>NW_024704744.1:60051551-60414101 GCF_018977255.1 Callorhinchus milii | reverse complement strand
TGAGTGTGTAAGTCCTGTGTGTCTGAGTGTGTGAGTGTGTGTCTCTGTGTGTCTGAGTGTGTGTCTCTGTGTCTGAGTGTGTGTGTCTCTATGTCTGAGTGTGTGAGTCTGTGTGTCTGTGAGTGTGTGTGTCTGTGTGTGTATCTCTCTGTGTCTCTCTGAGTGTGTGTCTCTGTGTCTGGGTGTGTGTCTCTGTGTCTGGGTGTGTGCCTCTGTGTCTGAGTGTGTGTCTCTCTGTGTCTGTGAGTGTGTGTGTGTCTCTGTGAGTGTGTGTGTGTCTCTGTGAGTGTGTGTGTGTCTCTGTGAGTGTGTGTGTGTCTCTGTGTCTGAGTGTGTGTCTCTGTGTCTGAGTGTGTGTCTCTGTGTCTGTGTGTGTCTCTCTGTGTCTGAGTGTGTGTCTGTGTGTCTGAGTGTGTGTCTGTGTGTCTGAGTGTGTGTCTCTGTGTCTGGGTGTGTGTCTCTGTGTCTGAGTGTGTGTCTCTGTATGTCTGAGTGTGTGTGTCTTTGTGCGTCTCTCTGAGTGTCTGAGCGTGTGAGTCTGTGTGTCTGAGTGTGTGAATGTGTGCACCTGAGCGTGTGCCTCTGTGTGTGTCTGAGCGTGTGCCTCTGTGTGTGTGTGTCTCTGTGAGTGTCTGAGCGTGTGTCTCTGTATGTGTCTGAGTGTGTGTCTCTCTGTGACTGCGTGAGTGTGTGCGTCTCTCTGTGTCTGTGTGTGTGTCTCTCCGTATCTCTATGAGTGTGTGTATGTCTCTGTGTCTGAGTGTGTGTATGTCTCTGTGTCTGAGTGTGTGTCTCTGTGTCTGAGTGTGTGTCTCTGTGTCTGAGTGTGTGTGTCCCTGTGTGTCTCAGTGTGTGTGTCTCTCTTGTGTCTGAGTGTGCGTCTCTCTATGTCTGACTGTGTGAGTCTGTGTGTCTGAGTGTGTGAGTGTGTGTGTCTCTGTGTGTGTCTGAGCGTGTGTCTCTGTGTGTGTCTGAGCGTGTGTGTCTCTGTGTGTGTCTGAGCGTGTGTGTCTCTGTGTGTGTCTGAGCGTGTGTCTCTGTGTGTGTCTGAGCGTGTGTCTCTGTGTGTGTCTGAGCGTGTGTCTCTCTGTGTCTGTGACTGTGTGAGTGTGTGTCTCTCTATGTCTGTGAGTGTGTGCGTCTCTATGTCTGAGTGTGTGTGTCTCTGTGTGTCTCAGTGTGTGCGTCTCTCTATGTCTGAGTGTGTGAGTCTGTGTGTCTGAGTGTGTGAGTGTGTGTCTCGGTGTGTCTGAGTGTATGTCTCTGTGTGTCTGAGTGTGTGTCTCTGTGTCTGAGTGTGTGTGTCTCTGTATGTCTCAGTGTGTGCGTCTCTCTATGTCTGAGTGTGTAAGTCTGTGTGTCTGAGTGTGTGAGTGTGTGTCTCTGTGTGTCTGAGTGTGTGTCTCTGTGTCTGAGTGTGTGTGTCTCTGTCTGAGTGTGTGAGTCTGTGTGTCTGTGATTGTGTGAGTGTGTGTCGCTCTATGTCTGTGAGTGTGTGCGTCTCTTTGTGTCTGTGTGTGTATCTCTCTGTGTCTCTCTGAGTGTGTGTCTCTGTGTCTGGGTGTGTGTCTCTGTGTCTGGGTGTGTGTCTCTGTGTGTGTCTGAGCGTGTGTGTCTCTGTGTGTGTCTGAGCGTGTGTCTCTCTGTGTCTGTGACTGTGAGTGTGTGTGTCTCTCTGTGTCTGTGAGTGTGTGTGTGTCTCTGTGAGTGTGTGTGTGTCTCTGTGAGTGTGTGTGTGTCTCTGTGTCTGAGTGTGTGTCTCTGTGTCTGAGTGTGTGACTCTGTGTCTGGGTGTGTCTCTCTGTGTCTGAGTGTGTGTCTGAGTGTGTTGAGTGTGTGTCTGTGTGTCTGAGTGTGTGTCTCTGTGTGTCTGAGTGTGTGTCTCTGTGTCTGGGTGTGTGTCTCTGTGTCTGAGTGTGTGTCTCTGTATGTCTGAGCGTGTGAGTCTGTGTGTCTGAGTGTGTGAATGTGTGCACCTGAGCGTGTGCCTCTGTGTGTGTCTGAGCGTGTGCCTCTGTGTGTGTGTGTCTCTGTGAGTGTCTGAGCGTGTGTCTCTGTGTGTGTCTGAGTGTGTGTCTCTCTGTGACTGCGTGTGTGTCTCTCCGTATCTCTATGAGTGGGTGTATGTCTCTGTGTCTGAGTGTGTGTATGTCTCTGTGTCTGAGTGTGTGTCTCTGTGTCTGAGTGTGTGTCTCTGTGTCTGAGTGTGTGTGTCCCTGTGTGTCTCAGTGTGTGTGTCTCTCTTGTGTCTGAGTGTGCGTCTCTCTATGTCTGACTGTGTGAGTCTGTGTGTCTGAGTGTGTGAGTGTGTGCGTCTCTGTGTGTCTGAGCGTGTGTCTCTCTGTGCGTCTTAGCGTGTGTGTCTCTGTGTGTGTCTGAGCGTGTGTGTCTCTGTGTGTGTCTGAGCGTGTGTGTCTCTGTGTCTGTGACTGTGTGAGTGTCTGTCTCTCTATGTCTGTGAGTGTGTGCGTCTCTATGTCTGAGTGTGTGTGTCTCTGTGTGTCTCAGTGTGTGCGTCTCTCTATGTCTGAGTGTGTGAGTCTGTGTGTCTGAGTGTGTGAGTGTGTGTCTCGGTGTGTCTGAGTGTGTGTCTCTGTGTGTCTGAGTGTGTGTCTCTGTGTGTGTCTGATCGTGTGTCACTCTGTGTCTGTGATTGTGTGAGTGTCTGTCTCTCTATGTCTGTGAGTGTGTGCGTCTCTTTGTGTTTGTGTGTGTATCTCTCTGTATCTCTCTGAGTGTGCGTCTCTATGTCTGAGTGTGTGTGTCTCTGTGTGTCTCAGTGTGTGCGTCTCTCTATGTCTGAGTGTGTAAGTCTGTGTGTCTGAGTGTGTGAGTGTGTGTCTCTGTGTGTCTGAGTGTGTGTCTCTGTGTCTGAGTGTGTGTGTCTCTATGCCTGAGTGTGTGAGTCTGTGTGTCTGTGATTGTGTGAGTGTGTGTCGCTCTATGTCTGTGAGTGTGTGCGTCTTTTTGTGTCTGTGTGTGTATCTCTCTGTGTCTCTCTGAGTGTGTGTCTCTGTGTCTGGGTGTGTGTCTCTGTGTCTGGGTGTGTGCCTCTGTGTGTGTCTGAGCGTGTGTGTGTCTCTGTGTGTGTCTGAGCGTGTGTCTCTCTATGTCTGTGAGTGTGTGTGTGTCTCTGTGAGTGTGTGTGTGTCTCTGTGAGTGTGTGTGTGTCTCTGTGAGTGTGTGTGTGTCTCTGTGTCTGATTGTGTGTCTCTGTGTCTGAGTGTGTGTCTCTGTGTCTGGGTGTGTCTCTCTGTGTCTGAGTGTGTGTCTGAGTGTCTTGAGTGTGTGTCTGTGTGTCTGAGTGTGTGTCTCTGTGTCTGAGTGTGTGTCTCTGTGTCTGAGTGTGTGTCTCTGTGTGTCTGAGTGTGTGTGTCTTTGTGCGTCTCTCTGAGTGTCTGAGCGTGTGAGTCTGTGTGTCTGAGTGTGTGAATGTGTGCACCTGAGCGTGTGCCTCTGTGTGTGTCTGAGCGTGTGCCTCTGTGTGTGTGTGTCTCTGTGAGTGTCTGAGCGTGTGTCTCTGTATGTGTCTGAGTGTGTGTCTCTCTGTGACTGCGTGAGTGTGTGCGTCTCTCTGTGTCTGTGTGTGTGTCTCTCCGTATCTCTATGAGTGGGTGTATGTCTCTGTGTCTGAGTGTGTGTATGTCTCTGTGTCTGAGTGTGTGTCTCTGTGTCTGAGTGTGTGTCTCTGTGTCTGAGTGTGTGTGTCCCTGTGTGTCTCAGTGTGTGTGTCTCTCTTGTGTCTGAGTGTGCGTCTCTCTATGTCTGACTGTGTGAGTCTGTGTGTCTGAGTGTGTGAGTGTGTGCGTCTCTGTGTGTGTCTGAGCGTGTGTCTCTGTGTGTGTCTGAGCGTGTGTGTCTCTGTGTGTGTCTGAGCGTGTGTGTCTCTGTGTGTGTCTGAGCGTGTGTGTCTCTGTGTGTGTCTGAGCGTGTGTGTCTCTGTGTGTGTCTGAGCGTGTGTCTCTCTGTGTCTGTGACTGTGTGAGTGTCTGTCTCTCTATGTCTGTGAGTGTGTGCATCTCTATGTCTGAGTGTGTGTGTCTCTGTGTGTCTCAGTGTGTGCGTCTCTCTATGTCTGAGTGTGTGAGTCTGTGTGTCTGAGTGTGTGAGTGTGTGTCTCGGTGTGTCTGAGTGTATGTCTCTGT
The DNA here is from genome assembly GCF_018977255.1 of Callorhinchus milii. Taxonomy (NCBI): domain Eukaryota; kingdom Metazoa; phylum Chordata; class Chondrichthyes; order Chimaeriformes; family Callorhinchidae; genus Callorhinchus; species Callorhinchus milii. Next base: position 60,409,956 of record NW_024704744.1, on the reverse strand, counting down.
GTGTCTGAGTGTGTGTCTCTGTGTCTGAGTGTGTGTGTCTCTGTATGTCTCAGTGTGTGCGTCTCTCTATGTCTGAGTGTGTAAGTCTGTGTGTCTGAGTGTGTGAGTGTGTGTCTCTGTTTGTCTGAGTGTGTGTCTCTGTGTCTGAGTGTGTGTGTCTCTGTCTGAGTGTGTGAGTCTGTGTGTCTGTGATTGTGTGAGTGTGTGTCGCTCTATGTCTGTGAGTGTGTGCGTCTCTTTGTGTCTGTGTGTGTATCTCTCTGTGTCTCTCTGAGTGTGTGCCTCTGTGTGTGTCTGAGCGTGTGTGTCTCTGTGTGTGTCTGAGCGTGTGTCTCTCTGTGTCTGTGACTGTGTGAGTATGTGTCTCTCTATGTCTGTGAGTGTGTGTGTGTCTCTGTGAGTGTGTGTGTGTCTCTGTGAGTGTGTGTGTGTCTCTGTGTCTGAGTGTGTGTCTCTGTGTCTGAGTGTGTGACTCTGTGTCTGGGTGTGTCTCTCTGTGTCTGAGTGTGTGTCTGAGTGTCTTGAGTGTGTGTCTGTGTGTCTGAGTGTGTGTCTCTGTGTGTCTGAGTGTGTGTCTCTGTGTCTGGGTGTGTGTCTCTGTGTCTGAGTGTGTGTCTCTGTATGTCTGAGCGTGTGAGTCTGTGTGTCTGAGTGTGTGAATGTGTGCACCTGAGCGTGTGCCTCTGTGTGTGTCTGAGCGTGTGCCTCTGTGTGTGTGTGTCTCTGTGAGTGTCTGAGCGTGTGTCTCTGTGTGTGTCTGAGTGTGTGTCTCTCTGTGACTGCGTGTGTGTCTCTCCGTATCTCTATGAGTGGGTGTATGTCTCTGTGTCTGAGTGTGTGTATGTCTCTGTGTCTGAGTGTGTGTCTCTGTGTCTGAGTGTGTGTCTCTGTGTCTGAGTGTGTGTGTCCCTGTGTGTCTCAGTGTGTGTGTCTCTCTTGTGTCTGAGTGTGCGTCTCTCTATGTCTGACTGTGTGAGTCTGTGTGTCTGAGTGTGTGAGTGTGTGCGTCTCTGTGTGTCTGAGCGTGTGTCTCTCTGTGCGTCTTAGCGTGTGTGTCTCTGTGTGTGTCTGAGCGTGTGTGTCTCTGTGTGTGTCTGAGCGTGTGTCTCTCTGTGTCTGTGACTGTGTGAGTGTCTGTCTCTCTATGTCTGTGAGTGTGTGCGTCTCTATGTCTGAGTGTGTGTGTCTCTGTGTGTCTCAGTGTGTGCGTCTCTCTATGTCTGAGTGTGTGAGTCTGTGTGTCTGAGTGTGTGAGTGTGTGTCTCGGTGTGTCTGAGTGTGTGTCTCTGTGTGTCTGAGTGTGTGTCTCTGTGTCTGAGTGTGTGTGTCTCTGTATGTCTCAGTGTGTGCGTCTCTCTATGTCTGAGTGTGTAAGTCTGTGTGTCTGAGTGTGTGAGTGTGTGTCTCTGTTTGTCTGAGTGTGTGTCTCTGTGTCTGAGTGTGTGTGTCTCTATGTCTGAGTGTGTGAGTCTGTGTGTCTGTGATTGTGTGAGTGTGTGTCGCTCTATGTCTGTGAGTGTGTGCGTCTCTTTGTGTCTGTGTGTGTATCTCTCTGTGTCTCTCTGAGTGTGTGTCTCTGTGTCTGGGTGTGTGTCTCTGTGTCTGGGTGTGTGTCTCTGTGTGTCTGAGTGTATGTGTCTGTGTGTGTCTCTCTGAGTGTCTGAGCGTGCGTCTCTCTTTCTCTGAGTGTGTGAGTCTGAGTGTGTGAGTGTGTACGTCTGAGTGTGTGCCTCTGTGTGTGTCTGAGCGTGTGTTTGTCTCTGTGTGTGTCTGAGCGTGTGTCTCTCTGTGCCTGCGTGAGTGTGTGTGTCTCTTGTGTCTGAGTGTGTCTCTCTGTGTGTCTGAGCGTGTGTGTCTGAGCGTGTGTCTCTCTGTGTCTGTGACTGTGAGTGTGTGTGTTTCTCTGTGTCTGTGAGTGTGTGTCTCTCTGTATCTCTGAGTGTGTGTGTGTCTTTGTGAGTGTGTGTGTGTCTCTGTGAGTGTGTGTGTGTCTCTGTGAGTGTGTGTGTGTCTCTGTGAGTGTGTGTGTGTCTCTCTGTCTGAGTGTGTGACTCTGTGTCTGGGTGTGTCTCTCTGTGTCTGAGTGTGTGTCTGAGTGTCTTGAGTGTGTGTCTGTGTGTCTGAGTGTGTGTCTGAGTGTGTGTCTGAGTGTGTGTCTTTGTGTGTCTGAGTGTGTGTCTCTGTGTGTGTCTGAGTGTGTGTCTCTCTATGTCTGTGTGTGTGTCTGTGTGTCTTGAGTGTGTGTCTGTGTATCTGAGTGTGTGTCTGAGTGTGTGTCTCTGTGTGTCTGAGTGTGTGTCTCTGTGTCTGGGTGTGTGTCTCTGTGTCTGAGTGTGTGTCTCTGTGTGTCTGAGTGTGTGTGTCTGTGTGCGTCTCTCTGAGTGTCTGAGCGTGTGAGTCTGTGTGTCTGAGTGTGTGAATGTGTGCATCTGAGCGTGTGCCTCTGTGTGTTTCTGAGCGTGTGCCTCTGTGTGTGTCTGAGCGTGTGTCTCTGTGTGTGTCTGATCGTGTGTCTCTCTGTGCCTGCATGAGTGTGTGTGTCTCTTGTGTCTGAGTGTGTCCCTTTGTGCGTCTGAGCGTGTGTGTCTTGTGTGTGTCTGAGAGTGTGTCTCTCTGTGTGTCTGAGCGTGTGTCTCTGTGTGTGTCTGAGCGTGTGTGTCTATGTGTTTGTCTATGTGTGTGTCTGAGCGTGTGTCTCTCTGTGTCTGTGACTGTGAGTGTGTCTCTCTGTGTCTGTGAGTGTGTGCATCTCTCTGTGTCTGTGTGTGTGTCTCTGTGTCTGATTGTATGTCTCTGTGTCTGAGTGTGTGTCTCTGTGTCTGAGTGTGTGTCTCTGTGTCCGAGTGCGTGTCTCTCTGTGTCCGAGTGCGTGTCTCTCTGTGTCCGAGTGCGTGTCTCTCTGTGTCTGAATGTGTGTCTCTGTGTCTGAGTGTGTGTCTCTGTGTCTGAGTATGTGACTCTGTGTCTGAGTGTGTCTCTCTGTGTCTGAGTGTGTGTTTCTCTGTGTCTGAGTGTGTGTATGAGTGTGTGTCTCTCTGTGTCTGGGTGTGTCTCTCTGTGTCCGAGTGTGTGTCTCTCTGTGTCTGGGTGTGTCTCTCTGTGTCCGAGTGTGTGTCTCTCTGTGTCTGAGTGTGTGTCTCTCTGTGTCTGTGTGTCTGAGTCTGTGTGTCTGAGTGCGTGTGTCTGTGTGTCTGAGTGCGTGTGTCTGTGTGTCTGAGCGTGTGTCTTCTGTGCGTCTGAGCGTGCGTCTCTCTGTGCGTCTGAGCGTGTGTCTCTGTGCGTCTGAGCGTGCGTGTTTCTGTGTGTCTGTGTGCGTGTGTCTGTGTGTCTGAGTGTGTGTGTCTGTGTGTCTGAGTCTGTGCGTCTCTCTGTGTGTCTGAGTCTGTGCGTCTCTCTGTGCGTCGGAGCGTGAGTCTCTCTGTGCGTCTAAGCGTGCGTTTCTCTGTGCGTCTGAGCGTGTGTCTCTGTGCGTCTGAGCGTGCGTCTCTCTGTGCGTCTGAGCGTGTGTCTCTGTGCGTCTGAGCGTGCGTGTCTCTGTGCGTCTGACCGTGCGTCTCTCTGTGCGTCTGAGCGTGCGTCTCTGTGTGCGTCTGAGCGTGCGTCTCTGTGTGCGTCTGAGCGTGTGTCTCTGTGCGTCTGAGCGTGCGTCTCTCTGTGCGTCTGAGCATGCGTCTCTGTGTGCGTCTGAGCGTGTGTCTCTGTGCGTCTGAGCGTGCGTCTCTGTGTGCGTCTGAGCGTGTGTCTCTGTGTGCGTCTGAGCTTGTGCGTCTGTGTGTGTCTGAGAGTGTGTCTCTCTGTGTCTGTGACTGTGTGAGTGTGTGTGTGTCTCTGTGTCCGTGAGTGTGTGTGTCTCTCTGGGATCTTTAAAGTCCTCCTGGACAGTCAGACAGGACTTTAATATTTTATTCGAAGAGTGCCACCTCCACACGCCTAGCACTGCATTTGAAGTGTCAGGCTAGACTACATTGGTTCCAGGTCCTGACATAAACCTTGAACCCAAACCTTCTGACTCAGAAGCAAGAGTGCTTAATTCAGAAGCTGGCTTTTTAAATAAAGTTAAAAAGAACTGTGGAAAACCAGCTTCAAGTTTGTTCTTAATGTAAGCTTTTCCGTAATTCCGAATGATCTTAAATTTTAGAAAAGCGGACTTAAGGCTAAGACTGAGAAATGTTTCATCTCCAATATGAACAGAAATTGATACCACTTGATACCCCAGGTTTAAAAATAGCTTTATTAGACATCAGTAATCAGATCAAATGCATGGATTATTATTATCCAGAATGTGCTAACCCCATGCTGATGGTAGATGGACTATGTGGTTCTGCCACTAGAGGTCCCAGTAAATTGGGGAAGAGCTTTTTTCAGGTCATGACATATTTTCCATTAAACCTCAGGAAGTTATGTGAGGTTTCTTTGGAGCTGTGCTGACTTCATGGTAACATGCTTGGCAACATTAGAGTTGAGGTACAGATCAGCCATGATCTAATGCAATGGTGGAACAGGCTTGAGTGGCTGAATGGCCTACTCCTGGTCCTATGTTCGTAACAGTTTGTTGGAATCGAGTCAATCCTCTGTGGGCGTCTCAGTCATCCAGTTCCATGGACCAGCCAGCCAGGCTCATCAACAGTTAACCCTCAAGCCAGAATACTAATGGGTAGGGTAGGTTTTGCTGGATAAGCAGGTTGATGCTTGCCAGAGAATGCTCTCTGCTATTTTAGCTGGTTAAACTCCAACAGTACCCAAACACACACTCTTTGATCCCTTGCAAATGTGCGCCAAAAAAACTCTGGAATTGGGTAAGCAGGGTACATCCCTTCAGACACAAGGATTCCATTCCAGACACACCAAAATTTCCAATACGCAGGTGGCACACATAATTGGAACACTTAATTTGGTTTGGATACTCTTTAAGCGCAATGATGGGTTTTGGCTTGTGTCAGACACCAGGCTAACCATAAATAAATTAAATAAATTCCAAAAATAAATTGGAATCTCATTGTTTCATTTACAAGAAGTTACTAGAAAACTTTTTTGCTTTTTTTTGCAATTCTTTCCTTACTTCTATTAATTTTCAATGATCCTGAACTCTAACTAAAAGTAGACACCAAACCAGTGACAGAACGACAAAGAATCAGCGAATCCCTTTCCTCTCTTTTACAGGTGGATTATTTGAATATATTTCTGGAGCCAATTTCTTTGGCGAGATATTGGAGTGGTCTGGTTATGCCATTGCAACCTGGTCCTTCCCAGCCTTCTCGTTTGCTGTGTTTTCAGCCTCTTTTGTAGGACCTCGAGCATATCACCACCACAGGTAAGTTGTGCTTCATATGGTTCTCATACTGTCTTGGTTTGTCCTTTCATTAGTTGCCCACACTGCATCCTCTAACACCCCTCCAAGTTCCTTTCAGCTGAACATTCCCCATTTCAATTGCTTCCCACTCTTTCTTTGTATCTTGTAGATCACACTCAAATAGCCTGCTTCAACCTTCTTTAGCTCTTTGTAAAAATTCCCTTCTTCTGTCATGGTTACCCTGTTTTTGTACAACCTTTAGCCTATGTCTATACTAATAAAATGACAATGTCTGTGTGTCTGTGTATCTGACAAACCACCTTTACATTAGTATCACAAACCACTTTTATTTAAAATAGCAGGGACAGCTTTGGTGAGTCAATTCTGAAAACTGTCTGAGTAAGTTGAAATATATTGTGAGAGACCACATGGTTCTTAGTGGGGGAAAAACACCTCTCTGATACATTGTTTAAGGGGACGAGGGCAGCAGGCTTGACTCTGGGTCGCCAGCTTTTGGTCACCATCTGGGTTACATGCATGACTTGAGAGGGATTAACTCCAAGTTTAGATTTGTTTTTAATTTACTAGTTTTACAGTTTCAGTGTTGAGGGTTATCTATTTCCAATGTTGCATTTGTTTGTCTTATTAATGGTTAGAGAAACTAGACATAGGATTGTCTAGGGCTAATAAAACTCTGTTGCATTTTCTCAGTAGTATCTTCGAGTCTTTGTTAAATTCTTAAGGAGGGAGGTAGGGAAATGCACAAAACAGGTAGTAGCTGGACTCAGTGGCCTGGTAGTGTGATAATAATAATAATCCTTGCATTTGATATAGCGCTTTTCACGTCGGGAGGACGTCCCAAAGCGCTTCACAGAACACACTGTAAAGTGAATTGACTGTATATTTGTGGGCGAACGCGGCAGCCAATTGCGCACAGCAATGTCCCACAGACAGTCGTAGATTGAAAATGACCAATTTATTATTGTTTTGGGTTTTGGAGGGATTATTATTAGGCTCTGTGTGGAGTAAGGAAACTTGCCCAAGGTTTCGCCCTCTGCCTGGAATTGAACTCAGGTCTCTCACTTGCAAAGCGAGTGCTCTAACCACTGAGCTACAGGACTCTACGGAATGGCTGCAGCCTGAGCATCAACAAGCCACAGCTCCAGCACTGCACCTGATTGGCACTGAGAAAAGCATCTCAATTGCATGAGCAGTAAATCAACAACAGCAGCAAATTGCATTTATACAGTGCTCTCTGCTTTATACAGTGATAAGGTAGACTTGGGGCAGATGTTTCCACTTGTGAGTGTTAGAATATACCAATCCCGAGGATCCGAAATAATGACTCAACAATCCTTAATAAAGGTATAATGGTTTATTATTCACAAACAGTTTATGAGTATATAGCAAAAGAGATAAATGGTCATACTACCAGTTCTATGTGGTCTGTAGGCTGATTTCAGTCTTTCATGTCGGCTTCTCAGCTCAAGCTTTTGCAATACTCACGTTCTCTCTTTGTCTCTCTCTCCCTGCTTCCACCCTTCTCTGTTCGGTGGCACCCCAATTATACTAAATTTGCCTCTAAACTTTGCTCCAGGAAGATAAAATTATGATCTCCAGAATTGTAGTCTTTTTTCTTGTTTAACCTGATCAACGAGGTTTTCTTCTTTTGGCCATCTGGAATTGAGAGAGGTTTAACCGTATCTCAGTATTATCCTTGAGGGTGTAACTAGTTTACAAGAAAAGCTTTCAGACGCACATTCCATTGTCCTGGTGCCAGGCTCAGGGTCTCCGCCTATCCTCAGGTGGCCCTTACCTCATACTCCAGGACGAGAGGTCGTGCCTGCTTCTCCCAGCGCCTGGAACCGACAGGCTCAGCGTTCTTCTAATGTTTTTAAACCAATGTTTTATAATTTCCATAAGGTGTTATAATTTCTATATATTTCCGTCAATCTAACATGAGCGCTACCAACATGCTACAACACGTGGAACGTGCTATCACAAAGAGTTGTTGAGGCAAATAGCATAGATGTATTTCAGGGAAAGCTAGATAGGTACATGAGGGAGAAAGGAATAGAAGATTATGCTTGAGGGCTTAGTTGAGGAAGGGCAGGAGGAGGCTCCTGTGGAGCATAAACACCAGTTGGGCCGAATGGCCTGTTTCTGTGCTGTTTATTCTAATATATTCTCCATGCCGGGTGGCACTCTTGAGTCAGTTGAGAATATCTGTTGTCATGTTGCTGTAAGTAGTGACGTTCCACAAGAGTAGGCATTTGCACTTACAGAGATAGAACTGAAAACAGAGGCCACTTAGTACATTTTGCATTGCTAATTTTCATGTGTTAGACAAAAGGGGTGAGAACCGTCGCACTTTCCTTCTCTTGCCAGTAAATTTTGAGTTTCTTGGAGCAACATTACAAGCTCTTTAACATCAATTTGTTGCTTCCTCTCAAACTCAGTGAATTGTTCCTGATCTTTAGCATCCACTTCTGCAATTCTATCACAAGCTCTGCTGACCTCAACCTCCTACTAGGCGCCTGTCAGTTTGTGCACAAACAACAATTTGTTTGAAATCTGCGTTAAGTTAGAGAGGGATATAGTTAAATCTGAGGCAAGTATTCTAAATTTAAATAAGGGTAATTTTGTGGGTATGAGGAAAGATTTAGGTAAAATAGACAGGAGAATAAGATTAAGAGGTAAAAATGTAGACCAACAGTGGCAAATAAATTATGTTATGCTGGAGTTATGTTATGTTATGCTGGAGTTAGATTAGAAGATCAGGAATGATTGAATGGCGGAGCAGGCTCGAAGGGCCAAATAGCCTACTCCTGCTCCTACACGTTATGTTAGGATATAGTGCAAAATTCTCAGTGGTCGCATATTCCCTTGCGGAATAAGAATACCACAGGGAAAGCAATTCATCCGTGCCTAACTAGAGCAGTTAGGGAAAGCATCAAATTAAAAGAAAAAGCTTATAAAACTGCTAAGAAAAGCAGCAAATCTGAAGATTGGGAGAGTTTTAGAAACCAGCAAAAAAGAAACTAAAAAACTCATTAAGAGCGAGAAAAAGGAGTATGAGGGTAAGCTAGCTAGCAACATTAAGTCTGATTGTAAAAGTTTTTACAAATACATTAAGAGGAATAGGCTAGTGAGGATAAATGTAGGTCCACTTCAGTCAGAGCAGGGGGAAGTTGCAAGGGGGGATAAGGACATGGCAGAGTCCCTAAATGGGTACTTTGCATCTGTCTTCACCCTAGAAGACACAACATGTCTGCCAACAATAGAGATGCACCAAGGGGATAAGGACAGGGAGCAACTTAGATAAATTTTCATTAGTAGAGAATTGGTGCTAGGGAAACTGTTAGCACTAAAAAGTGACAAATCCCCAGGTCCGGATGGCTTGCATCCCAGGGTTTTAAAAGAGGTAGCTTATGAGATAGTGGAGGCCTTGTGTCTGATCTTCCAAAATTCCTTGGATTCTGGAACAGTCCCCATGGATTGGAAGATCACAAATGTTACACTACTATTTAAAAAAGGTGGAAAGGAAAAGTTGGGGTACTAGTTAGTCTCACATCAGTGATAGGAAAAAATTTAGAATCATTGATTAAGGATGTGGTAGTGCGGTATTTAGAGGAGCACAACATAATTAGGCCAAGTCAACGTGGCTTTACAATAGGGAAGTCATGTTTGACAAATCTCATAGAGTTTTTTGAGGATATTTCCAGTAAACTAGATAAGGGTGAATCAGTGGATGTGGTCTATTTGGATTTCCAGACGGTATTCGATTAGGTGCGACATAAAAGGTTAGTCCAAGATATAAGGGCTCATGGAATTGGGGGGAGCATATTAACGTGGATTGGGGAATGGTTAACGGGTAGGAAACAAAGAGTAGGGATAAACGGGTCCTTTTCAGATTGGCGGGATGTGACTAGTGGAGTGCCACAAGGATCAGTCCTTGGCCTCAGCTATTTACCATCTATATCAACGATCTAGATGAGGACATTGAAGTTAATATATCTAAATTCACGGATGACACAAAACTAGGAGGAAGTGTCAACACAGAGGACGACATTAAAAAAATCCAGTGAGACATAGATAGGTTAGGTGATTGGGCAGGTAGGTGGCAGATGAAGTATAATGTAGGGAAGTGCGAAGTCATCCACCTGGGTAGCAAAAACAGTAGAGCAGGTTATTTTTTAAAAGGGGAGAGATTGGAATGTGTTAGCGTCCAGAGGGACTTGGGTGTCCTTGTACACCAATCACAGAAAGTTAGTCTGCAGGTGCAGTAAGCAATTAGGATGGCGATCAGTATGTTAGCATTCATTATGAAAGGATTAGAGTATAAGAGGAGGGAAGTCTTGCTGCAGCTGTATAGGGCCCTGGTGAGACCACACCTGGAATACTGTGTGCAGTTTTGGTCTCCTTATTTAAGGAAGGATGTACTTGACTTGGAGAGGATGCAGCGTAGATTTATTAGGATAGTACCAGAGATGAAGGGGATGAGTTACGAGGATAGGCTGACCAATCTGGGCCTATATTCTCTAGAATATAGAAGAATTAGAGGGGATTTTATAGAAACCTATAAAATCATCAAAGGGCATGATAGTGGGAGACTGTTTCCCCTGGTTGGAGAAACTAAGTGAGAGACCTGAGTTCAATTCCAGACAGGGCGAAACCTTGGGCAAGTTTCCTTACTCCACACGCCTAATAATAATCCCTCCAAAACCAAAAACAATAATAAATTGGTCATTTTCAATCTACAACTGTTTGTGGGACATTGCTGTGCGCAATTGGCTGCCGTGTTCGCCCACAAATATACAGTCAATTCACTTTACAGTGTGTTCTGTGAAGTGCTTTGGGACGTCCTCCCAACGTGAAAAGCGCTATATCAAATGCAAGGAGTATTATTATTATTAAAACCAGGGGTGACAACCTTAAAGTCAGAGGCCAGCCCTTTCGCACTGAGTTGAGGAAGAACTTCCTCACCACTCAAAGGGTGGTGAATGTATGGTACTCGCTACCCCAAAGGGCTGTTGACGCTCAGTCCTTGAACATATTCAAGACTGAGATAGATAGATTTCTTATTGCAAAAGGGATTAAGGGATATGGGGATAAGGCAGGGTCAGGTTAGATTAGAAGATCAGCAATGATTGAATGGCGGGGCAGGCTCGAAGGACCGAATGGCCTACTCCTGCTCCTACATGTTATGTTAATTTTCAGTTAAATAGTGGCTTTTATATCTTAGGGCCCTTTTCAGAGACACTGAGCAGGGTTTATGGGAAGGAAAAAGGGAACTGTAGGCATAGTTGAAGGGGCAGGTTTTTGTGCAGCTTTTTGAAAGACACATAGAAAGTTGCCCAGAAGAGTTCACACCATGCTTAACATTCCTCGCCCAGATTCACCTCCAGTTTAAACAAATTGGGTAATCAACTGGTCCAGTTAAACCATCACATTAACACTTAATCACTTGACTGGTTGATTCTTCTTAAAAAGCCAAATCCAATTTAGGGTGTAAACTCCTACGATCCTGATTTCAAATCCTTACAGCAGGGTATCTCCTATAGACTACATGGGGTGTTGTACAGTTTTGAAAATTTGTTATTTATACCTGAAATTTATAGAAAGATAGACTTAACAATTTGCATATTTATGGCTCAATTCACGTAAAAGATCATCTAATCCCTGACTGTTCAGCGCCTTGGGTGGACATCCCAATGTGCTGGATAGTCAGGGATTTGGACCCGAGTTGGAGGATGGGAACAGGGAAGGTGGAGGGTAGGAGGGTGGCCAAAGTCTCGGATGAAGAGAACGGTTTTGAAACTCGCCTTGAAGGAGGCAAGAGATGGAGAGAGGCGAAGGGAATGTGGGATGGAGTTCCACAGGGTGGGGGCAGAAAGGCCCAGCCACCAATGGTGGAGCAGGCTGGGCAGGGGACATGGAGTAGGCCAGAGCCTGCGGAATGGAGCAAGCGGACAGGTTGATATGGGGTCAATGTTTTGTGATTGAATAGTTCTTGATTCATGACCTAAATCTATGCTTTTTTTTATGTTTATGATATTTTGGTCAAACAAATAGGTTAGCCACCACTACTGTAGGTATCAAAAGAATTCAGGCTTAAACGGTTCTAAACTAATTAGGATTGAATGTGTATTTTATTTGGAGTAAAAGCATTCATACATTTTAATTTGTTGGAACCTCACTCTCACTTGTGTTTCGTGTCTCCCTGATTGATATTATTTTCCTGTTATTTAGATATTATCTTGAAAAGTTTGATGACTACCCCAAATCAAGGAAAGCTGTCATTCCTTTTATATTCTGAAGGATATGTGGGAGAGAATATCAAGAGTACAGTATATGTTTCTGAATTACGCCGTCTACATTGACATTCAAGCTGCTATATGACAAACTTCTGTATTACATTTTTCATCTTTACTGTTCATATACACCAACTGCTCGAATCGTCAGTCATTAATATCTTTGAATTGTGCCTTCAGCTCCCCTCTCGACTCTCTACCCTCTCGTCGCTCCCTCCCTTCCCTCCCCTCACCCTGACCATTTCCCCCCTGCTCGGGTCCCGACCCAACTGTCCACCGCCTTGGGACGTCCTCCCGACGTGAAAGGCGCTCTATAAATGAAATGTTGTTGTTGTTGTTGAATTGATTTCAGTGCATTTCCCGCTAAACTTTACTTTTTTTAAGGAGCTTTCATATTAATTATAAATCACAACCAAAGAAAGAGTAAAGATTTAAATATTTCATAGGTGCTCTACAATCTGTGTTTAATATTACCTGCCTGGCTGTGCTCCATTATTGGTTTCTGTCTTTGTATGTTTCCAAAATGAATTTTGCATCTTTTATCTGTGTCACCTTCATTCAGTTGTGAGAATGGTCAGCCAGGTGTCTGATTTATGTGGAAACCTTGCTGAAGGGTATCCAAACAAAACTGAGAGTACCACGTTTCCCACCTACACGTGGAAATCCCAGAGATATTTATTGGAATGGAATGCACATTCTTTCTCTGGAGTGGCATACCTATTTCTGGAGAGTATTAGGTGTAGGTTGGCAAGAGCCAAGGCTTGGGGATTCCAGAGTGTGCGCTGGGGTACTGCTGGAGTCTAACCAGCTAAAACCATTTAGCTTGCCATTGAGAGCATGGTCTGGCAAGCTTTCCTGCAGCTTTTCCAGCTAGAATAACCCTATTCATTAGGGTTTTGGCTTGCACGGAGCATAGGAGTTGGATGGGAAGAGTCTTAATCCTGTATGACTGATCTGCCCTTCCAAGTCCTGCCAATAAACCAGGCGGTTGGTCTGTCAGCAGCAGGGTTGTAATAGACAATATTTTGCTCACCTACAGCAAGTACTGAAGTGACAATATCAAAGTTCTAAGGCATAATCTTACTGGGAACGCTGATAATCATAAACCTCTCCACTGGCACCATTCCTACCCCTTTAAAAATGGCCATCGTCACTCCTATTGTTAAAAAAAAACGCCCTGGACCATCCCTACTCTCCAACTACCACCCCATCACCAACCTCCCTTTCCTTTCCAAGGTCCTGGAAGGAGTCGTTGCTTCCCAGTTTCACTCCTTCCTCTCCCACCACTCCCTTCATGAACCCCTCCAATCAGGTTCCGTACCGCCCACAGCACAGAAACAGCCCTGGTCAAAGTGACAAATGACATTCTGTCCATCTGTGACCAGGGCTCCCGCTGCCTCCTCGTCCTCCTTGACCCCTCTGCTGCCTTAGACAGCATTGACCACTCTATCCTCCTCCACGGCCTCTCCTCTCACCTCAATCTTCATGGTTCTGCCCTTCAATGGTTGAGATCCTACCTCTCACATCGTCTGCACTTCATCTCCACAAACGCGGCCCTCTGGATTGGCTCCCGTCAGGCACCTCTACACCTCAAGCACTGTCATCTCCTCTAGCCCCCGCACTGTCTTGTGCAGAGTTCCTCAGGGCTCCGTCCTTGGACCCTCCTTTTCAATATCTATATGCTCCCTCTTGGTGACATCATCCCCAGACATGGGGTCAACTTCCACATATGCGGATGACACCCAACTTTATCTCTCTGCCTCCACCCTCAATTCCAGGACCACTGCTGTCCTGACTGAATATTTGTCGGACATCAAGTCCTGGATGAGAGCTAATTTTCTACACCCGAATGTCAACAAGATCGAGGCTCTCCTGATTGGCTCCCATCTGTGCCTCCACACCTCAGGCGCTGACAGCATCACCATCCACGGAGGCACACTCCGCCTTACTGAGCCAGTCCGGAACCTGGTGTCTCATTTGACCTTCAACTATCGTTTGTACCCCACATCTGCGCCATTAATGATTTGAGAATCAACAGTACAATTTCAAAATTTGCAGATGACACCAAATTGGGGGGAGCAGTTAATACAGAGGAGGACTGCAACACATTACAGCAAGACATTAATACATTTGCTGAATGGGCATTTAAATGGCAAATGCATTTTAATGTAGAAAAGTGTGAGGTGGTACATTTTGGTGGAAAGAATAAGGAAGTCACATACATCCTGGAAAATCAAAACCTAAATAGGGTAGAGGAGCAAAGGGACCTAGGGGTACACATACACAATTCACTAAAAGTAGCAATGCAGGTTAATAAGGCCATAAAAAAGGCAAACCAGGCATTGGGGTTCATTTCTAGAGGGATAGGAATGAAAAGGTTATGGTAAACTGCTATAGAACCTTGGTTAGACCACACTCAGAATCCTCCATGCAGTTCCTGGCTCCACATTTAGAAGCAATGTAGAGGCACTGGAGAGGGTGTAAAGAAGATTCACAAGGATGATCCCAGAACTGAGAGGTTGTACCCATCAGGAAAGGCTGAACACATCTGGACTCTGTTGAAAAGAGGGTAAGTGCTGACCTGATAGAGGCCTTTAAAATTATGAAATATTTTGATAGGGTAGACATAGGGAATATGTTTCCACTTGGGGGGAGACCAAAACCAGGGACCATCAATATAAAATTGTCACAAATAGATCAAATATGGAAGTTAGAAGAAATTTCTTCATACAGAGAGTAGTGGGAATGTGGAACATGCTATCACAAGGAGTTGTTGATGCAAATAGCATAGATGTATTTATGGGAAGGAGAAAGGGAACTGTAGGCATAGTTGAAGGGGCAGGTTTTTGTGCAGCTTTTTGAAAGACACATAGAAAGTTGCCCAGAAGAGTTCACACCATGCTTAACATTCCTCGCCCAGATTCACCTCCAGTTTAAACAAATTGGGTAATCAACTGGTCCAGTTAAACCATCATATTAACACTTAATCACTTGACTGGTTGATTCTTCTTAAAAAGCCAAATCCAATTTAGGGTGTAAACTTTATAATTTCTATATATTTCCGTCAATCTAACATGAGCGATACCAACATGCTACAACACGTGGAACATGCTATCACAAAGAGTTGTTGAGGCAAATAGCATAGATGTATTTCAGGGAAAGCTAGATAGGTACATGATGGAGAAAGGAATAGAAGATTATGCTTGAGGGCTTAGTTGAGGAAGGGCAGGAGGAGGCTCCTGTGGAGCATAAACACCAGCGTAGACCAGTTGGGCCAAATGGCCTGTTTCTGTGCTGTTTATTCTAATATATTCTCCATGCCGGGTGGCACTCTTGAGTCAGTTGAGAATATCTGTTGTTATGTTGCTGTAAGTAGTGAAGTTCCACAAGAGTAGGCATTTGCACTTACAGAGATAGAACTGAAAACAGAGGCCACTTAGTACATTTTGCATTGCTAATCTTCATGTGTTACACAAAAAGGGGTGAGAACCGTCGCACTTTCCTTCTCTTGCCAGTAAATTTTGAGTTTCTTGGAGCAACATTACAAGCTCTTTAACATCAATTTGTTGCTTCCTCTCAAACTCAGTGAATTGTTCCTGATCTTTAGCATCCACTTCTGCAATTCTATCACAGGCTCTGCTGACCTCAACCTCCTACTAGGCGCCTGTCAGTTTGTGCACAAACAACAATTTGTTTGAAATCTGCGTTACGTTAGAGAGGGATATAATTAAATCTGAGGCAAGTATTCTAAATTTAAATAAGGCTAATTTTGTGGGTATGAGGAAAGATTTAGGTAAAATAGACAGGAGAATAAGATTAAGAGGTAAAAATGTAGACCAACAGTGGCAAATAAGTTATGTTATGCTGGAGTTATGTTATGTTATACTGGAGTTAGATTAGAAGATCAGGAATGATTGAATGGCGGAGCAGGCTCGAAGGGCCAAATAGCCTACTCCTGCTCCTACACGTTATGTTGGGATATAGTGCAAAATTCTCAGTGTTCGCATATTCCCTTGCGGAATAAGAATACCACAGGGAAAGCAATTCATCCGTGCCTAACTAGAGCAGTTAGGGAAAGCATCAAATTAAAAGAAAAAGCTTATAAAACTGCTAAGAAAAGCAGCAAATCTGAAGATTGGGAGAGTTTTAGAAACCAGCAAAAAAGAAACTAAAAAACTCATTAAGAGCGAGAAAAAGGAGTATGAGGGTAAGCTAGCTAGCAACATTAAGTCTGATTGTAAAAGTTTTTACAAATACATTAAGAGGAATAGACTAGTGAGGATAAATGTAGGTCCACTTCAGTCAGAACAGGGGGAAGTTGCAAGGGGGGATAAGGACATGGCAGAGTCCCTAAATGGGTACTTTGCATCTGTCTTCACCCTAGAAGACACAACATGTCTGCCAACAATAGAGATGCACCAAGGGGATAAGGACAGGGAGCAACTTAGATAAATTTTCATTAGTAGAGAATTGGTGCTAGGGAAACTGTTAGCACTAAAAAGTGACAAATCCCCAGGTCCGGATGGCTTGCATCCCAGGGTTTTAAAAGAGGTAGCTTATGAGATAGTGGAGGCCTTGTGTCTGATCTTCCAAAATTCCTTGGATTCTGGAACAGTCCCCATGGATTGGAAGATCACAAATGTTACACTACTATTTAAAAAAGGTGGAAAGGAAAAGTTGGGGTACTAGTTAGTCTCACATCAGTGATAGGAAAAAATTTAGAATCATTGATTAAGGATGTGGTAGTGCGGTATTTAGAGGAGCACAACATAATTAGGCCAAGTCAACGTGGCTTTACAATAGGGAAGTCATGTTTGACAAATCTCATAGAGTTTTTTGAGGATATTTCCAGTAAACTAGATAAGGGTGAATCAGTGGATGTGGTCTATTTGGATTTCCAGACGGTATTCGATTAGGTGCGACATAAAAGGTTAGTCCAAGATATAAGGGCTCATGGAATTGGGGGGAGCATATTAACGTGGATTGGGGAATGGTTAACGGGTAGGAAACAAAGAGTAGGGATAAACGGGTCCTTTTCAGATTGGCGGGATGTGACTAGTGGAGTGCCACAAGGATCAGTCCTTGGCCTCAGCTATTTACCATCTATATCAACGATCTAGATGAGGACATTGAAGTTAATATATCTAAATTCACGGATGACACAAAACTAGGAGGAAGTGTCAACACAGAGGACGACATTAAAAAANTCCAGTGAGACATAGATAGGTTGGGTGATTGGGCAGGTAGGTGGCAGATGAAGTATAATGTAGGGAAGTGCGAAGTCATCCACCTGGGTAGCAAAAACAGTAGAGCAGGTTATTTTTTAGAAGGGGAGAGATTGGAATGTGTTAGCGACCACAGGGACTTGGGTGTCCTTGTACACCAATCACAGAAAGTTAGTCTGCAGGTGCAGTAAGCAATTAGGATGGCGATCGGTATGTTAGCATTCATTATGAAAGGATTATAAGAGTATAAGAGGAGGGAAGACTTGCTGCAGCTGTATAGGGCCCTGGTGAGACCACACCTGGAATACTATGTGCAGTTTTGGTCTCCTTATTTAAGGAAGGATGTACTTGACTTGGAGAGGGTGCAGCGTAGATTTATTAGGTTAGTACCAGGGATGAAGGGGATGAGTTACGAGGATAGGCTGACCAATCTGGGCCTATATTCTCTAGAATATAAAGAATTAGAGGGGATTTTATAGAAACCTATAAAATCATCAAAGGGCATGATAGTGGGAGACTGTTTCCCCTGGTTGGAGAAACTAAGTGAGAGACCTGAGTTCAATTCCAGACAGGGCGAAACCTTGGGCAAGTTTCCTTACTCCACACGCCTAATAATAATCCCTCCAAAACCAAAAACAATAATAAATTGGTCATTTTCAATCTACAACTGTTTGTGGGACATTGCTGTGCGCAATTGGCTGCCGTGTTCGCCCACAAATATACAGTCAATTCACTTTACAGTGTGTTCTGTGAAGTGCTTTGGGACGTCCTCCCAACGTGAAAAGCGCTATATCAAATGCAAGGAGTATTATTATTATTAAAACCAGGGGTGACAACCTTAAAGTCAGAGGCCAGCCCTTTCGCACTGAGTTGAGGAAGAACTTCCTCACCACTCAAAGGGTGGTGAATGTATGGTACTCGCTACCCCAAAGGGCTGTTGACGCTCAGTCCTTGAACATATTCAAGACTGAGATAGATAGATTTCTTATTGCAAAAGGGATTAAGGGATATGGGGATAAGGCAGGGTCAGGTTAGATTAGAAGATCAGCAATGATTGAATGGCGGGGCAGGCTCGAAGGACCGAATGGCCTACTCCTGCTCCTACATGTTATGTTAATTTTCAGTTAAATAGTGGCTTTTATATCTTAGGGCCCTTTTCAGAGACACTGAGCAGGGTTTATGGGAAGGAAAAAGGGAACTGTAGGCATAGTTGAAGGGGCAGGTTTTTGTGCAGCTTTTTGAAAGACACATAGAAAGTTGCCCAGAAGAGTTCACACCATGCTTAACATTCCTCGCCCAGATTCACCTCCAGTTTAAACAAATTGGGTAATCAACTGGTCCAGTTAAACCATCACATTAACACTTAATCACTTGACTGGTTGATTCTTCTTAAAAAGCCAAATCCAATTTAGGGTGTAAACTCCTACGATCCTGATTTCAAATCCTTACAGCAGGGTATCTCCTATAGACTACATGGGGTGTTGTACAGTTTTGAAAATTTGTTATTTATACCTGAAATTTATAGAAAGATAGACTTAACAATTTGCATATTTATGGCTCAATTCACGTAAAAGATCATCTAATCCCTGACTGTTCAGCGCCTTGGGTGGACATCCCAATGTGCTGGATAGTCAGGGATTTGGACCCGAGTTGGAGGATGGGAACAGGGAAGGTGGAGGGTAGGAGGGTGGCCAAAGTCTCGGATGAAGAGAACGGTTTTGAAACTCGCCTTGAAGGAGGCAAGAGATGGAGAGAGGCGAAGGGAATGTGGGATGGAGTTCCACAGGGTGGGGGCAGAAAGGCCCAGCCACCAATGGTGGAGCAGGCTGGGCAGGGGACATGGAGTAGGCCAGAGCCTGCGGAATGGAGCAAGCGGACAGGTTGATATGGGGTCAATGTTTTGTGATTGAATAGTTCTTGATTCATGACCTAAATCTATGCTTTTTTTTATGTTTATGATATTTTGGTCAAACAAATAGGTTAGCCACCACTACTGTAGGTATCAAAAGAATTCAGGCTTAAACGGTTCTAAACTAATTAGGATTGAATGTGTATTTTATTTGGAGTAAAAGCATTCATACATTTTAATTTGTTGGAACCTCACTCTCACTTGTGTTTCGTGTCTCCCTGATTGATATTATTTTCCTGTTATTTAGATATTATCTTGAAAAGTTTGATGACTACCCCAAATCAAGGAAAGCTGTCATTCCTTTTATATTCTGAAGGATATGTGGGAGAGAATATCAAGAGTACAGTATATGTTTCTGAATTACGCCGTCTACATTGACATTCAAGCTGCTATATGACAAACTTCTGTATTACATTTTTCATCTTTACTGTTCATATACACCAACTGCTCGAATCGTCAGTCATTAATATCTTTGAATTGTGCCTTCAGCTCCCCTCTCGACTCTCTACCCTCTCGTCGCTCCCTCCCTTCCCTCCCCTCACCCTGACCATTTCCCCCNTGCTCGGGTCCCGACCCAACTGTCCACCGCCTTGGGACGTCCTCCCGACGTGAAAGGCGCTCTATAAATGAAATGTTGTTGTTGTTGTTGAATTGATTTCAGTGCATTTCCCGCTAAACTTTACTTTTTTTAAGGAGCTTTCATATTAATTATAAATCACAACCAAAGAAAGAGTAAAGATTTAAATATTTCATAGGTGCTCTACAATCTGTGTTTAATATTACCTGCCTGGCTGTGCTCCATTATTGGTTTCTGTCTTTGTATGTTTCCAAAATGAATTTTGCATCTTTTATCTGTGTCACCTTCATTCAGTTGTGAGAATGGTCAGCCAGGTGTCTGATTTATGTGGAAACCTTGCTGAAGGGTATCCAAACAAAACTGAGAGTACCACGTTTCCCACCTACACGTGGAAATCCCAGAGATATTTATTGGAATGGAATGCACATTCTTTCTCTGGAGTGGCATACCTATTTCTGGAGAGTATTAGGTGTAGGTTGGCAAGAGCCAAGGCTTGGGGATTCCAGAGTGTGCGCTGGGGTACTGCTGGAGTCTAACCAGCTAAAACCATTTAGCTTGCCATTGAGAGCATGGTCTGGCAAGCTTTCCTGCAGCTTTTCCAGCTAGAATAACCCTATTCATTAGGGTTTTGGCTTGCACGGAGCATAGAAGTTGGATGGGAAGAGTCTTAATCCTGTATGACTGATCTGCCCTTCCAAGTCCTGCCAATAAACCAGGCGGTTGGTCTGTCAGCAGCAGGGTTGTAATAGACAATATTTTGTTCACCTACAGCAAGTACTGAAGTGACAATATCAAAGTTCTAAGGCATAATCTTACTGGGAACGCTGATAATCATAAACCTCTCCACTGGCACCATTCCTACCCCTTTAAAAATGGCCATCGTCACTCCTATTGTTAAAAAAAAACGCCCTGGACCATCCCTACTCTCCAACTACCACCCCATCACCAACCTCCCTTTCCTTTCCAAGGTCCTGGAAGGAGTCGTTGCTTCCCAGTTTCACTCCTTCCTCTCCCACCACTCCCTTCATGAACCCCTCCAATCAGGTTCCGTACCGCCCACAGCACAGAAACAGCCCTGGTCAAAGTGACAAATGACATTCTGTCCATCTGTGACCAGGGCTCCCGCTGCCTCCTCGTCCTCCTTGACCCCTCTGCTGCCTTAGACAGCATTGACCACTCTATCCTCCTCCACGGCCTCTCCTCTCACCTCAATCTTCATGGTTCTGCCCTTCAATGGTTGAGATCCTACCTCTCACATCGTCTGCACTTCATCTCCACAAACGCGGCCCTCTGGATTGGCTCCCGTCAGGCACCTCTACACCTCAAGCACTGTCATCTCCTCTAGCCCCCGCACTGTCTTGTGCAGAGTTCCTCAGGGCTCCGTCCTTGGACCCTCCTTTTCAATATCTATATGCTCCCTCTTGGTGACATCATCCCCAGACATGGGGTCAACTTCCACATATGCGGATGACACCCAACTTTATCTCTCTGCCTCCACCCTCAATTCCAGGACCACTGCTGTCCTGACTGAATATTTGTCGGACATCAAGTCCTGGATGAGAGCTAATTTTCTACACCCGAATGTCAACAAGATCGAGGCTCTCCTGATTGGCTCCCATCTGTGCCTCCACACCTCAGGCGCTGACAGCATCACCATCCACGGAGGCACACTCCGCCTTACTGAGCCAGTCCGGAACCTGGTGTCTCATTTGACCTTCAACTATCGTTTGTACCCCACATCTGCGCCATTAATGATTTGAGAATCAACAGTACAATTTCAAAATTTGCAGATGACACCAAATTGGGGGGAGCAGTTAATACAGAGGAGGACTGCAACACATTACAGCAAGACATTAATACATTTGCTGAATGGGCATTTAAATGGCAAATGCATTTTAATGTAGAAAAGTGTGAGGTGGTACATTTTGGTGGAAAGAATAAGGAAGTCACATACATCCTGGAAAATCAAAACCTAAATAGGGTAGAGGAGCAAAGGGACCTAGGGGTACACATACACAATTCACTAAAAGTAGCAATGCAGGTTAATAAGGCCATAAAAAAGGCAAACCAGGCATTGGGGTTCATTTCTAGAGGGATAGGAATGAAAAGGTTATGGTAAACTGCTATAGAACCTTGGTTAGACCACACTCAGAATCCTCCATGCAGTTCCTGGCTCCACATTTAGAAGCAATGTAGAGGCACTGGAGAGGGTGTAAAGAAGATTCACAAGGATGATCCCAGAACTGAGAGGTTGTACCCATCAGGAAAGGCTGAACACATCTGGACTCTGTTGAAAAGAGGGTAAGTGCTGACCTGATAGAGGCCTTTAAAATTATGAAATATTTTGATAGGGTAGACATAGGGAATATGTTTCCACTTGGGGGGAGACCAAAACCAGGGACCATCAATATAAAATTGTCACAAATAGATCAAATATGGAAGTTAGAAGAAATTTCTTCATACAGAGAGTAGTGGGAATGTGGAACATGCTATCACAAGGAGTTGTTGATGCAAATAGCATAGATGTATTTAAGGGAAAGCTAGTTAAGTACACGAGGGAGAAAGGAATAGAAGGTTGTGCTTGAAGGCTTAGTTGAGGAAAGGCAGGAAGAGGCTTATGTGGAGCATAAACACTGGCACAGACCAGTTGGGCCGAATACTGTTCTATGCCAGCTTCTGTGCTGTATATTCTAATGTATTCTAACTTGACAACCTAAAATTCTTACAGTCCCACCTCTACAACAACAACAACAACATTACATTTGTATGGTGCCTTTAACGTCGGGAGGATGTCCCAAGGCACTGGACAGTGTCCAGCATTTCAGACCCGAGCTGGGATCAGGGAGGGAGAAGGGAGGGGAGGGGAAGGGGGGTGATCGATGGTATGGTTGAAGAGGAGGGTGTTGAGGCGGGACTTGAAGGAGGCTAAGGAGGGGGTGAGGTGGACTGATTGGGGGATGAAATTCCAGAGGTTGGGGGCAGAGTGGCTGAAGGCTCTCCCGCCAATGGTGGGGCGGGTGGGGCGGGGGACGTGGAGCAGGCCGGAGCCGGCTGAGTGGAGGGAGCGGACGGGTTGGTAGGGGATTAGGAGGTCGCAGAGGTAGGGTGGGGCGAGGCCATGGAGGGCTTTGTATGTGAGGACCAGGATTTTGAACTGGATCATCTGAAGAATAGGGAGCCAATGGAGTCGGGCGAGAGTGGGGGAGATGGGGTCACAAAGTTTGGTGCGGGAGAGGACACGGGCTGCAGAGTTCAGGATTATCTGCAGCCTGTGGAGGGAGGAGTTGGGAAGGCCGACAAGCAGGGAGTTTTCATAGTCGAGCCTGGAGGTGATGAAGGCATGAACAAGAGTTTCAGCGGCCTGAGGGGTGAGGTAGTGGCGGAGCAATGTTACGGAAGTGAGGGAAGGCAGAGCGGGTCATGGCTTGGACGTAGGGAAGAAAAGACAGTTGAGGGTCGAACAAGACAGCTAGGTTCCTGACTGACTTCAAGCTGACAGCACAGGCCCACTATCATCATCAGAATCTTCACAACTTCCTTTCACCTCAGCCACTGCATCAATGCTTTCAACTCATTTTACCGTTTACATGAGTTCAGTTGCTCATAGAATTTGTCATGCTTAACATCAGATTTTCCTTTAAACATACAATTACAATCATACGGCAGGACAGTTACAACACATCAATAATATCACAATTCACACAAACTACTACCAAAAAAAATTAAAGATCATCTCTGCAGACGTTCCCTCTAACAATAGTTAATAATCCTCATCCGTAAGCAACTTATTTATTATGTGTTGCACCTGATCCATATGATTAGATGTCATAAGCAAGTGTCTGTGTTTGCACTGCATGAGTTTAGTCAATTGCAATGTCAATGGAGCAATGGGAATTGTAAAATTAGGCAAGAATTCTTCAAGTGTTATTTCAGAATTCCTTGCCTACAAGCTCTGAATATTAATGGACACAATAACAGGAGTCAGTTGATATCCTCCTATTTTGGACATGTCTTGGTAAAAGGCAAAAATTTAGATATGTGACAAATTATGATATTCAAATGTAGTTTCTATGGTGACCACACAATATTGTCCATTTCATTATAATCCAATCGTGTGTGATTACCTTTCTACTTAGTTATTGTTGATCACGTTATCTTCCTCTTGTGTACCTGTTGATGACATTCTTAACAATTAAGAATGATCACTTCTCCTTCTTTAACTCTCATGGTGGGCTGGTCGACGTTTACTTAACCCAGCCACTTTGCGCTCACGCTGCGTGTCCCAAATTATTCAGCATTCGCTTGTCCATCTGGTCATTCTGGAATGACTGCCACTATTCTGGACAGACCATTGGTCTCTGATTCTCTATGGATCTCAGCACGTTCATCACATAGACCCGCATCATCAGCAACCACTTTGTGGTTTCTAAACAAACAGACTTCACATCCGCTACTTTAACAACAACAACTTGCATTTATATAGCACCCCTCACGCAGGGTAGTGTCCCAGAGCACTTGACAGTGGTGAAGCACAACTCCGAGCTGGGGAGGGAGGCGGAGTTTCCCGTAGACACGGTTGAGAATAATTGCTTGTGTGATGATTATGGGGTTATGTATAAGTGCTTATTAAACAAGATATTGGTAGTAATATTGAAATGAATTAAGGGACTAGGAGGCCAGGATGAAATGAGCAACTGATGAGTCAGGAATATTCTTGTATGGAGTTGTCTTTAAGATCACAGTAGATGGAAGCAACATCATAACAACAACAACAAAATTAAATTTGTATAGCGCTTTTCACGTCGGTAGGACTTCCCAAGGCACTGGACAGACAGAGTTTCGGACCCGAGCTGGGGGTCGGGATTGGGGAGGGTGGAGGGCAGGGGGGAAGCAGGAAGATTGAAAGCACAGTCGAAGAGGAGCGTCTTGAGATGGGTCTTGAAGGAGGCAAGAGAGGGGGCGAGGTGGAGTTTCAGAGGGTTGGAGGCCGAATGCAGAAAGCCCACCAGCCAATGGCGGGGTGAGCGAGGTGGGGAACGTGAAGCAAGTCGGAGCCCACTGAGCGGTGGGAGCAAGCATATTGTATCTTAAAGCACTTAACAATGGAAGTAGTGGACACATCACATGATAACAAGTGAGGGTGGCAGAGAGGTAGTGATTAAAGCAATAACTCCCAGTAGAGGGTGTAACAGATCATTTAAGTACTAAACCTATGTCAAGGGAGTAAGTGTACTCACTGAAACACTTAACACTGATACAACACTGATCCAGGCAGAGGGCGAAACCTTGGGCAAGTTTCCTTACTCCACACAGAGCCTAATAATAATCCCTCCAAAACTAAAAACAATAATAAAATTGGTCATTTTCAATCTACGACGGTTTTGGACATTGCTGTGCGCAATTGGCTGCCGCGTTTGCCCACAAATATACAGTCAATTCACTTTACAGTGTATTCTGTGAAGCGCTTTGGGACGTCCTCCCGACGTGAAAAGCGCTATATCAAATGCAAGGATTATTATTATTATTATTAAAGAGTAACAATGATCACTGAAGTGCTAACACTCAGAACAAAATGATTGCGAACAATGAGGCACGAGCAGGCTATGGGATAATCCTGTACATACAATGGCTGCCAGGTTTCCCATGGGGTGTTGGGTGAGGGATTGCTGGGTGGGGGAAGAGAGCAGGGATGCACACCCAAGTAATTCATATCCAATACTTTAAAAAATACTGAATTTGAATCCCAGATTGGACTCCATAGTTTCCCTTGTAATATTGAACCAATTCCCACAGATAACCCCCAGTATATAACAATACTTTAGTAAGGCATTACCAGGTATTTATTTAATCTAGATTTGAAAAATATATTTAGAATTGGACAAGAAGACAGCAGGATACCCTGAGCTCCTTTTCAAGTAATGATTTGTCCTATCAAACCCTGTGCATATTAGTCATCACATCAGCTCGCTGACCTTCCAATCTGGGGAGGGGTATTGAAGGGAAGAATGAAGGCCCAAGCTAATAAAAAAATCTTCCCATAAAGTTATTTCCTTATCTGTTTTATTCATTTTTACTTTGGCCATTCATAGTTCTCAGGGGTAAAACAAAGGAAGCGGTGGCAGGGGAAGAGGAGAGGCAACTGTGACATGATTCAATTCTGTCCAGTGAAACCACATCCTGCTCTTGTCAAATTTTTGTTCAACTCAGAGCATTAATGAACACTAACAGTTCCTCTAGTCTGACCAAAGATCATATCTGCAGTTCATTGTCTGGGCGTAGAAGAAAAATTTCTTGGCTGTCGTCACGCGCTTGCCCTCGTTTCGCTGGTGTAATTCCCTCGCTCCCCTCCTGCCAGCCGGGACTAACTGACTTCTCTCTCTTCACTAATTATACCCTTTTCTGGACTCTTGCCAGATACCTTCTTCCCTCTCACAACTTGTCCTGAACATATTCATCCTCATCAATCATTGGTCTGGCGCCAGCCTGACTAATGTTGATAAAGTGAGTCTCCATTGTTTTTTCTATAATGATGTTATTCAGGACTGGCCTATTGGGAAGTCATCTCCTTATCTTCCTAGGCCTAGCACATGATGTTTTGCAGAGCTTTTCTCTCCATGTCTATCTGGTACCCAAGGTTACATTGTGCATCTGGAGAGAGGAGAGGTAACGGGTACCGTGGTTCCAGCCTGTGCCACATTCCGTTAGTAAGAAAGCTAATTTGGTGGCCATTTTGACCTGTTAATACAATTAATTAAACATATCTTAAAAGAATGGATGTAAAAAATCTTGTTCTATTCTAAATGATTATGGCTTTATCGCAACACAATGCGTTCAAATAAAATGCTGACTTTCTCCAATACGTTATGTAATTAAGTGAAATGGTGGGGAGATTTGGGGGCTCCCACATCCCACCGTGTGTTTGCTTTTGCTCTGTCAAAACCTGTATGTAAGTCAATAGCGTCCATTGCCTTCCCGGCAGGAGCTCACCTCTCAGATCCCACCCCTCAGATCCCACAGGAATAAAATGATAATAATAATAATCCTTGCATTTGATATAGCGCTGTTCACGTCGGGAGGACGTCCCAAAGCGCTTCACAGAACACAATGTAAAGTGAATTGACTGTATATATGTTTTGGAGGGATTATTATCAGGGGTGGAGTAAGGAAACTTGCCCAAGGTTTCGCCCTCTGCCTGGAATTCAACTCAGATCTCTCGCATGCAAAGGGAGTGCTCTAACCACTGAGCTACAGGACTCCACAGGAATGGCTCCAGGCTGAGCATCAACAAGCCACAGCTGTCCCAGCACTGCACCTGATAGATATTTCTTCCAGCTAAGCCTGTAAGCAATAAGTTTGCGTGGCACAGAGATTTAGAAAAGAGACGTGGACAATTCTGTTCCACAAAACAGAAAATTGGTTATTGTCCTTTTGAAAAACAAGGTTCCCCTCATGTACTTAACACCCAGGGATTTATAATCAGAGGTGCAGTTCAGGTCTCCAACACACTTTGTCCCAGTGATCATTTCTTCTCTCAGTGTCTAGTTGTTGAGCAGAGGCAGACTATCAAAACTATCAGAGTGGTAACATGGCTTAGTCAGTGTCTTCTCGAAATAAAGTGTGAGTTAGTTAGTCAGCTGTGCCAGCAGTACAAACTCTGAGGGATTTTTTTTGCAGCTCAACAAAACCTCACGTTGGTGTGTGTGTGTGTGTGTGTGTGTTTAAAAGAGAAGCAGTTTCTTGTAAACAGCCCATAAAAGTGAAGCAAGTGATAACCGTCTGTCTGGCCTGATCACATTTCATCAGTTTGCGAGAAACATCAGATTGCATTTTTCCGGGAGAGGAACGAGCATTTGATTGATGAGAACTACACTACATACCATAGCCAAGTCTGTGGTTTAAATGCCAAAATAAAATGAAGGGTATGTGCCCCGAAGGATAACTTGTATTGGGGAGTACGATACGACGCTCCGATGGGTAGTTAAGATATTGCGACCGCATAACGTGGGGAGGAAGGTATCGCTGTGTTGGGAAAGTGAAGAGGGAGGGATGCCCTGAGGACTGGGGCTCTCATTGGGGCTCACCTCACTACAGCCCGAGTGACTGACTGACTGACTGACTGAGTGAGTGAGTGAGTGAGTGAGTGACTGACTGACTGACTGAGTGAGTGACTGAGTGACTGACTGACTGACTGAGTGAGTGACTGACTGACTGACTGAGTGAGTGAGTGAGTGAGTGACTGACTGACTGACTGACTGACTGACTGAGTGAGTGAGTGAGTGAGTGAGTGAGTGAGTGAGTGACTGACTGACTGACTGACTGAGTGAGTGAGTGAGTGACTGACTGACTGAGTGAGTGACTGACTGACTGACTGATTGAGTGACTGACTGACTGAGTGACTGAGTGAGTGACTGAGTGAGTGAGTGAGTGACTGACTGACTGATTGAGTGACTGACTGACTGACTGAGTGACTGAGTGAGTGAGTGAGTGACTGAGTGAGTGAGTGACTGACTGACTGACTGACTGACTGAGTGAGTGAGTGAGTGAGTGAGTGAGTGAGTGACTGACTGACTGACTGACTGACTGATTGAGTGACTGACTGAGTGAGTGAGTGAGTGAGTGACTGAGTGAGTGAGTGACTGACTGACTGACTGACTGATTGAGTGACTGACTGAGTGAGTGAGTGAGTGACTGACTGAGTGACTGACTGACTAAGTGAGTGAGTGAGTGAGTGAGGAGACCAACTCCCCACAACGCGGAAGACGGTCGGTGCAGAGAGACCCCGCAGTCGAAATGAAGGGACTTCACGACTGCAATGAAAAGGCTGTATCTGCGGGCTGCGTGGCTTTGGCTGCACTTGGGGGCTTGTGCCTTCAGCGACAGCTGCGGCAGTCAGTCGCTTATGGGAGATACACCCCTCCATCATTCTCTGGGATATTAATCCCGGCTAAGATCGCCTGGTTTGTCCAGGAGCTGCCTTCATTTCTCGTTCCTGTGCTGCTCCTTTACCGGTCAGGCAGCCTGGAGACCCTGGGATGCAAGCTGCTGCTCTTCATGTTTTGTGGACACTATTTTCACAGGTATGTTTCTATCATTCTGCACCGATTGGAATTGTTTTGTGATCCTCAAAAGAAAAAAAAAGAGAAAAATCCTTCGATCTTTCGCTTTCAACTCTTGTCTGCTGCACTCATCTACAAATACACAGTCATTACATTTTGCAGTGAAATGTTGTGAAACACTTCGAGACGTTTCAATGATGTGATAGGCTTTGGTATCAAACAGAAATAACAGCAAAGTGTATCGATTGTGCATCTGTGCAACAACAACAAGATTGCATTTGTATAGTGCCTTTCATGTTGGGAGGACGTCTGTAGATGAACATGAGAGCCAATTCCATACCATAAAGTTAACAATCATGAGTCGATGAACATTTTTTAACTGGAGCATTGTTAGCTACGACTTTGGGATAAACAACCTTCTCTTTTCAGATATTGTCACGGGATCTTTAATGTTTCAATGCAAGCTTGACCGATGTAAAAACTACAGTTCAGGTAGAATAACAAAATCAATAATAAGTTACAGTTTGATAGCAAACTGCTTGAAAATTTGAGAACTGAAATACAATCCGGTGCATAAGAGATATGATATTTATAGTGCATTCTGTCATTTTCAAGTCCAAGTTGTAAGTTTAAACTAAAAAGTAGTTCAAATAGATGATAATGACCCAAAACTAAAAATTGAAGAGTCATTCTCACTCTGCAACTGTACTCCAGCATGAATCAACAACTTCTAGGTAAAATGGAGTGAAATTTGGAGAAGGATAAATGTGAGAAAAAGCATCTTGATGTGATTAAATATATCACCTATTGTGGGACTTGTATTGTGGGACAGTTGTAAAGCTGTATGTGAGCTTTACTTAGGTTGCCTGGGAATCATCTTGCTTTCTATTCAAAGCACATTTATTTCACTCTGTATAACATTGCTTGTTGATGTTGGACGTGCTAATTTAACTGTGAATCTCTAGCAGTTTAATTTGGGAAGTCGGTGTTTGAAAAATCTGGTTACTTTTGAACGGTTTAGACTCTCAAACCTGATCGAGAATTGAAAGTCCAGATTGAATTGTGTGAGGCTGCCAAGTTTTACCGGTTCAATATGGACCCAGGCACACTGTGCTCATCCAGGCTATTATCTCTATTGCCCGAATGATGAAAGTTTTAGAGGAGAGAGCTCCAACCCATGTCAGGGCTGGGAACACAACACCTGTTTTATTACATATAATGTTCAGCACTGAAAACAGGCCACTCAAAACAGGCCACTCAATCCAACTAATCTGTGCCACTGATTATACTCCACACTAGCCTCCACCCATCCAACTTCATCCACTTCAGATTTAAGGTAGGAAGACAACTGCGGGTGGGAACAGGCTCTTAAGTTGTATCTAACAACTTAATTCACAGGTAAGCACTGATCAGGGTTATCTTATGGGAAAGCATTAGAGTCCATACTGAATAGTATACATTGTGTACTGCCCCAGGCAAATATATACCTCACAACCTCACACAGTTGACAAGCTCTGTATTTAATATTTCATTATGATTTATGGGAAATTAATATCGCTGCTTAGTGATCAGTAATGATAATAATCCTTGCATTTGATATAGCACCTTATCACATCTTCAAGACATTTCAAAGCGCTTCATAAAATATACTGTAAAGTGAATTGACTGCAGATTTTGTGGGTGAAATGCAGCAGCCAATTGCGCACAGCAGTGTCCCACAAACTGTTGTGGTTTGAAGTGATCAATTTTTTTTAAGGAATTATTATCCCCAGAAAAGCAATCTGGCAATCGACTAACAAATGAGTTAGTACTTACTGCTAGGTAAACAGGTGTGTGGAGTAACAACAACAACAAGATTCCATTTATAAAGCGCCTTTCACGTCAGGAGGACGTCCCAAGGCGCTGCACAGTTGGGTCATGACCCGAGCATTGGGGGGAAATGGTCAGGGTGAGGGGAGGGAAGGGAGGGAGCGAGGAGGGGGGAAATGGTCAGGGTGAGGGGAGGGAAGGGAGGGAGCGAGGAGGGGGAAGAGAGTCGAGAGGGGAGCTGAAGGCTCGGTCAAAGAGAAAATAAACTTGCTCAACATTTTGTTCTGCCAGGAATCAAACCCAAGTTTCTTGCTTGCTCTAACCACTGAGCTAATAATACTCCACAGTAGTTAATTAATTACTGGCTTCAAGGTGGATCTCTGAGCTGAGTTGATAGCTGCAGTGAGGTGCACGTCTTATGCACCTCACTACAATAGATCGTGTCAGGTTGTAACACTTAATAGTTATTCACTATTGGCACAAACTGGCATGACCCATCACTGAATTTGCTGCCTGTACTTTCCCCATACATTTTGGATGTATTATTGCCCTCGCACACTACATACAGAAACCAAACAAATGGACAATTAATTGTAATTATGTGTGTAAATTGACTGCTGCATTCCCCTATTCCTCTGGCTGTTTCTTCTCCTTTGAGCACCTCACCCTCTACCATCCCTCCTCTCTCTCCCTCAAAATCCTCCTGGCTTCTTTCTTACTGATATCTCCTCTCATCCCTGTCCCTCTGCACTGAACACCTGCTCGTAATGGATGATTTCAACCTCCACTTAAACCTCCTCCTTGGATTTCACTGCCCCCTTCTCCTCCCTAAACCTTACCTTCCACAACAATTCAGTGACCAACAACCGTGAGCACTCCCTCGACCTCGTCATCACACATGGCCTTGACATTTCCAACTTGTCAATCACTGACCAGGCCATCTCGGACCACTTCTTCATCAGCCTCTCCTCCCACATCCCCCTCCCCTCTTCCAAACCCTCACCATTTTTTTCCAGTCCTGGAGAAAGCTTTCTCCTCACAAATGCCCTCTCTTCCTCAGACCTCCTCTCCCTCTGGCTCTCCATCCACAGCGCTCCTGATGCCGCTCTGGTTTCACTGCCGGATGTGAATCAAACATGTGTTTGCAATCAGCGATTTCCTGCATTCAACGCCAGAAAAACATGTTGATGGGGAGAGAGGAAAGAAATTATCTCAAACTTAGCTCAAACTACTTCCTTAGCATTTTGAAATGTGCATATTTTGGACAATTCTTGAATTTTTGAAGCTGTTTTTCTGCAGGTTCTTTTAATAATACTTGTTTCCTTTGATATAGCGCCTTATGCAGTTGAGACATCTCAAAACACTTCACAGAATATACAGTAAAGTGAATTGACTGTATATTTTGTGGGTGAAATAGTCAATTGTACACAGCAATGTCCCACAAACATGCATTGAGGTGGAGTTAAACTTAAAATCAGTTTAAAAATTGTGACTGAATTTGAGAATTGCCCCAAATTTATTTGCTGTGACATGCAGAAAGACCAAAGTTTAGATCCAGGTGGCATTTCTTCCTCAGGGAAATGTGAGTTTGTGTGGGGGGGTGAATGTGTGTGTGGTGGGTGTAGGGGGGAGGGGGTGAGGATGTGTATGGGGAATGCTGCATGTGTGCGGGGGTATATGTTGGTGTGGGGTGGGCTGTGGTTTGGGTGGATGTGTGTGTGTGTAGGAGTGGTGGGGGAGTGTGAGGTGTGTGTATGTGGGGGTGGGTGTGGGGGTTTTGTATGATTGTGTGTGGGGTGGTGAGGTGTGTGTGGGGGGAGGGTATGTGTGTGTGGGTGGTGTGAGGTGTGTGGGGGAGGGAATGTATGTGAGTGCGGAGGGTGGGTGTATGGGGAAGGTATGTGATGTGTGTGTGTGTGTCTGTGTGTGAGTGTGTGTGTGGGAGGGATTGTGGGTGGGGTGGGAGCTGTTTGGAAGTTGGGCAAAACATTTGTAATCTTTTTTGAGACAAACAATCTAGCTGCTAATTGACCATGAGACACATAATAATAATAATCCTTGCATTTGATATAGCGCTTTTCACATTGGGAGGACGTCCCAAAGCGCTTCACAGAACACACTGTAAAGTGAATTGATTGTATATTTGTGGGCGAACCCGGCAGCCAATTGCGAACAACAATGTCCCACAAACAGTCGTAGATTGAAAATGACCAATTTATTGCATGCACATGATTTTCCATTTAAATCCACTCCAACAGTTAACATTGACTATTTATGTTTTGACTTACTGGTATTTGATCTCTGTTAACTGGTACTTGGCAGTGCTTCTGATTTTCTGAGAATCTACTATAATTATGTATTATCACTAACATTGTTTGGTTGAGGGTTTCCATGCTGGAAGGCGAAAAGTTTTTTTTTAAAAAAAGAAATATTTTGAAAACTACACTGGAGGCTTACAAATGGTGTCTAGTCGGGTTAAAGACAGGTAGGGGAAAAGTCAGAGGGCATGAGGGACAAGCAGGAGGTCAGAGCCAGTTGAGCGGAGACAGCGGGTATGGGTTCGGGAGTAAGCAGAGGTAAGGAAATCTACCTCCCTACCACTCCAACCTACTCTCCAATCTCCGCTCGGCTGGCTCCAGCCTCCTGTTTGTCTCTCATGCCCTCCATTCCACCATTGGTGGCCACGCTTTCAACCACTATGCCCCAAAACTCTGGGCATTCTTCCTCTATCCCTCCCCCTTATCCCCTTCACATTTTCAGGTTGCATCTGAAGAGCTTCCTCTTCGATCGTGCCTACGGTAGCCTCCCCCTCCCCCCGGCTCGGAGTTGTGCTCTCCCACTGTCCCTTCATGAAGCGCGCAATATAAATGCAAGTTGTTGTTGTTATCTATACACATGCTTTTTTACACTCCATACACTCTATAAACTCCACTCTTGAGTGGAGTCCTGTAGCTCAGTGGTTAGAGTACTTGCCTTGCAAGTTAGAGACCTGGGATTGATTCCTGGCAGGGTGAAATCTTGGGCAAGTTTCCTTACTCCACATGCCTGATAATAATCCCTCAAGAAAAAAACCCAATAATAATTTGGTCACTCAATCCACGACTGTTTGTGGGACACTACTGTGCTGCCACGTTTCGCCCACAAAATATACCGTCAATTCACATTACAGTATATTCTGTGAAGAGCTTTATAATAATAATAATCCTTGCATTTGATATAGCGCTTTTAATGTCTTCTAGACGTCTCAAAGCGCTTCACAGAATAGACTGTAAAGTGAATTGACTGCATATTTGTGGGCGAAATGCGACAGCCAATTGCGCACAGCAGTGTCCCACAAACAGTCATGGATTGAAATGACCAATTTATTATATTTTTTGAGGGATTATTAGGCATGTGGAGTAAGGAAACTTGCGCAAGGTTTCACCTTGCCGGGAATTGAACCCAGCCAGGTCTCTCGCTTCCAAAGCAAGTGCTCTAACCACTGAGCTACAGGACTCCACATCTCCACAGCTTTGAGACATCTCAAAATGTGAAAAGCACTATATCAAATGCAAGTATTATTATTTTAGTGAGTGACGTGTTGACATCTGGTATCTGAGGCAGTAGAGGAGGTCAATGACAGAATACTTGATCCATCTTTCAAGTTTCAAATATAATTGCAAAACTGGTGACTATTAGAATAATCTATAATAATAATACTTGCATTTGATATAGTGCCTTATCACGTCGTTGAGACGTTTCAAAGTACTTCACAGAATATATTGTAAAGTAGATTGAATGAGTATTTTGTGAACGAAACACTGCAGCCAATTGCACACATCAATGTCTCATAAATGGTCCTGGATTGAGTGACCAATTTTTTNATGGGACTATTATTACTACCCGCAGAATCGGATTTCTACTTACCGCTAGGTAAACAATACAATAACTTTGGATGAGCCTGAGCTTGTTGATTACATAAAACTGCAGTCTAGAGGTATCAAACATGTGGATAAGGATTTGGGCTGCATTGGGTGTGAAGAAATATTTTCATAATGATATCTACAGTGAGATCTGTTAAATTAGCTAGTAATTTCTTGTGAGACACTTTGAGAGGTTTTGACATGGTAAGGCGCTTTTCAAAGCAATTCAATGAGCCAACTTTGAGTTCTTTACTGTTTTAAATATTCTTAATTTAATGTTATAACCTTTGTCCAACTACACAATTGGTTCATCTACATTTTATTCAGGTCAATGATTTACCCAGCTCCACTTGGACCTGGGCTTCCTATTACTGGGGCAGCTCAACCAAATCAGAAAGACTTTCTGCGAAAGCTGAGTGACCCATCTCTTAAATCTCTGAGTATTGATTCTCTTATCAGAGTAATTGTTCTACATAATTGTTCCAGGCAGGGTAAAACCTTGGGCAAGTTTCCTTACTCTACATGCCTAATAATAATCCCTCCAAAAACAACAATAAATTGGTCATTTTCAATCCACGACTGTTTGTGGGACACTGCTGTGCACAATTGGCTGTTGCGTTTTGCCCACAAATATACAGTCATTTCAATTTACAGTCTATCAAATGCAAGGATTATTATTATTATATAATGTACCAGTGTTGGAACCTCAGGTGTTTTAAAAACTTTACATTTTTATATTTCCATTGTTGGACTGCTTTGGTAAGCCATCACAAACAGAATCCTCACTTGATTGGTTTATTGGGGAATGGCATTGAAAGGGAGATGGGTGCTTTCAGACAGAACGGCAAGAAAAATTTAAAATGTATTGGTGGTTCAGTGAATAAAGGTACTATTAACATGATACCAATCAGGCAGGTGCAGGCTTGAATAATGCTTTTTGCTGAGCCAGTTCTGAATCAACACCATTTTGTCTCCAAGAGAGATGCAAGGATTGTTACTTGCATCTACATTGGAGTCCTGTAGCTCAGTGGTTAAGGCATTTGTTTCGTAAGCGAGAGACCTGGGTTCGATTCCTGGCAGGGCAAAACCTTGGGGCAAGTTTCCTTACTCCACACGCCTGATAATAATCGCTCAAGAAAAAAAACAATAATAAATTGGTCACTTCAATCCACGACTATTTGTGGGACACTGCTGTGGCCAATTGGCTGCTACGTTTCGCCCACAAATACACAGTCAATTCACTATATAGTATATTCTGTGAAGCGCTTTGAGACGGCTAGAATACATGAAAAGCGCTATATCAAATGTAAGGATTATTAATACTTATTGATACAGCGCCTTTCACATTAGGAGGACATCTCAAAGTATTTCAAGCATTTATTGTAAAATGTAGTAACTGTGTATTTTGTGGGCGAAAGTGGTAGCCATTTTGCGTACTATGAATGGATATATATATATCCTTGCATTTGATATAGCGCTTTTCACATTGGGAGGACGTCCCAAAGCGCTTCACAGAACACACTGTAAAGTGAATTGATTGTATATTTGTGGGCGAACCCGGCAGCCAATTGCGAACAACAATGTCCCACAAACAGTCGTAGATTGAAAATGACCAATTTATTGCATGCACATGATTTTCCATTTAAATCCACTCCAACAGTTAACATTGACTATTTATGTTTTGACTTACTGGTATTTGATCTCTGTTAACTGGTACTTGGCAGTGCTTCTGATTTTCTGAGAATCTACTATAATTATGTATTATCACTAAACATTGTTTGGTTGAGGGTTTCCATGCTGGAAGGCGAAAAGTTTTTTTTTAGAAAAAGAAATATTTTGAAAACTACACTGGAGGCTTACGAATGGTGTCTAGTCGGGTTAAAGACAGGCAGGAGAAAAGTCAGAGGGCATGAGGGACAAGCAGGAGGTCAGAGCCAGTTGAGCGGAGACAGCGGGTATGGGTTCGGGAGTAAGCAGAGGTAAGGAAATCTACCTCCCTACCACTCCAACCTACTCTCCAATCTCCGCTCGGCTGGCTCCAGCCTCCTGTTTGTCTCTCATGCCCTCCATTCCACCATTGGTGGCCACGCTTTCAACCACTATGCCCCAAAACTCTGGGCATTCTTCCTCTATCCCTCCCCCTTATCCCCTTCACATTTTCAGGTTGCATCTGAAGAGCTTCCTCTTCGATCGTGCCTACGGTAGCCTCCCCCTCCCCCCGGCTCGGAGTTGTGCTCTCCCACTGTCCCTTCATGAAGCGCGCAATATAAATGCAGCGCCTTTCACATTAGGAGGACATCTCAAAGTATTTCAAGCATTTATTGTAAAATGTAGTAACTGTGTATTTTGTGGGCAAAAGTGGTAGCCATTTTGCGTACTATGAATGGATAACCAATTTTATGTGAAACATGGTTGGCCAGAACTCATATCTAAGGATGTTGTGTGAAAGCAGGGCTTGGATTTGACGTCCTCCTATCACTTTGAAACTTCAGCCTTTTTGTTTATGGATTTCAACCAACCTTGCACGATATGAATTGCTGCCTTGTTTTATATATGAAGAATACCCTCTGGGCATAAAAGTGGAAGGTGGCAAGTGCCAAATGGATGTATACTCCAAGTAAGGTGCCATGTTAGGGAGAGAGTATGTGGTGAGGGTCAAGAAAATTGATGCAAATCGTTGGTTCAGATTTTGAATTTTCATTATTCTGCATTTTAGGACCTTTATTTATGGATTTCTCACCAACGGTCAACCTACTTCATTTCACATTGTTTGCCAAAGCTTTCTGTTTTGCACACTGAATGGATGGTTTCAGGCCCACTCCCTGATTAACTGTGCTGTGTACGAGGACAACTGGACTACTGACTGCAGATTCATTTTGGGTAAGTCCTGTTTATAACCCGGCTTTTTACAACTTCATATATGCCAGTAAAGGTGATTGAGGCCAGGACACTGGACTCGTTTAAAAAGTAGCTTGATGTCGCAATTTGGGAGATGGTAGGGTGGGTGTTCTGGATGGATGAGATTGGATGGGATAAAGGATGTTCTTCATCTAAACCAATCCTGTGATATCTTTTAAATGGATGTTCATTCTCTTGAAGAAATGTTGACTCAGTTTTCCTCTGGTACTTTGTTCAAATAGTTATTATTTTGTGAGTCTTGGCTGTGTATAACTGCAAGTAATTTGTCAATGGCAGCTTCACGACCAAAACCAGTCCTTTCCTCCCCCAATGTCAACATATCTGCACATCTCCAGCAAGGGACTCTGGACAGAAATCAAAACCCAAGAGTGCAGAGGCTGATGATAGTGCCCTGACTGAGATCAGCTACCTCAGCACAAACCAAGATGTTAACCTGCAACCTTCTGGTGTGTATGGACTAGTGCGGATTGTTGGAAAAATAAGGTGGAAAGTGAATTGACGATATTTTGTGGGTGAAAATATACACTTCGTTCCTATTAACCCTACAAGCCATAGCTCTAATGGGCAGGGAGGTCCTAGCTGAACAAGCAGCAGTGAGCTTCCAGAGAATGTTGTCAATGGCAAGCTAGGCAGTTTTAGCTGATTAAGCATCAAGAGTTCCCCCACGCTCACTGAGGCCACAAGCCTTACCCATCGTCAAGCTGTTCACAGGAAAAAGTCCCAAATTCCTTCAGTCTCTGCTCATAGGCCAAACCACTCACTACGGTACTTCCCTTATAAATCTACTCTGCCCCTCTACTATCACCGAAAAGGTTCCTGTTACAAGGGCCTATGTTTGTGGGTTCTGAGTGAAAATGGTTTCAAGCACAGCTGAAAGGTACCCTCAGATCCAGGGTCTAGGCCAGTAGTTCTCAATCAATTTTTTTTGGTGGGCACAGTGAGTCGTCACCAACACTTGCTGGCATCCGCAGTGCTAATTTTTAAAAAAAAATACTTAATCATATGAAAAATAAAGGAAATGTAGACACATGTGGACCTTAAATGGTTTTAATTTATTTCAGTACATCTGACAAAACGCACTTGACAAAATGCTTTCACACAATAGCTTGCACAGACAATAACAAGAACAGTACATTTAAAAACCATATGAGATGTGCAGTAAAAAATATTATTATTAGGGACTAGAATTATCGGGACAGTTGTAATGGGCTTAAAGGTTAAGAGCGATCACACTGACCAACTTGTGACTGCAAGTTTGTTCTAATGCTTTGGATTACTAGCACTATATCGATATTAAAGCTGGCCAAAAGCAGCTGCACACCTCATGTAGTGTGGGGGCCTCAGAAATATCAGGAGTTTCTTTTTATATCTGTTGCTATTTTCCTATCCCACCCACGAGAGATGGGTTGGTTCCCACCTCTTGCAACCATCAAGCTGGATAATGTGGCAGCCGATCTGACGCACAGATCTACAACTGACATAATAATCTTTGCATTTGATATTGTGTCTTTCATGTAAAAGCTCTTCACACAAAATTGCTATCCTGTGCAGTGACTATTTGCACGTAGCAAGATCCCACAGACATTGATGAAGTAAATGATCAATTTATCTGGAGAATGCTTGGCCAGGGCACAGGAAGGAATTTCTTTTTATCAATAGTATCAAGGACTCCAAGAAAAGGACCTCAATATAAGGAGTCTCCAACAACGTCTCCAACAACATAATAATCTCAGTAAGGCACTTGAGTATTATTATTTTGAATCCATAGCTCTGACCCAGATGTGAGAGCGCTATGAACTAAGCCAAGTTGCCACCTCAATTTCTGATGGATAAAAATCCCTTCTAGCATTCCATACATTGCCTTTGGTGATGTCGGTTACCAATGGGATCTCCCATTATGTCGCACATTGTCAAAGGTGCTAGGCTTACCATTGACACAATTTTTACACCTGGTGTTCAAAATCCTTTATGGAAATCAAGTTCTGCAAAAGCTTTTCTTCCTCACAATCTTACCATTCAAAGTGGACCTACCTTGAGCGTTTTGAGATGTCTAAAGGATGTAAATAAATAAATAAATAATCCTTGCATTTGATATAGCGCTTTTCACGTCGGGAGGACGTCCCAAAGTGCTTCACAGAACACACTGTAAAGTGAATTGACTGTATATTTGTGGGCGAACGCGGCAGCCAATTGCGCACAGCAGTGTCCCACAAACAGTCGTAGATTGAAAATGACCAATTTAATTATTGTTTTTGTTTTTTTTGGAGGGATTATTATTAGGCTCTGTGTGGAGTAAGGAAACTTGCCCAAGGTTTCGCCCTCTGCCTGGAATTGAACTCAGGTCTCTCACTTGCAAAGTGAGTGCTCTAACCACTGAGCTACAGGACTCCACGCTATATCAAATGCAGGGATTATTATTATAGTCAGAATTTTGTTTCCCTTGTTTATTGTTGCTTCTATCTGGTTTCACATGGTGAATGGGAAGTCAACATACATCACCATGTCTCTTTCAGCTTCCCCCTTGAACAGTTTCTATACTATCTTTATTCTATCTTTAGGAATAGAAGGTTATGCTTGAAGGCTTAGTTGAGGAAGGGCAGGAGGAGGCTCGTGTGGCGCATAAACACCAGCATAGACCAGTTGGGCCGAATGGCCTGTTTCTGTGCTCTATATTCTAATGTCTAATGTATCCCTGGAAAACATGTGCCTCCTATTTTTACATCTTTTATACAGTACCTTGCATTTATCTGTATTGAATTTAATTTGCCAATTATTTGCCGATTATTATACATTGTGCATACCTTTTCAAATGTTCTTCATAAGACCTTTGCTGACTCCTCTGATTCCAGCATCCCTCCACACCCAACTTGATGTCACCTGCTAATCTTTTTCTTTTGCACAGAGATTGACCAGGGCCCACAGGGTATTCCCCCTTCCTGTACATTACTGTAAATGACAGTTCTAATCAATTGCTACAATGTTATTGCTACAATAACTCAATGAGTCATAGTAGTGTTACAATAAACATGTTGGTCGTTAGCCATGAGCTTGTGACTTAATACAAGCTATTCCACTCAGAATTGGTAGCTGTAAAATAAGTTGACTGTATATTTTGTGCGCAAACACGGCAGCCAATTGCGCACAGCAGTGTCCCACAAACAGTCGTGGATTGAGTGACCAATTTATTATTATTATTTGTTGAAGAAATTATTGACTAACAACCAAGTTCCTACTAATTGCTAGGTAAACAGAGGCGTGTGAAGGAAACTTGTCCAACATTTTGCCCTGCTGGAAATCGAACTCAGGTCTCTCGCTTACTTGGCAATTCTCTAACCACTGAGCTGCAGGACTCCACAAGGACTAGTGTGTAAAGGTTCAAACCCCCTTTGTTCTGAGTTATCTGAAATCAGTTGGTACAGCAATGGGGATGCTATAGTACGCATCAGTTCATCTCATAAAGCTCAATGGAAAAGCCTAATGAACGGGTTTTGTACTGGGGGCACCAGATAACAACAAACAAGTTACTTTTAAACTTTGGTGTGTTTGATTCCACCGGAAATATTTACACATGAACAGGTCTAATTTGTGATATTAATGGAGAATTCTTAAACTGGAAAACCCATTGACTCACAGGAATTCTGCTATGGAAGTAGATTTCATCAGAGCAGTTTCTGCAACTTGGTACAATGTACTTCCAGTTACCAGAAAAAGTCTATTTGTGCAACTTTCCTATTTAGTGCCTTATTCCATTTAAAAGATATTGCAAAGTAGATTTGAGCAATAAGGAAGGGTTATTTTTTGAAATGTTGTTTGTACAATATCATCGCTTATGAATAAGGGATTAGAGATTACTGTCGTTCACTAACTGCATCCTGTTTTACTTTCCACTCTTACAACAGAAAATGCCTAATTGTTTCTTAAAATTCCAACTTTTTTTGCTACCAATACTTTTGGGACACTGTGGAAGCCATCAATGCTTCCATCATTGTGAGTCACCAACCTCTTACAACCATGGCAGATATTTGGAAAATATCAGGCATAGAAATCAGAAACTACTTCTTCCACAAAGAGATGGATTCGGGGATGGAGTTCAAGACAGCAGAGATAGAATGACTGAAAGGTTGCCCGGCAATGTTGAGGAAGATCGGCAGAAGGCAGAGAGGAAGTTGGGTGTCATCATATACATAGAGAAGTGGACCTATGGTTAATGTCATCAAAGGAGAGCATGTACTCCCCACAAGCTCCCACCCATTTAAAAAAAAGGTAAAAAGGAGGGGTCTGAGGATAGAGCCTTGAGAAGCACCACATGTGACTTTGCAGGGGGCTGGAGTGTCTGGGTCAAGGAGGTAAAAGATGCCCAAGTTTCAAATGGAAAGAATGTAGCCATTGAATGAGACAAAATGAAAACACTGAGAAAGGTAGGAGTAAAACATGAAGGGAGGTTGTGCAGGGAGCAGAGAAGGTGAAGTGATTAACGGTGTCAAAGGCTGCAGGGGTTATGGAGAATAGGAAGGCAAAGGAAGCTTAAATTTCATATGGAAAGAATATTGTTGGTGATTTTAAAGGTAAATCTTCTCGGTGTGAAAGGCAAAGCAGAAACCAAATTCCAGGGCTTAAAGAGGGCATGGCAAAGGGGTGTAAGTATGGGGCAAGTGGACGCCTGTAGGGAGGGAGGGGTGCTTGAGGCGGAGGTAGCTGAACGAATTTGTTTGACTTCAGATCCAAGAATTCTGCCATTTGCCAATTGTTGCTGTCTGTGGGTGCACTGTGCTCTTAATGCTTCTGTATAAACCACAATGCTGCTTT
This sequence comes from Callorhinchus milii, assembly GCF_018977255.1. Classification (NCBI taxonomy): domain Eukaryota; kingdom Metazoa; phylum Chordata; class Chondrichthyes; order Chimaeriformes; family Callorhinchidae; genus Callorhinchus; species Callorhinchus milii. The sequence goes on along the minus strand of NW_024704744.1, from coordinate 60,368,149 downwards.
CACATTGTTTTATTGTGGGAATCTTGCTCACGTATTGGAAAAATGATATTCAAACTTCCAAACAGCTTGTTTGTTTTACCTTTTCCCGCAAGTGCTATTAATCTGCCCGTGAGTGTAAAACAAGGCAAAGTCTACAACAATTAATAATTTCGAGCATGCCGTGAGAAATGGGTGAGTAATATCTTTACTGACACCTGAAGTGGAATTTTGAACTTTGAACAGTCTAGGCCAGGAATTCACTGCGTTGTCGGCGGGTCTGTCCTTTGGATAAGGTGTTAAACTGTCTGCCTGTTGAGGTGGACATTATAGATCTGTTGGCACTACTCCAAAAGAGAGGAGAATTTCTCTCAATGTTCTGACAAACAATCTCCCAAATAAAATTAGTCTATCACTTCAAGGGGATGTGTGCTGTGTGCAAATTGCTTGCTGTATTTGCCTACAAATTCCACAATCATTACACTATACTGTATGTGGAGTGCTTTGAAACATCCGCTCGTCGTGAAAGGTGCCATACCAAACCAAATATTATTATTGGGATTGTTTAAAATAAGCACAATCTTTTTTTTAACTGAAATATGTGCTTTGCATCAAGCAGCGTGTACTTTGGAGGTTTCAATTTACGAATGCACATTCTCTCCCTGAACTCTCTCTGACCTGCATGGGCTCTAATGGGATTCAAGCTTCCTCTACATTTGTGATGAGCATATCATAACAATGACAAATGGCCAGAAATATTCTGGTCTTGGTAGGAATGTTGTGTTCTTGGGGCCTCCATTCCAGAGTTAGTGAGTGTGGACCCTCCAGTTAAAGAGGGTCTGTGCAGAATTGAACAAAGACGCCATCTGGAGGTCCTTACAACCACTTGCAGTATATAGCACTTGTCATGGAGAATGAATAGTGCGATACATAAAAGATGACCTTTTCTCATCTCAGGAAGGAGACCAAAGATTACCTTCATTATTGTTGATGTACATCTATTTTTTACTTCATGGATTGTGCTATTGCTTTGTTACTTTTGTGAAGATTGAGATTGTGAGCAGCTGCAACTGCAAGTTCCATTGTTGCTACACTGTCAAATATGTGCAGTGTTGGCAAATGGTCACCAAACATTATTGCTTCCAGCGAGAGAAGACAGGCTTTTCAACAATTCCAGGCGTAAAAAACGAGCTCATAACTGGTGAAAGATCACAAGGTGTTTTTTAAAAAAGACTATGAGCTATTTGCTACTCTACCCAATATTCCTCTTGTTCACTTAGGCTCATTATATACATTTTCTGGGGGTAATATTCCCTTAAAAATAATAATAATTTGGTCACTCAATCCACAACTGTTTGTGGGACACTGCTGAGCGCAATTGGCTGCCGTGTTTTGCCCATAAACTATGCAGTCAATTCACTTTACAGTATATTCTGTGAAGCGCTTTGAGACGTATCGAAGACATGATAAAGAGCTATTTCAAATGCAAGGATTATTATATTAAAATAAAGACTCATTAGTGAATTTGATCTAGTGACCCCCCACCCATAATGTTTTATGAAGATAAAACAATGGAAATTCATAACGTGAGGAAGGTTATTATTGTTCTACTCTATACCTGCCTACCTTTAATTGTTGCACATCATACCATTTCCTATGTTTCATTGTGTTACATACGCTAACCTCCTACCTTTCATTGTGTACTGTACCTAAAATCCCATCTTCCATTGTGTTGCATGTCCTACCTATTTAAACTCGGGAATAGTTTGCAGGCTACATTACAGGTTCTCTTTCAGTGCAGGTTGTGGCATTGTCTGGCAGCCAGGAGCCTTCATGGATAGTTGTAAGGATTTCAGTAAGCTATTGTAGTAATCTATTCGAGTAATCTACTGTAGGAATGTTGGAGACTGCTCTCAGATAACAATTGGTTTCCAAGAATCCTCCTCCACTATATTTTTTAAAGTTCATCTTTGCTTGGAGCCATTCTGATGGCTAACATTTATTGAAGAACACGTATCCCAAGTTTATCAGCAGCATTTATCTGTGATTTTCTGATATAAGGTCTACAACAGCATGCACTTACATAGCTCCTCGTGCTTTACTTTCAAAATCCAATATCCTTCCTTTTTGACAGCACCTTTACCTCCCTCCTGCCTTCTCCACCCTGCTCGGCCTCCCATTCTGTAAAGTGCTTCGAGAAGTTATGCTGGATAAAAGATACTTGAATAATAATAATCCTTCCATTTGATATAGTACCTTATCACATCATTGATGAGATGTCTCCAAGCCCTTCACACAATATACTGTAAAGTGAATTGACTATATTTTGTGGGCGAAATGCAGCAGCCAATTGCACACAGCAGAGTCTAACAAACAGTCATGGATTTAGTGACCAAATTTAAAAAAAAACGGAATTATTACCCCTGGAAAGCCATCTGCTAATTGACTGACAACTGGGTTCCTAATTCTGCTAGGTAAACAACGGAGTAAAGAAATTTGCCTAAGGTTTTGCCCTGCCAGGGCAAGTGCTCTAGCCAATATGCTACACAGGACTCCACGTCCTTTATGACCCTCATTTGCAAAACATTAAAAAGAAGTTTTGTCATACTTATCTGCAGGATTTCTGCTCCCATGTGGTCTACTTCTAGAGCACAGTTCAATCCCATGAAAATATATCTCAAATGAGATCTTATTACCCAAAACCAAAGTGGTTATCTGTGGTATTTAACTAAAACATACATTTGATGTAGCCTCAAACTCTTAATTAAAACAGCATTTCCAAAACAAATACCTGTTACCTCTACCACTTTTTTCCCCCACCACATAATTTACAACCTCTTGCCAAGTATGAATGTTGTGAACAACTCTGCTGTTTTTAAAAAGTCTCCTAACCACAAAACTTTTGGGAGGTTTTGGAGCACCAAGGAAAGGGGTTTCACTCATACAAATCAAAACAGTACAGCCACTATTTTAGCCTATGGGGCTGCTCCCATTTTGATTTTCCTCCAATATCCACAGCACTGCTGAATAATAACAATAATCCTTGCATTTGGTATAGCGCTTTTAGACGTCTCAAAGCACTTCACAGAATATGCTGTAAAGTGAATTGACCGTATATTTGTGGACGAAACGAGGCAGCCAATTGTGCACAGCAGTGTCCCACACACAATCATGGATTGAAAATGACCAATTCATTATTGGTTTTTTTTGGAGGGATTATTATTAGGCGTGAGGAGTAAGGAACCTTGCCCAAGGTTTCGCCCTGCCTGGAATTGAACCCAGGTCTCTTGCTTGCAAGGCGAGTGCTCTAACCACTGAGCTACAGGACTCCACAACAACAACAAAATTACATTGAAAGAGCACCTTTCACGTTGGGAGGACGTCTCAAAGCGCTGAACAGTCAGATGTCAGGGCCCGAGCATGGGGGAGGGGTGGTGTAGAGGTGAGGGAAGGCACAGAGCTGGGAGGGAGACCAAAGGCACGGTTGAAGAGAAGGGTCTTGAGACCGGCCTTGAAGGAGGCAAGGGAGGAAGCGACGCGAAGGGACCGTGGGATGGAGTTGGGCAGAGAGGCTGAAAGCCCGGCCACCGATGGTTGGGCGGGAGACATGGAGCAGGCTGGAGCCTGATGAGCGGAGGGAGCGGGCAGGTTGTCAGCACAGAGAGGTAGGAGGGGGCAAGGCCACGGATCTTGAACTCGATCCTCTGGGGGATGGGGATCTAGTGGAGTTGGGCGAGGGTGGGAATAATGGAGTCGCGGAGCCTGGTGTGTGAGAATACACGAGCTGCAGAGTTTGTGATGATCTTCAGCTTGTGAAGGGAAGAGTTGGGAAGGCCGATGAGGAGGGCGTTCCCATAATCAAGCCTTGAGGTGACAAATGCGTGGGTGAGGGTTTCGGCAGCCTGAGGGGTGAGGCAGTGGCGGAGTCTGGCAATGTTGCGGAGGTGGTGGTGGTGCCGGTCATGGCACGGATGTGGGGGAGAAAGAACAGTTCAGGGTAAATAACATTGCAGCAAGCATGATTGATGTGTGCGTATGAGTATAGCAGGAATGCTGTCTTTCTATCTTTATGTTGTTCTTCAAAGTGTAAATAACGCAATAATCTTAAAGGTAATCTTTTTTTGTGAAATAAATCACTTGTGGTAATTCGTTCTTTTAAAATGGACTAGTTTTAATACGATTTTAAATACAATGCTCATGATATTTGATCCCATTCCCCTGATTTCCCCCACGTTTTTAAATGACAAAATTGACAATGGCAATTTTCTTTATATTTTATAGGGGTTGTGATATTTCTGCTAGGAATGGCCATCAACATCCACAGTGATCACGTGCTGCGGAACTTGAGAAAACCTGGAGAGATAAATTACAAAATCCCAAAAGGTAACTTCTTCCCTGATTTTTAACACACCTGAGATTCACCACCACAAGATTATGTGCACTCTGCTGAAATCCTCAAATCAATGCGAACTGTAGATGTCTTAAACTGACACATTTTGGTCCTTATAATAATAGTCATTTGGATCGGGAGGTCCTAGGTTGAATCCTGAAGTAAGTTCAACCAAGGCAGTAGTCGGGGTGTCTTAAAATTTAAGGTTGTACAGAATTTTGGAATGCTCTCAAAATCAGTCAAATTGGAAACTGTTTATTCAGGCCTCAAAAGTAGGCTAAAAGCATAAGATATTTCAGTGCCTCAGTTGAGGACATGATTGTGCCCAAATCTAAGCCCCCACCCACAAAATGGCTATTTAAAAATGGAAACAGGAACAATTATTGATATACAACACACACACAGCACTACAGCACTCCACACCAACCCCTCATGTGACACATGCCCCACACACACACATACATATGCACACAATATCCAACACGCAACACCATGCACCTACCACCCCACCCCCAAATACACAACAGCCAAAGCACAGTACTCATCCTATACACATCACACTACAGCCAACACATAGCGCTCCACATCTACCCCCACACATACACACACACACGATAGCCAAAATATAGCACTCAACCCTCCTCTTCCACCGTCCACACACACATCACACTACAGTCAACACACAAGCCTTCAACACTCCTCACATCTCCTGTTGTCACATCTATACACACACTACACCACAGACAAAGGGCAGCAAATGCAGTAGCAATTGGCCTTGGGGTCCATGGGATGGGGAGATTAGAATCAGCCAAGGCTTCTGTTACTCATTGTTATTCAGAGGCTCCTGCAGGAAAGTACCACATACAAATGGTGAGAGAGAACAGAAGAGGAGAAGAGAAAAAAATTGATCGGAAGATCCTCTTTGCCCTTCCTCACACTTCTTTAAAAAAATCACAAAGTCTGTGTTTTGCAGGTGGATTATTCAAATACATCTCTGGAGCAAATTTCTTTGGTGAGATAATAGAGTGGTTTGGTTATGCCATAGCAACCTGGAATGCGTCAGCCTTCTCATTTGCTGTACTTACATTCTGCTCTATAGGACCTCGAGCTTATCACCACCACAGGTAATGAAGGAGACAAATCAGCTTTTCATTTTAGTTTCTTCTTTCACTGGGAATGTGCTCCTGTGTCTAAACCTGCTCAGACTGAGGAAATGTGCACTGAATAGTGTGTATGTGTGTGTGAACAGGCAATATATAGGTGCTGTATTTGCTGAGCTCTTAATTCCACAACTTTAGATGTCAGCCTGGCTCAGCTGATAGCACTCTCGGCTTTGAGTCGGAAAGTTGTGGGTTCACACTCCACCGTGGGACTTTGAACTCACAGTGCAGGCTGACACTGCAGTGCTGGGGGAGCGTAAGTCTTTAGGTGGGCCTTAAAAGTGTAAAAGGATGGGGTGAAATGGAGGGAATGATGTTCTAGAGAGTGGGAGCATAATGGCTGAAAAGTATATCAGAGGTGGGCAATAATATTGTGCAGGTGAGGGAAAGCTGAGGAAGTCAGAGCTCAGATGTAACCCAGATTGAGATTACAAAGTTATTTTAACTATCCTAGTGTGTATGTGTGGAAGTTCAATGTTTAAAGGTTTACGTAGATGCCTATTTTGCAAAATTAATCTAGTTGTATTGTGATAAAAGTACGTTGGTGGATTATTTGTATCGGGTTGTTATTAATCCTCTTCTTCTTTTTCAGGTTTTATCAGAAGAAGTTTCAGGACTACCCAAAATCAAGAAGAGCTCTCATACCTTTTTTGTTTTGAAATGTATCGCTCAAAAGAATGTATTCATGTTCAAACGATGCTGGATGTTTGTATTTTACCAATGAGCCTAATCAGACATATTCCAACATGAAGTGAGGATGAAATTGAAGCTCCTACCTCTTCACCCCCACCCACCTCTGTTCAATGGTTTATTTGAAACACAAAGAGATTGCATTTCATAGACCTAAAACATCTTCACTTCTGTTCTGTTAGTGCGTATCCACTGCATCTTCTGACTTCCCAATCCGAATTGTGTTTATTTTATATTGATCCTTTCTTCATGTCTTTCTTCTAGAATATACTCCTCCTAGTGTCATTTATTCAGCTATCTGTCAGGCAAATAAAATCTGAAATAAAATATTTTGCCTCCAGCTTTTGTGCTGGGGGGCAGGAAGAGAGAGAATTAAGCAGCGCGGATTGCAGTGAGAATCCGATTTTGCTGACATGGAAGTGCAAAATCAATGAACGTGTCTCAGTCAGTAGTTGGAATTTATAACTCTGCTAATAATCCCTTCAATTTGTAAAGTGGATTTAAGGAAAGAAGTGCTTAATTTTGATTTCTTTTTGCGTTACCAAATTGGCTGGAAAAGTCTAACAACTCCTTCTTTCTCTTATCCCCACCCCGAGCCTCCAGCCCAAAAATTACATTTGTAAAGCAAGTTGTGAAACACACATTGTACAAACTATGAGTGTGAAAGAGAACCAAGAATCAATATAAACCTAAAGCTACATGTTTTCATTTCTGAATTAATAAAAATATTAATCCTTGAATTTGATATAATCCTTTCATGGTAATAGCATAGTTATGTCTAGGCTTAAACAAACTGTGCAGTTTGTCGTAAACCCATATTTCTGTCTGCACCACTGGGTTTATCACTTACTGTCAAAGTTTTGCATTTGTGAAATTCTTGTGTGTGAAATGCATGCACATGCATGCATTGGAAGGTATTCAGCATGTAATTTACAACAAAATATAAATCCAGCAGCAACCACAATAACAAAATAATATTTGAATAGCAATTTTCACATCGGGAGGACATCCCAAGTGGCTGGACAGTCAGTTTCGGACCCGAGCTGGGGGTTGGGATGGGGGAGGGAGGAGAGTAATGAGGGAAGCAGAGTGATCGAAAGCATGGTCAAAGAGGAGGGTCTTAAGATGGGTCTTGAAAGAGGCAAGAGAGGGGCCGAGGCGGAGGGACTGCAGGATGGAGTTCCAGAGAGTGAGGGCAGAGTGGCAGACGGTCCGCTCGCCAATGGGGCGAGCGATGTGGGGGACGTGAAGCAGGCCAGAGCCCGCTGAGCGGAGGGGGCGAGCAGGATATTAGGGGGTTAAGAGGTTGCAGAGGTAGCGGGGAGCAAGACCATGGAGGGCTTTGAAGGTGAGGACCAGGATCTTGAATTTAGCGCTTTGGGACGTCCTCCCGACGTGAAGGGCGCTCTATAAATTTAATTTTGTTGTTGAACTATATCCTCTGAGTGATGGAAAGCCATTGGAGTCGGGCAAGGATGGGGGTGATAGTGTCAAGGAGCCTGGTGAGGGAGAGGACATGGGCTACAGAATTCTGGATGATCTGCAGCCTGTGGAGAGAGGAGGGGGGTAGGCTGACAAGCAAGGAGTTTGCATAGTCAAGCCTCGATGTAACAAAAACATATATGAGGGTTTCGTTGGCCTGCGGTGTGAGACAGAGTTGGAGTCGGGCGATGTTGTGGTGATGGAGGAAGGCAGAGAGCTCATGTCACAGATATGCGGAGGAAAGGATAGTTGAGGGTCAAACAAGATGCCAAGATTCCAGACTGGCTTGGTAAGATGGAGTGTGCATCATTGGATGGTGATGCTGTCAGTGCCTGAGGTGTGGAGGAACTGGGAGCCAATCAGGAGATCCTCGGTCTTGTTGACGTTCAACTAAAGAAAGTTAGTTCTCATCCAGGACTTTATGTGTGACAGACATTCTGTCAGGATAGATTCACAAAGGATAGAGTCCTGAGGAATGGCACGCGATGGTGCGGGGGCTAGAGAAGAAACTGTTTGTGGAGGTGAAGTGGAGGCAGTGTGAGAGGAACAATCTGAACCAGTCAAGGACAGAGCCGTGAAGGTTGAGATGAGAGGAGAGGCGGTGGATCAGGATAGAGTGGTCAATAGTGTTGAAGGCAGCAGAGAGGTCAAGGAGGATGAGGAGGCAGAGGGAGCCCTGGTCGCAGATAGACAGAACGTCATTTGTCACTTTGACCAGGGTTGTTTCTGTGTTGTGGGCAGCACGGAAACCCGATTGAAGGGGCTTGTGGAGAGAGTGGCGGGAGAGGAAGGAGCGAAGCTGGGAAGCAACAACTCGTTCCAGGACCTTGGAGAGGAAAGGGGGGTTGGAGATGGAATGGTAGTTTAGGAGTAGAGATGGGTCCAGGGAGGGTTTTTTTAAGGATAGAAGTGATGATGGCCATTTGTACAGGGATGGGAACAGTACCAGTGGACAGGGAGTGGTTTATGATGTCTGTGAATAGAGGGGCAAGGAGGTGGAGTGGGAAGGTAAGGAGAGGGGTAGGGATGGGGTCGAAGGAGCAGGTGGTTGGGTTATAGTGGTGGTGAGAGAGGAGTGGGAGACAGATTCGAAGGTGTGGAGGGAGGGATGGGTAGGAGCTGGGGTGAGATGGGGAGGGGGTAGGAGATGGAATGGCAGAGGCAGCTGAGTGGATCCCCTTGACTTTGGATTCAAGGAATTCCAGCATTGCCTTGCAGTTGGCAATGGAGGCGAGAATGGGTGAGGCATGAGAGGATGGGCGGAGGAGCCGGTTGGTGATGGAGAAGAGGAGCCTGGGGTTGTCCTTGGCCTCCAAGATTGTCTTGGAGAACGATGATTTAGCAGAGGTGGGGGCGGAGTGGTAAGATTTGAGGCTGAGGATCCGTTCTGCTGGTTCTGCCCTTACCCTTACTCTGAGAGTCAAACAGGACATTGAGGTTTGACACTGGCTGCTTGAAGTGGATTGGCAGGTAGTGAGGGCAGAGCCGGAGTAAGATTTGATAAGGTCCAGGCAGATCTGCCGATGGAACGTTAAGTTCGATTTAAAAAAATGTTTTGTTTGCTGTTAAAAAAATTTGTTATTGTCTTTATATAATGGAATTTCATGTTGCAGAGATTTAATAGAAAAGATTACTACTTTAACATTCACTATTGTGTTACGTTGTCCACGATGGGTATTGGTTTAACACTCTGAAAAGCCTATCCACCATGACAATATCCACTTCACAGCTCAACTTTGCACCTATATTGTAGTCATTGAATTCCTCACAAACAAATGTTGACTCTGTCAGAACGTATATCTCTATGTTATCTCCTTTTTTACTCCAAATTTTTAAAAGCCCAAGAAAATTTTGAAGACTTGTATTCTATTCAAGATGGTCTACTAACACGGCACTTTACAGCAAATCCTGTGAAGCACTTTGAGACCCTTTCTGCTACATAATAAGCAACTATAACAAATCTAAGGACGATTCTTATTGTTATGGAATCACTGTCTAAGGTTGAAGAATACCTATTTCCATGCTTTTCTACCTAGCAATTACTGATCTGGGCTGGCAATAAACCACTAAAGTACTGCAATATTTCAATCCTGTTTGCAAGCTCCCCAGTGCAAATCCCTTTGGTTGGCTTGTATTCCTTTAGCTTAATCTGTATAATCATCAATTGTACCAATGCAGAAAAGAAAATGCCACATCATACAGTAGACAATATGACACTATAAATCATGACCCCAGTGGCCTAACAGAAACAATTTCTGTACCTCTCTAGGCATCTAGGTTTGAAATCGGTGTCTTGCACATCATTTACAACTTGCTGTCACTTACAAATCCCACAGGAACATTCGCCCCGCAGTTATCCCTGTTTTTGATGTCTTCTTGCAGCATCTGAAACCCTCTAATGCTCTGTACCCCAAGCAGACTCATAGATGGCTTTGTACTGCCCCATCCACTAATGGTTCTCACCTTACTCAGGTATTAACCAACATGGACTCTCAAGTTCTCAACAGCAGTTGGCTTCTCCACAATAGCACTAAGTCAGTCCAACATACACTGAGGTTGATGAGAATAGAAACACAGAGAGCACAGTGGAGTGATTGCCTGAGCGAGTGTGTTCAAGATTAGATTCAGATAAAATGAAAGCTCCTACAGACAGTTAAGATAGCCAGTGTCTCAAACTAGTATTTGATGATAGGCTACTAATAAAGAGGGAAGCTGCCAAATGATTTCACACCTCAAACATACTCATTGTCCTGAGCATTGCTGGCGCTTGAGTCAAGTGCTGGAGGCACTTAGCAGGAGGAAGGTCTTGTTAAAGAGAACAGGGCTGGTTACTGATGGAGAAGGAGTGGCTTGGGACATTGAATCACAGTACTTACTTAGCCTATCCTCCCTTTGTAACGGGCTCAAAGGCAAGAGAGGCTGCTTAGGAGTTGAAGACAGATGCAGTCAGCCTAAATAATTTTTTAACAAGCGCTTTATCATCCCGATAAATCTATCATCCGAGGACATCCCGAGGCGCTGGACAGTCAGGGATTTGGACCCGAGCAGGGGATTAGGATCAAGAGGGACAGAGGCAGGGAGGGTAGGTGTAGGAGGGTGGCTGAAGATGCAGACGAAGAGGAGCATCTTCAGACATGCCTTGAAGGAGGCAAGGAAAGGGAGCAACGCAAAGTAACTGTGGGATGAAGTTCCAAAGAGCAGCAAAATGAAGTAGTATTGAGCGAGCACAAATGGCTGTTAATATCTTGCTCATGGAGTCCTGTAGCTCAGTGTTTAGAACACTCGCCTCGCAAGCAGTTGGGTTCAATTCCCGGCAGGACAAAATCTTGGGCAAGTTTTCTAACTCCACACGCCTGATAATAATCCCTCAAGAAAAAAACCAATAATAAATTGGTCACTTCAATCCACGACTGTTTGTGGGACACTGCTGTGCTCGATTGGCTGCCACGTTTCGCCCACAAGTGTACAGTCAATTCACTTTACACTCTATTCTGTGAAGCGCTTTGAGACGTCGAGAAGACGTGAAAAGCGCTATATCAAATGCAAGGATTATTATTATTATAGGGCTAAAGCCTCAGATATCCTTTGATCCCTTTGATGCACTGGGAAAAGGACTCTCCTTCCCTGCTTTCCCAGATGGAAAAGAGTGAGAATAGATCCATTTGATGCTTTTGTATCCCTCAGTTTCACGCTCTTCTCAGATACTAAGTATCCACATCTTTATCAGGCTTCCACACCAGGCTTCTCTCGCTCCCGTCTCTGAACATTTAAAGATCCTCACCTTCAAAAATACAAACTGAGGCCATGCACCTCCCTTCCTACAACTGGACTTGTAGAATGACTGCAGTTGTTCAGTAGCAATTTAGGAATTTTAGCATTAATATTTCATGTCTTCATTAATATTTCTGATGTGTCTGTGTGTGTATCACTCTCTGTGTATCTGTCTGGCTTAGATGCAACCTGAGTCTCTCACCAGCTTGTACCCCACTCCATTGGTTCCCCCCTTCACTCAGCTAACACAGGCTTGTTGGGAATCCTTCAACTCCTCTGCACCAGTTGGTAACCAAGCCTTCAACAACTTGCATTTATATAGCGCCCTTCACGCAGGCTAGCATCCCGGAGCACTTGACAGTGGCGAAATCTGACAACGAGCCCACGGGGCGAGGGAGGTGACCATAAGCACAATCAAAAAGGAAGGTCTTTAGGTAGATTTTGAAAGTTGGAAAGGAACGGGCAAGGCGGAGGGATTGAGGGAGAGAGTTCCAGAGTTTTGGTGTATAGTGGCTGAAGGTATAGCCACCGAAGGTGGAACAGAGGGGACGAGGGATAAACCGGTCAGAGTCAGCCGAGCAGAGGCAGTGGGTGGTGGAGTGAGGGGTAAGCAGATCGGATAGGTAGGGAGGTGCAAGGACATGAAAGGATTTGAAAATGAGGGAGAGGATGTAACTATTACAATGTAACTATCGTTTTACACAGGGTAACCAACAGCTGCAAAGGCTTCCCAGGAAAGGTGTTTAGGCCAAAACATTGGGTTCATTATTAAAAGTGCTTGATTCTGTAATAGGGAGATGGTACAGTTGATATTCTGATGAGATCAAAATGAGTCGAACAGCCTTCTTCATCCAAATCTCTCATGTTACCAAAACGGACATTCTGTGACGCTAAACACAGCTGGCTTCTGTGTCTACAAAACAGACTTGATAATGTGGTAGATGTTTCAGGTCTTAGCTTGTGTGCTTGCTATGCACTCATTAGCTATCACCTCTATTGCAATATTTGCTCAATAAGTGATTTTCAAAAAACATGTTCCCGAGGCACAGGAAGAGCTCAGTTTGTACACAGTTTGTTGTTGAGCACAGGAATGAACAATCAGAACTGGATTTGTTGTAGAATGACTGCAGTTCTTCAATAACAACTTAATTTTATCATTAATATTTCTCGTCTTCATTAATATTTCTGATGCGTCTGCGTGTATCACTCTCTTGTGTATCTGTCCGGCTCAGATGCAATGTAATGGTCCACCACCAGATCTGGCTGGCTGGACCACACCAAGGCTGATACTCCGCCATCTTCTCAGCCAAATCATCCCCAGGCTCCACCAACAAACTAGCTCCTTCCTAATGTCCTAACGTCGCTCGCCTCAAACTCCAAACGTTAGGAGATGAACTTCCTCGGGTCCAAAATCAAAAAGGATCTGTTCTGCTGGCTCTGCCCTTCCTACTGCCACTTGGCCTCCGGCAGCCAGCGTCGAACCTCGGTGTCCTGTTCGACTCTCAAACTGCCCTTTGAAACCCACATCCACACCTTGACCGGTTCGGCCTTCCTCCCCCTCCTTATCCACGCTTTCGTCACGACCGGGTCTGACTACGCTGAGGTTCTGCTCGCCGGACTTGCCGACTCTTCCCTCCACGGGCTGCGTGCGACCCAGAGCTCTGCAGCTCGCGCCCTCCCCCCCCCCCCCCCCACACCAAGCACCGCGAGCCCTATCGCTCCCGTCCGCCCGGGTCCCCCCACTGGTTTCCCGTCCTCAGGAGGATTGGTTCAAGATCATCGTCCTCACTCCTAAAGCCCTCCACACCCCTACCTCTGGTGACCTGCTAAAACCTGACCCCTTCGGGATGTGCTCCCGGTGCTGCTGCTGCTGTGGGCGCCCCTCCCCCCTCCCTGTCAATCAGCCGCCTCTCCCTGTCAATCAGCCGCCCCTCCCCCCTCCCTGTCAATCAGCCGCCCCTCCCCCCCTCCCTGTCAATCAGCCGCTGGTGTTGCTGGAGTGACGGCAGTGACGGCAGTGACGGAGGGCGGGGGGGGGCGGGGCCAACGTTTGAAACCAACTTTTCCCGCTCGACCGACCGACCGACCTCTCGCGAGAGCCGCCGCCGCTGGACGAGGCCGGGAAGCAAATGGCGCTCAGAGCGGAGTGAAGGCGAGACGCGCGCACACACCGCACACACACACGCACCGGGGGACTCGCTGCCTCCCACACCCCCCACCCCCCGCCATTGCCATCGCCATCGCCCGAGAGACGGGGAGAAAAAAAAAGAAAGAAGCAAAATCACCGACGAGAGGGGCCCCCCCCAGGCCCCGGGGCAGTGACCACCAGCCGCGGGCAGCACAGGACTCGGGGCCCCGCGCCGCCTCGAGCTCAGGTACGGTCTCCGCCAGTCCGCAGGGCCGGGAGCCCCCGCCCACCCCCTCCTCCCGCACCCCGGGGCCCGGGGCGGGGCCCGCCCCACAGCGCGGCCGCCATCGGCCAGGAGTTATGGGGGGGAGTGCGGCCTCGGGTAGGCCCTGAGCTGCTGCTGCTGCTGCTGTGCCGGGGGTGGGGGGGGGGGGCGTGACCCGCTGAAGGAAAGGGCCGCGCGCTCGGCGCTGTTTAAAGCAAGTGGGTGGGTGGGAGATCCCGTCTCTCCCCCCCCCTCCTCTTCACCCCCCTCCTCCTCCTCTTCACAACCCCCCCTCCTCTTCAACCCCCCCTCCTCTTCAACCCCCCCTCCTCTTCAACCCCCCCCTCCTCTTCAACCCCCCCCTCCTCTTCAACCCCCCCTCCTCTTCAACCCCCCCCCCCTCTCACCCCCCCCCTCTTCACACCCCCCCTCCTCTTCAACCCCCCCTCCTCTTCAACCCCCCCTCCTCTTCAACCCCCCCCTCCTCTTCAACCCCCCCTTCCTCTTCAACCCCCCTCCTCTTCAACCCCCCCCTCCTCTTCACAACCCCCTCCTCCTCTTCAACCCCCCCTCCTCTTCAACCCCCCCCTCCTCTTCACAACCCCCCCTCCTCTTCAACCCCCCTCCTCTTCAACCCCCCCCTCCTCTTCACAACCCCCCCTCCTCTTCAACCCCCCCTCCTCTTCACCCCCCTCCTCTTCAACCCCCCTCCTCCTCTTCACCCCCCCTCCCTCTTCAACCCCCCCTCCTCTTCACCCCCCCCCCTCCTCTTCACCCCCCCCCTCTTCACCCCCCTCCCTCTTCAACCCCCCCCTCCTCTTCACCCCCCCCCTCCTCTTCACCCCCCCTCCTCTTCAACCCCCCTCCTCTTCAACCCCCCCTCCTCTTCAACCCCCCCTCCTCTTCCAACCCCCCTCCTCTTCAACCCCCCTCCTCTTCAACCCCCCCCTCCTCTTCAACCCCCCCCTCCTCTTCACCCCCCCCTCCTCTTCACCCCCCCTCCTCTTCAACCCCCCCTCCTCTTCAACCCCCCCCTCCCCCCTCCTCTTCAACCCCCCCTCTTCAACCCCCCTCCTCTTCAACCCCCCCTCCTCTTCAACCCCCCCTCCTCTTCAACCCCCCCTCCTCTTCACCCCCCTCCTCTTCACCCCCCCTCCTCTTCAACCCCCCTCCTCTTCAACCCCCCCTCCTCTTCACCCCCCCTCCTCTTCACCCCCCCCTCTTCACCCCCCCTCCTCTTCACCCCCCCTCCTCTTCACCCCCCCCTCTTCAACCCCCCCCCTCTTCAACCCCCCCTCTTCAACCCCCCCCCTTCCCCCCCCTCCTCTTCAACCCCCCTCCTCTTCAACCCCCCCTCCTCTTCAACCCCCCCTCCTCTTCACCCCCCCCTCCTCTTCAACCCCCTCCTCCTCTTCAACCCCCCCCTCCTCTTCAACCCCCCCTCCTCTTCACCCCCCCTCCTCTTCAACCCCCCTCCTCTTCACCCCCCCTCCTCTTCAACCCCCCCTCCTCTTCACAACCCCCCTCCTCTTCACAACCCCCTCCTCTTCAACCCCCCCCTCCTCTTCACACCCCCCCTCCTCTTCACCACCCCCTCCTCTTCACCACCCCCCTCCTCTTCACCCCCCCCTCCTCTGCACCCCCCCTCCTCTGCACCCCCCCCCTCCTCTGCACCCCCCCCTCCTCTTCACCCCCCCTTCACTAAACTCGGTGGGAGAGTAAGCTCTGAGGATGATGCGAAAAGATTGCAATGGGATATAGATAGGCGAGGGGAGTGGGCGAGTAGGTGGCAGATGGAATTTAATGTGGGGAAGTGTGTAGAAAAAATAGAAAAACAGATTATTTTCTAGAGGGGGAGAGATTAGATAGTGTTAGTGTTCAGAGGGATTTGGGTGTCCTTCTACACCAGTCTCAAAAAGTTAGTTTGCAGGTGCAGCAGCAACTAAGAAGGTGAATCGCATGTTAGCGTTCATTGCAAAAGGTTTAGAGTACAAGAGTAGGGAAGTCTTGCTGCAACTGTATAGGGCCTTGAGACTGCACCTAGAGTATTGTGTGCAGTTTTGGTCTCCTTATTTAAAAAAGGACATACTTACTTGAGGGGGTGCAGCGTAGATTCACTCGGTTAGTTCCTGGGATGAGGGGATGACCTATGAGGATAGGCTGAATAAACTAGGGCTATATTCTCTAGAGTACAGAAGAATTAGGGGAGATCGTATTGAAACATATAAGATTCTTAAAGAGCTGATAAAGTAGACACTGAGGGTCTGTTTCCCCTGGTAGGAGAATCTGTAACCAGGGGTCACAGTCTTAAAATTAAGAATCAGCCTTTTAGAACAGAGTTGAGGAAACATTTCTTCACTCAGAGCGTAGTAAATTTATGGAATTCACTACCCCAGAAGGCTGTAGATGCTCAGTCTTTGAACATCTTCAAGGCTGAGACTGATAGATTTTTAAAAAAACAGAGGGATTAGGGGATATGGGGATTGGGCAGGTAATTAGAGTTAGGTCAGAAGATCAGCCATGATCTTATCGAATGGCGGGGCAGGCTCGAGGGGCCGAATGGCCTATTCCTGCTCCTGAGAGGAGCTCTCTTATGTCACAATGTTTCTTAACTGACTTATTAGTGTAGAGTTTGGGTTGCAAATGTTTAGCATTAAGCAGTAGTGAAATGTGACATTGTATCTGTTTCACTTCCAGTTTTTCTAAATTACCCTTTTGTTTATTAAGGTATTTGTTTATTTAAACCCACTTGTCATCTCTCCATATTCCTTAATATTTGTATTAAATTGTGCAAATCCGGTTCCTTATTGAACAATTCTATTGAAATGTAATTTTAATAGTCACTTGTGGAAATTAATTCCAAGCCCTAACAACCCTCTCGAATGGAGCAATTCCTCCTTACTTTGCCCCTTATTTTTTTCTGTGAACAATCCCCCACCAATTCCATAAGAAAGGAAATTATTTGCCCAACAAAAGGAATCCATTATTCACTATCTTTTGCCCCTTCAGAGCCTTAAACACCTTTATCATATATGCTCTCGGCTTCCTCTGATCCAGTGGGGGAGAAAAAATTGATTTAACCAGCCTCTCTTCATTTATACTGTGTGTATATTGACTCATAGCTGATGTTATCTCACTGAGTCTGCGATGTATCTTTAGTGCTTAATGTATCCTTATTTAATAGATGGGAGTGAAGCAGTTAATGAAATGTTGATTAATTAAATTTCTAGAGCAAGATTTATCCTCTTCTGTTCTCTCCTTTCTCTTCTCACAATCCCAGTTATATGCCACTTATTAGATGCTTTTTAATCATTTTTACTGCCCTAAAAATGAGTGTGGGATTATTTTTACCCATTATCCCTCCAAAAAAAAAATAGTTAGCAAGGTTACTTTTTCCTAGGCTGGATTAACTGTTATCCTTATTTCATTCAAATATTTGCATAATTTTTATTACTGTTTATAATTTATTCTGGGTACGAATTTTAGGATCAGTTATGACAGTAATTTGGTGAGGTTCACCTTACGAAAATCTATTTAAGAAATTTAGAACTTCTAATTGCATCTTTTATCTGCTCAGAAGTGATTTCATAGGATTGCAACAGTTTGTCTCTGGATAAACACGCTCTTAAACAATTTGAATATTATGGTGTACTGCAAGTAAACTCAACAGTGTGTAAAAGACTAGTTAATTATTTATGGCATAATTTAAACAAACACTAGGGTATTAATGTTGATTAAAGCAGAACAGCCACGGAGTAGAATTATGGTTTTGATTATACAGGATTGGGGTTTTATAATTATAAGATGGAGATGCATGATTTTCTTTAAGAAATGTGTCATTGAAGTCGCTTTGTGTGCTTTCACTTACCACGGAGTGGTGAGGCTTAAATTTGTAAATCATAATTTGTTAAATTTGACTAATCTGAAACTTCTTTGAGCAGATTGTACTTAACCTGACATTAATAACATTGTTTTCAAACCATGACCTCATCTGTCCAAAGTGTAATAGTCATACTTATATAAAACCCATGAATTTGATAATAATAATCCTTGCATTTGATTTAGCACATCATTGAGACGGCTCAAACCGCTTCACAGAATATACTGTAAAGTGAATTGACTTTATATTTTGTGGATGAATAACAGCAGCCAATTGCGCACAGCGGTGTCCCACAAAAGGTCATGGATTGACTGAGGAAATTATTATTACAGTGTTATTATTTTTGTTAAGGGCTTATTACCCCTGGAATACGATCTGCCAATCGATTTATCAAACTGGTACCTACTTACGGCAAGGTAAACAGAGGCGTATGGATAAGGAAACATGCTGATGGTTTCACCCAGCCTGGGAATCAACCCGGATCCTCTTGGTTGCGTGGCGGTGCTCTGAGCAATATGCTACATATAAATGCAATTTGTAATATTTTTAGCAGAGCATTTTTCAGAACAGTAAACATGAATTTAAAATGTTGAAATTGATGTATTCTCCAGCAAATCTCATGTTTGTGTTCTATTTCAGGGTGAAGCATGTGTGAGCTAGCAGCACAGGTCACCAGTAGTCTGCTGCAATTTCCAGAGGTGACTCTACAGGCTCTAGTGGATGATGAGTCAATGCAGGATGAAGCGCTCCAAGGCAAAGTTGCCATAGGTATGTTACGACAGGAATATGATCAAAATTTGAACTTGTTTATTGTTTTTATTTCAGACCTGTAACCTGAATTCACTTTTAAAGAAACTTGAATAGAATTATAACTTTTGTCAGAATTCTGTTGATCTATTGATTAATTCGGTTGATTCAGAAAGCAATTGGCACTTACAATTATTTTGGGAAAGCTGCATCTGATGTGATACTGAGCTCTACATTCCTGCGTTCACTTTACTGATTGTTAGTTGAACTTGGCTTTGGGAGTAAAATCAGCCATGCTTTTAAATTCTGTATTCTGTTTCTGGTGCATGCATCCAATCTCCACAGCTTGTGTAACTAACTGACTGTACTTGAAGGCATTGTTGCACATTTCAGTAACTCAAGTGAGGAATAGTTGGTTTATTTTACCATAACCTAAATTTGTATACAATTGGAATTGTATACATGTTTGTTTGCACTAAAGTAAAACCGATATCCCCAAGGATACTTGAAGCTAATAGAGAGAAAATGTGCATCCTGTTAGATGAGTTTAAATCCGAACCCTTGCTCTGCAGATTAAAGTATGTTTAACCACTATACCATCGAGGTCCCTTGAAATGAAAATGTTGAAGGAATGTGTCCTGTTTACCACTGTGAGCAAGAAAGTAGGCCACAACTTTGATGCGTTTTTCTTTGCAACTTCTCTTTATTTGATATAGCACTTATATATTCTGATATTCTGATCACATCAGAATATCTTAAATGCTTCACGGGAGTTACTGTAAAGTGTTGGCACTGCATTTGCAGGGGAACATGCCAGCCAATTTGTGTACGGTCCAGCAATTTTAGTTTGTGCTTTCATGTGCATGTATAGAGAAATTCTGCAATAATATGAATTGTAAAATGTACAGAGTGAAATTTGTAACTGTAGGAGTCCGATGTGGAAGAGGTAGCTTTTGTGTGTGTTTGTATTGTGACATTTTTCTTTTTATTGTGTCCTGACTTGATATTACACACCAATGATTTTTTTTAAAAAAAATGGTAATTTATTTTGAACCTCCTTTTTTGAGGAGGTGAAGCATGCCCAACTCTAGACTATGTTGCTGAAGCAGTTTGGACAAATGCTTCCCCGTCTCTGAGGATGGGAATGTTGGCCCTGAGCCACACCAATACACAGTTTGTGGCTGGTTCAGAATCAAAAAGTGGCAGTCCTGTGAGCAACTCTCATGGTTATTTTTAGTGCATTTCCTAGACCTGTACAACACAAGGAAGCCATGAACACTCTTGTTTGTTATAGTTTAAAGGTGATTTTACTTTTAAAAATATCATAAAATGTCAAATGGCTTTGACAAAATTTGACTATTTTAAGCTTCAAATTGAAGGAAGGCTAAAATTTCTCCATTGAGTTCTTTGTTCTCTTTCCAAGTCTTCAATTTTATGGAATTCATTCATATGACACTAAACTAGTAGGGAGAGTAAACACTGAGGATGACATTTAAAAAAGGCAATGAGATATAGACAGGCTAGGTGAGTGGGCAAATAGGTGGTAGATGAAGTATAATGTAGGGAAGTGTGAAGTCATCCATCTAGGTGGCAAAAACAATAGAGTAGATTATTTTTTAGAAGGGGAGCGACTAGATAATGTTAGCGTTCAGAGGGACTTGGGGTTTCTTGTACACCAGTCACAAAAAGTTAGTTTGCAGGTACAACAAGCAATTTGGAAGGCTAACGGTATGTTGGCATTTGTTACAAAAGGGTTAGACTATAAGAGTAGGGAAGTCTTGCTGCAACTGTATATGGAATTCTCTACCCCAAAGGGCTGTAGATGTTCAGTCCTTGAACATATTCAAGACTGAGATTGATCGATTTCTTGTGGATAAAGGGATTAAGGGATATGGAGATAAGGCGGGTAGGTGGAGTTAGAATAGATCAGCCATGATCTTATTGAATGGCAGGACAGGCTAGAGGGGCTGAATGGCCTACTTCTGCTCCTAATTCTTATGTTTTACCTTGTCTATATTGTCTTTTTGACTAGTTTTTCCCAATTTGTTAGACATCTTAAAGTCTGTTCTAACTTAGAGCATTAATGGAATGACTTGGAGGTTGACCAATCCATATTCAGAAATGTGCAGCATTAGTTGATTTGCAACCACATGTTGCACAGTATTGTGTATGTACCTTATAAACATTCTTAGAGAAATTTACTTCCAGCTTATTCTCTTCCACGTATCATTGTTGTCGTGTGAAGATTTACAAACATTAAAAGCCAGCCAAGTGTCAGCAGTACATGACCAAGAACTGGAAAGGATCATTGTACTCTATCCCCTCATTTCCAAAGTTTGAATAATATCTTATGATACTTATCTCTCATACCCTCAACTGTTTTTCCTCTAAAAATCAGTTTGTCAGTGCTGACCACCATCATTGCCTCCAAGACAATTTTTGTGAAGTATCCCTGGAAACATTTTGATCCTTTGGCTGGAACGGGGAACAGAGAGCTCACAAGAGTGAGCGAAACATATTGACTTGCATAAGTAGTACTTTGAATAATGATGGGATGTTCGAATGCCTCATTTCAGGTATGGTTATCTACATCTTGTAGTAGCAAGTCTTATCAGCTCATGTATGGGTGAATTCACTGTGTATTGTGACACATTAGAGTTTACGCAGTTGTCAGCTCCAGCTGTTAAACTGCTGTGCTATGTTCCACTTGTTGGAGTGCCATTTTGGATGGGTATCTGTGCACATTTTGCAGCTGTTTGGGATTTGGTATTCTCTTCTACGATTTGCATTAATTTTATACTGTAGCTTTATGTACTGTGTGAAATGTGGAGTATGAAAGGCACATGTTGGGCAGTTAAGCACTTGAGCATTCAGCTACTAAGCCACCACCTGTGTAGTACGAAGTGTAATGGATTGAAAACCTCTCTTGAAAATAACTTGCTGATGTTTATTTTGATAAATAAAAATATATCCACTGGCCAAGCACATAGTCAACTCATTTAACTTTGTGGCTTAAACAGATGCTGTTCGACATATTTATCTTATTTTAAAATTATTTAAACATATGTCTTCTCTTTCAGGGCGAAATGGACTGGCTTGGCTGGCATCTGGTGCGCATTTGGAATTAGTTAATTCAGTCACAGGGGAGCGTTTGTCTGCCTATCGGTTCCGTGGAATTGGAGAACAACCTCCCACTATTTTGGCGATAAAGGAGTTTTGTTGGCTGAAAAGAACTGGACTGTTGATAGGACTGAAAGAATCAGAAGGTAGCATCCTCTGTCTTTATGACCTTGGAGTATCCAGAGTGGTTAAAGCAGTCTTCCTTCCTGGAAAGGTACTTTCTCCATACGTATAGTAATAAAGTGGGGTATCAGTCTTCTGGTCTGTTTTCAGAGTGTATGTGATTGCTTGCGAGTTAAAGTGCGTACATCATTTATTTTTAAATGATGCTATGCTTGAAAGCTTAGGTTCATATTAAGATTGGGAAGATTTGGACTTCCAAATATGAGAAGAGAAAATGTATTGCGTTCTCCAGGTATATAAATATAAATGCCTGCGTAAGCGGCCACAAAATGAATATTTGCCATTTATAGATAGTGTCCAGGTTGATGCATGGTGAGACGCACTGTACATTGTACACTGAACATATGCCAAAAGAATATGTGGCTCAATCAAACCTCACCAATAATGAATGGTCGAGTCAAGGGCCTGAATAGAAACCAACGCTTTCTCAGAAAGACGCTGAGAGAATTTGGAACGCGAGTTTGCTACTCTTGTGAGCTTTGATTTCTAAACCGTTTGTAATCTGGAGTTTTGTCCCCAGAAACACAGTACTATTTGAGTAATGGTTACTTTCTGGCTAGTAGGAGGCTTCTAGGCTTCTGAATTGCTTTGGGGTAGATCAATTTGATGCCATTATTGAAATGTATGCAAGAATCCTTTGCCATACATTATGGCTGTGGAGACTAATTTACCTCAAATGGTGGTTATCGAATTTCAAATAATTGTTATTGGCTATCACTTATTTCTATGTTTAATGCTGTGTTGGAGGGAGGATGCATTTTGAACAGAGTGCCTCTTCTGACTTTTTGCCCCCTTTATAAGTCTGAGTATCATTTTCCAGGTTATATAGCAAAGGTTACTTAATTTAATCAGAGGATTCATATGACTTTAAAACAAAACATTTTCACATTTTCTATACTTTTCAATTTCTGATATTTGGCCATTATGTTGAAGCAGATTTATACATTAAATCCCCTTTTTAAACTCAGGTGACAGCCATTGAGCCAATAATTAACCATGGAGGTGCCAGTGCCAGCACACAACGTTTGTATCAGAGTCTACGGTGGTTCTTTGGCATAGCCGCTGTTGTAACCGATACAGGACATGTTCTGCTCGTTGACCTGTGCTTGGATTTCTCGTGCAGTCAGAGTGAGCAAGAGCCAGCAGGTATGTTGAACTGTTCAATTGGGACAGGGAATAACGCTTCTGACTTTCTTGGGGATTGCAGAGCTGGATTGTAAAGTTGTGCCTGTGAATCTTTTTGTTGCGGGCCAAGTCAGAGTGAGGAGTTAACTGCGATACCTGACCACTGAGTGCTGCACTTGCAATTTGTCTCTAATGTACAATTTCCAATTCCTTTCTCCATTTTCTCTCTTCCTCCCCCCCCCCCAACCCCCCTATACCCGCAGTGTCAGTTATCACCTGCCCTCTGGTGTGTTGCGCAAATGCTCATTCTTTATATAAAAACCCTATAAAAATTTTTTATATAAAAATGGGTCCCTCAAAATGTGTGGTTAAGTATGGATTTGAATATTTCCATTATTTCAATCATTTGTCAATAGGTTGATGTACACTTGAAGGAGAAGGGAATAGAGGAGAAATGAATTGGAACAGTGGGAGCTTATGTGGAGTATAAGTACCAGCAAGGATTCATCCAGCCAATTGGCCTGTTTCCGTGCTGTGCAACTCTAGGAATCAATTCAAAATTATAGGTTTTCAACAATAATATCTCAGATATATAGGCTTCCCACAGTAAAATATTATTGTGCAACAGATTTTTTGTGCTAAATTGTAGCTCATGCAAGAAACAATTTCTTTCCTGTTGAAACATGTAAAAGCCATAACTGATGTCTTTGCAGACCTTGAAGTGGTTAACCGATCCCCTGCAGAAATCCCTCGAATGAGAGAAAATGTGGTGAGGGAAGGACGACACCTCTGCTTCCAGTTGCAAAGTCCATCTGGGGTGGGAGCCACTGCTTTGAGTTACGTTGCAAGAACGAACCAGTTGGCAGTAGGCTTCTCTAATGGTTATGTTCAACTCTGGAATCTGAAAACTTTGAAAAAGGAGTAAGTATACAGTAATAGCAGAATATAGTGTTTTCTCTTAGCTTAATTTCATGGCTGTCTCATAAATATTACTGAAATCCTATGTTATTGTTTCAACTTATGAATTATTTTATATTTTCGAAACCATTACTCTTGGACTTAATTCATACACATGTAATACAAATTTATGTAGCGTGTTTCACGTCGGGTGGATGCCTCAAAGCATTCGGATAGCTTTTTTGGAGCAGAAAGTCTTGCCTGGTAATATGAGATACAACCTGAGCCAATAGAAAAGTGCGGTTGCAATTTTTCTGTGGAATCCACTATAAACCTAGTAAACAATGACATTTTTAGCGCCGGGGCTTCTGCCGGTTGTTTATCAGACGCAACTGTGGGTGGCTCTGGAGATGCGTGTGCGGCACAAGCGGG
Organism: Callorhinchus milii; assembly: GCF_018977255.1. Classification (NCBI taxonomy): domain Eukaryota; kingdom Metazoa; phylum Chordata; class Chondrichthyes; order Chimaeriformes; family Callorhinchidae; genus Callorhinchus; species Callorhinchus milii. The sequence goes on along the minus strand of NW_024704744.1, from coordinate 60,343,903 downwards.
AAATGAGCTTCGCTCCACTCGGAGACCCTGCTGTTCAGATTGTCTGTGTTTTTCTCTATGTGAGTGTGTCTCTTTCCTATGTATGCGTTTGTGATTGTCTGTGCTGGTGTCTCCTCTCCTCCCCCCCCCCCCCCCCCCAAATGGGCCACCCACCCAGTTTAGTTAAAGAAGAAATTAATAAATCTTTTTTTGCAAAAATCTATTATGTGTTATTTCCTCATGTTTAGTTTTTAATCAATAAAGTGAAAAAATGTAGGTTGGCAGTAAAATGTACCTCAATAGCACCAATCAACCCCCACACAATTTTCTGCAAAATCCGTCAAATTCTCTGCTAATGGGAACTTGTATTTTTCTTGGCATAGATACTACTCTCAATTGGAAGGAGGGAAAGTCCCCGTCTTTGCATTCACCTTTCAAGAGCCTGAAAATGATCCTCGTAATTGTTGTTATCTTTGGGCTGTACAATCTGCCCAGGACAGGTGAGCAGCGTGCAACAGAAATGAGAAATTTTCCAATGTGAATATAATGGATTTTACTTCTATTCAAGAAGAAAATGCAATTGTGGGTCTTTAACTGCACTAACGTGTAGTGTATAAACCCTATTTATATTGTGTCCATGTTACCATCACCTTTTCGGTTGGGGGTGACTATCTGTTTATACTGTTCTTTTTTCCATCTGCAGTGAAGGTGATGTGGTTAGTCTGCACCTGCTTCAGTTGGCTTTTGGTGACCGGAAGAATCTTACTTCAGGACAAATCCTCTATGAGGTATAATATTTACTCCTGTTGAGCTGCTTCTATATTAACTTTAGTGATTTGGCACGTGCTTTTTTTAAACGCTCATTTGTTTATGAAGCAACTTGGAAATGTCTTTGTGAAGAAGGTTGATTGAAACTAATGGCATGTTTCAAATGAAAGATAGCATGTATGTTTAAAGTTTGATTTTTTTTTCTTTTAAAGGGTTTGGAGTATTGTGAAGAGCGCTACACTCAGGATCTTACTTTAGGAATGTTTTCTTCAAGAACGAGAAATACCAATGCTCGACTGCTCGGTTGTCAGACTGTGGAAAAGTTTCGGAATCATGCTGACCGAGACGAAAGTATGAATGAAGGTGAGTTTTAAATTCAATTTATGAATAAAAATTGGAACTCATTTTTCTTTTTTCTAAATGATTTTAAGAAAAACTGTAGGAAATTCAAGTTTCAGTGGCTTCCTACAGCCTGCTCTCATTGAGCGATAGCACTCGCGCCCCTGAATCAGAAGGCTGTGGGTTCAAGCCCCACGTCAGGATTTGGAATCATATACCAACAAACACCAATGCGGTGCTGGGGGCGTGGGATGTTGCATTGTTGGATGTGCTGTCCTTCAGATGAGAAGTTAAACCCAGTTCTGGTGGACATAAAAGAACTGATGGTGCTGTTCCAAAAAAGAAGGGAGTTTCATCCAAAATAAAATTTGTCACATACTCTGTGGCTGTTTGTGGGGCAGTACTGTATGCAGATTGGCTGCTGCGTTCGCTCGCAATATACAGTCAATGCACTTTACTGTATTGTTGAAGTGCATTCGATATCTCGACGACTTGATAAAATGCAAGGATTATTATTAAATTAATTAGCTGGGTGTGTGTTAAACTCTGGACATTTTTGACTTGCCAGTAGTATTCTAGTACTGAACTAACCAATTGGTATCACAGTGCAACTTCCCAAACTTTCTGTACTCCCAGCAATCACAATTTCCAAGTATTTCTGTATGTGTTACCATATGATGCATAGAAAGAACTAGGCAAGTTATTGGTTCTGAATGTTTATGTAATCTGAAGCCTCATTCAACCACCCGATCTGGCTGATCGCTTTGCTCAGTGAGTGCTGGCCTGCTTTATTTCCCAACCCTATCTCCCTCACCTTTTGGAGGGCGGCCTATCAGACATTCTGTCCCGTTCAATGAAATTCAATCCTCGCTCCTTCCCTCCCCTTATTCAAGGCACGTCTCAAAATGTGCCTCTGACCAACTGTGCTTTCAGTTACCTCCCTGTCCCCAGCTCAGGTGCCCATCGTCAAACGCTTCAAGATGTCCTGATCTGAAAGATGTTATATAAAAACAAAAAGTATATTGTATTGATTTTCAATGAAGTGATTTGTGGGTTTTTTTTTTCATTTAAACTTTCAGCCACGTCGCCAGACACCAGTGTGTCAATTTTTAGTTGGCAAGTGAATACCTACGGGCAGCGTAAACCTTCAAGTTATTTAGGCATTTTTGATATCAATCGGTGGTATCATGCACAAATGCCTGACTCACTGAGGTAAGAGATTTGTGTTTTATTCCTTAACACAAAATACAGTATTAGCTGTACCTGTTGCAGCTACGCTTGCAACCATAGGATCCAGTATGGAATGTAGATTGACACACAGACACACTTACTTATCCTTGAAAGGTTTGATTTTTCGCTCAGGCATCTTCATAATGATAAATATAAATGTATAATTTATAATCACTGGGACTACCTCCCGATGTGAAAAGCGCTATACAAATGTAATTTGTTGTTGAATAACTGAGTGAACTATCTTTGTGAGTGGTACTATAATACATGTAGTGTTCTGAGTGGAAACATTGTACAGTGGGATTGCATCATTTAGATGTTTTTTAAAGAAAAATTTAGATGTAGTTGTGTGATGGCTGTTTTGAATATGGCAGTAGAAATTGGATGAAAGTGCATTGATAGCCCAGTGGATAAATGCAGTTCTCTAGTTCTGAGACTCAGCAGCTCTGAACTGGAGAGGCAAAAACTGACTAGGGTTGCCAATTGATTAACAACCGGGTTCCTACTTACTGCTAGGTAAACGGGTGTGTAGAGTAAGGAAACATGCCCAACATTTCGCCCTGACGGAAATAGAACCCAGGTCTCTGAGAGGCGAGTGTGCTAACCACTCAGCTATTAGGTCTCCAAGATGCCCTGCTTTTAAATGGTTCGCAATAAAATATCGAGCCAAAAGGTTTATAAATAATTTGACTAAAAGTTATGATATTTTATGTTGAATTTGGATAGGGGGAGAGAGGGATTCAGGAGTTGTGGTTCTGAAACCTGATCTGTATGCTGTGTATCTTTCATGTGTTAACATACAGAAAGAATACCTTGTTTATACTCGGGGCACTTGCTATGTTGCAAATTGAGATTAAAAAGCTATAATGTATAACAGTATCTAAGTAAATTGTGTAAACTGCTACCTATCTTTTCTGTGTCCTGAGTGGGGGAGGATCTTAACTCTAAGGAGTGCTGTGTATCTAAATTTACTGAATAAGTTGGGGGGGGGGGTATTGAAAAAGCAAGATGCATACAATAAGGGTTGCAATTCAGAGGCAGAATAATTTTATTGCTATTGAATATTGCCCTCCAGTATGATGTATGGACTTTTTACAGCCTTCAGTAGATAAATAAGCTACTGGCTAGAGGCTTTGTATTGCATCAAATCGTCTTTCAGAACTCATCTTTACCTTGTGGAACAGTCAATTCTGAATAACTGTTGATATTAAATCATGACAAAAATTATGTATTTGGTTCAGTTTGTCAGATTTTGAAAGCAAGGATGCGTGTGCCTTATCCAATGGTTTGCAAAATAGTTGAAAATTACAGAAGGCTTTGAAGGCAGAATGTTTTCCTGTGAATTGATTCAAAATTCCTCAGTTTACTAATTGTACTACTTACCCTTATTGCTGGTTTCAAGTGCTCCGGGAAGCTAACCTGTGTGAGGGGCGCTATAAAATTTGGTGGCATTAGATTTTATATATTCATTAAAAAAAAGAAATGTGTAGAAATTATGTGGTGAAGTAGGTTCACAAGCAGGCCTTCCACCTCATCCAGACTTGTAAGGAGAATAGGATAAATACTTAATGAAAAAAGGGCCAGAAAGAAGGAATTCCTCTTGCAAGGTTGATTATAAATTTGGGGGATGGAGAAACTGCTCCATATCTGTTTTGACTGATGTTGTTGAAGATTGATGATGAAGAAATTTGAGACATTCCACTTCCACTTAAGCACTTTGAGATGTCTTCCCAATGCGAAAGACACACTATAAATGTATATTGTATTTCTCAGCACCCTAGTTTGAACATAAAAAAATCACTCAAATTAACAGATCAGGCCTTTTAAGGGTCATATGACCAAACCTTGTGTAGGAAGCCATTGGCCCTCCAATTGTGACCTGACAATAAGGTCAGTGTGGACTGTTGTGTGGGGCTTATGTGATTTGGGACAGTTTATAGCACTGTCGGGGGTAGAGAGGTAGGGACCGAGGGTTTTCCTGAGTAGCTGGCATTCCACTGCAGGAGGGAGAAATTCCTCACCAAAACTAGGTTTGCAGAGGTGAGAAACCGTATGTAGCTTCACCAAAATAGCTGAAACCAATTTGCTTTTGTGGAAGGGACAGAGACTGACTAAAACTTGCCTGTAAAATGGGGAACTTGCAAAAAAAAAAAAAAGTCCTGAGAACGGACTGCACAGAGGACCATAGTCTCATCATTTTAAAAAAATTATTATTTTTCCAAGAAATCGAGAAATTTTAGATGCATCTACCAGGTAGATTTGTCAGAATAATCAATTACCATAAATTAGTTTTCAAATTTGCCTTTCTATGTTAAGATTAAATGTAAACAACAGTGCAAAACAGTTTTATAAAATGAAAAGTAATTGTTGTGGTATAACTATTTATTGTATGTTCATACTACCTAGCAGTAAGTGAGAACCCGGTTGTTAGTCGATTGGCGGATCACTTTTCCGGGGTAATAGTTCCTTCAAAAAAGAATAATAAATTGGTCACTTCAATCTACGACTGTTTGTGGGAACACTGCTGTGCACAATTGGCCGCCAGCTTTTGCCCACAAAATAACACTTTACAGTATATTCTGTGAAGCGCTTAGAGACGTCTCGAAGATGTGATAAAGCGCTATATCAGATGCAAGTATTATTATTATTACCAGGGGAGGTTTTAAATCTACAGTAGTTTCTAAATATATTTATGACCAGTTCAAGATTTCTGATTTTACAGAGCTGGAGAACAACTTCATAACTGCCCTTACTTTGCATTGTGGTCTCTTGATGCTGTGGTGGGGATGACCTTTCCCCATTATTTACTGGATGTCCTAGTTCATGAAAGAAATCTTAGCCGTGGAGTTGCTCCCTCTTACCCACCTCCAGAACAATTCTTTAATCCTAGCACATATAATTTTGGTGAGTATTCATTTAAAAGATTAAAATCTCTCTTTGTGTGATGAAATGTGAAATACCTGTGGAAACGTATTGTTATTATGCAGTAGAAACCAGTATTTCTGATTTACATATTGAATCTTTCTCACTGTTGATGATTTGATTAGTATTGAAATATGAGCCATGTATCCAATTGTGAGGTTGTTTCACAAGCATTTGAAACATTGCTTTAGATATTATCTTACCAGCCTCCGTTTTATTGTGTGTTGCTGGCCATGACTCACTCAATTTATACATGTTTAACAAGAGGGCCAAGTACTTTAGTTTCAGCCAGAAAAAATAATTGCTGTCACTTTCTTTGAGATGTGCCAGAAAAAAAATCAATTTTCATGAATGTCTTAAGAATGCATCAGTATGTTTTCTGGTCAGGATTTCTGTATCAGGAACTTGTGCAAATCGCTTTTTTCTAGAATATGTTGAATGTAAGAACCAGTTAAAGGCTGATGTTGCTGAGATTTGATATTTGATAGCTGAATTGCTGCTTTTAAATCACTTACAATTTCAGCAAACGAGATTTCTAAGATTCCTACAACTTCTGGGATTATAATTCTTCTTGAATAATTGCTTTCTCTTATTGGCTGTGTTATCTCCTGAGTCCACTTTCTGCACCAGACAATGCATTTTATTCATTGTTACCAAAAAGTGTTGAGAGAAAATATTTAGTTAAGTGTGGTTAAAAGTTCCAAACCTTCTGGGTTCCTAAAGGATGTTTTCTATTTGTTTCAGATGCAACTTGTTTGTTAAATTCGGGACTTGTCCATATAACCTGTCCTGGCTTTCAAAAAGAGGTATGTTGTGAACTTGGGGAAATGATTGTACAAAAAATGTAATTCTGTTGCTGTGGTGGTATATAGAGCGGTAGTTTAATTTTTTCAATGAATATTTTGTTTTGATTACATAAACTCATGTTGTATGAAGAGTTGTAAGTCTTGGCAGGGAATCGAACAGACAAATGCCCAGATTTGGATATTAGCTAAATAGTACTTTAGGCACATAATGTGTTTGCCCTTCGGAGCTACAGTATAAGCCAGTATCTGCGAGGTGGTAATGTTTTATTTTTTTCGTCTTGCAACCTTTGTGATTTATACTGTGTTATCAGCAAGGCACTATACTGCTTTTTTTGTCGAACACTGTTAATTATGTGGTAATAAGGTGGCCGATGTTGGTTGCCAGTTACTTGTAAAATGATGGAATATTTTGTAGAATTCATGTGTCTAAATTTTATGAGCATTGTGTTTCTCCTGGGAAAGGAGAGATTGAATTGTGATGGATAAGTTCATTCCTCTCTTCAATGTTTGGCTCCCGATGATCGACGGGCCTGTAAACAACTGTAAGCTGGAGAGTATTTGCGTGGTTGGGAATGTAAATATAAAACATTTTTAGAGGTTTTTTAATGTTAGTCATTATTATTTGAACTCTTCCATGAGAAACTCTGTGCTCTTACATTGTAGCTGATTCTAGTGTTAATTTGTATTCGGGTCTAACTAAAATATTTTCTTTGATCATTACTTTTTTAGATGCTGCTTGGCTTCCTGCAATATATTTTCATCTTGTATCAATTTTTTTTGTTGTGTGGGACTGTGTCTCTGTCCTAAGTATGATGTAGTAGTCCTTTGGTTGACCACCATCTGTCCAAAAGTGATATTGTTGCAACTTCTGAAACTGCTGCTTTCTAAGGAATGAATTTTAGATCCTGTTTCTGTTTACTAATGTAAACAGGCCCTGAGCTAGTGAAAACGCGTAATAGTTTTGACTAATATTGAACTACTAATCAATGTACTACTTTCTCTTACAAGAAAATTGTCTGCTGCCAAAATTTAGTTGCTGACTATAACTAATTTTAACTTGGTTCTGCAAACACTTTTATTGGATGGGACAGAGAAGTATTGACCATTGTACTTTATAATGTTTTTGTTTTCTAGACTTTGAATTACTTGAAGAAAACGGGCCCTTGTCTCAGTAAAGCTATCCCTGATGGTTACAGTCGGTGTCTGATGGCTGGCTTACTTTCTCCAAGACTTGCAGATGTACACCCTTCCAGTCTCACACAAGTAGGTTTCTAACTATTTGAAATATGTATTGAACCTTGATCAGATTTCTCCACATGTTAGTTTTTGTAGTTGAGTACAAAACTTGAGGAACAGGGATTCTAAGTGAACTCTTCTAGTTTTCATTCCCCAGAAACTGGACAAATCTGAATTGTGAATGAATTCCTATCAGAAGAACTTAGGGTTTTGTTTCTTTAAAGCAAATGCGAAAGTGCTCAAGTCCTCTCCAGTTTCCCTGGTAGCCTCATATCTGCTGCCCTTTTCTGTATTTTTTGTTTTGTAGAGCTTTTGTTTTTAAACATGTTACAAACCACCCCTCCCCTCAAGGCACTTCAGTGATGTAGATTATGGGGGTAATTAACTACCGATCGTGTAATTTTGGTCTCATTCTCCCCTTACTCCCAATTAAATAACTGTAGCTTTTTGTCCAGATTGTGATCATAGGGCATGTTCTATCTGCCTAATTTCAAAAACAGGCCACTATACTGCACTTAATAAGGGATACTTTAGGGTTGATATAGTTCTGTTAAAATTAGAGTAGAGAGCAGGTTGCCTGTGCCAAATGAAGAAAATCCTTCAAACAAACAAGGGTACTTGGGACCTACTTTAAAACAATCTCCATATTGTTTGCAATTTTTGACTATTATTTGAGTATTTCATATTTTTAACTTTTAGGAAGAGCAACTAGAAGCTATTTTATCAGCAGCTGTGGAATCTAGCTCCTTAGGATTGATAACTGGGTGCATCAAACAGTGGACAGCGGAAGGTGAGTGCCTCACACCACACACCAGTCTGGCTTTTAAAAAAAAGTTTATTCTTAGCTTGCTTCCAAATATCATAAAACCTCCTATATTGATCTCTGATTGTATGGTATGAAAATAATATTTCATTTCGAACCAAATCATGGTGTAAATTTTTAAAAATGTTTAACCATGAAATATCCCTATTACACTGGCCTTGCTGATACTAGATTAGCTGTCTTCTATTGTTGTCTCACAAGTGGGAAGTGCCAAATTATTCTAGTCATTTGTGGATTTGAGACAATTAAGCTTTGTGGCACATACTAGACTAATTTATAGTGCCTTTTTATTGAAAATGAGATAGTTGGATCTTTTTAGTCTGAAGAAATTAAATTCCAAGTAACTGTTATGTTTTTGAAGCGTTTCTTCACAGTTGGAACAAAAGTTATAAAACTAACTTATAGAGGTAGTTTAATTCTGGTCAGTAGTCTCGTGAAATCTGAAGTCTCATCAGAGGCCATATGCAGATCATAATGTGTATATGGCAACTATTTCTTCCAATTTTTCTTTCCTCCTCGGAAAGAAATGACTTTTTCGATGTTATTAATCTCTAGTATCAAATGCCATTCTTGCATGAGCCTAGAGAGCGAGCATAGCAGGATTCTTTTCATTACTCCATGAGTCTTACTGTTCCTCCCTTTTTCATGCCCTAGCTAGTTTTTTTTTTGAGTGTTGATTTACAAAACTAAGTGTATGATGGCACAAAGTTGCTGTCATCCTGATGAGGTTCCATGCTAGCAAATATTATTGTTCCACTTCTTTTCACCCACGTTTTACATCGAGTACCTTCTGTTTTCTGGGTTTTTCAAAAGTTCTTCAGACTATTAACATTTTAAGATCATCCAGCATTAGAGAAATTCTTAAATTTATTTGGGTTAGAAGGTGTTTTTTCTCAATTCTTTAAAAAATATTTAAAGCTAAAACCATGAGTAGGAATTTTGTTTCTCTTGTCTTGTTGTAGTATGTTAATCTATGGCGCCACCTAATGTCAGACTTTGTCTTATCGTAGAATATTACAGCACAGAAGGAGGGCATTCGGCCCTCCATGCGGGCTCTTTGGAAGAGCTACCCAATCAGTCCCAGTCCCCCGCTCTTTCCCCATATCCTTGAAAACTTTCCTTTTAAAATATTTATCCAATTCCCTTTTGACAGTTGTTATTGAATCTTTTTCAACCACCCTTTCAGGCAGTGCATTCCAGACTAACAACTATGAGTGTGTGTAAATTTTCTTTTTAAAAATTCTCATCTCCCCACTGGTTCTTTTGCCAATCATCTTGAATCTTTTGTCCCCTGGTTACCGGCCCACCTGTCAGTGGAAACAGTTTCTCCCTATCGACTCGCTATCAAAACCCCTCATAATTTTGACACCTCTATTAAATCTCCCATTAACCTTCTCTGCTCGAAGGAGAACAGTCCCAGCTAAAGGTATCGCAAATCATGCAAGTAAATTAAGGTCATTCCAACTCAATAAAATGTTGGTGTGAAAGTGCTTCATGTAGCTTATTTTTATTAATAGGGTGAATTTTTTTAACAATGTTTGAATCTTTTCCTTTTTTTTAGTGTGCACCATTGATATAAAAAAAGGCAGCATAGGTTATGAAATGCTGAATTTCTGCATTGTTTTAAAAAAATCCAAAAATTCAATAAGTTGGGTTATTGGTCTGACCTTATCCATCACGAGCAGAAAACCTTGTGGAGGAAGGAACAAATTGATTATTTTTGTCTTACAGTGTACATCATTTTAATTTGTCTTTACCAAACTGAGCGCCAGTAAAATATTGCAAACTATATTGACCAAAATTAAGTGTTGCATGTTGAGAATATTCAAAAATCAAATGCTTACAATCTTGCACTAAACGATTAACCTTCTTTTTGTGGGGTGGGGGTTTATAAAGAACAACCTAGATCAGCTGCCAGCCTGCGTTTTGTACTTGAATGGACGTGGAAAAAGATTACTCGTACCAAAGAGGAACTGGACAACATCTGTAAGTCTGCAACATGTGTACTTTGTCTTATTGTTTGGAGCTTCATTTTAATTTTATTTGTTCACCTGCACAAAAATGACTTATTTTGGTCCTTAACTTGTTTCGTAATGATTCCTCTTACATTTTTATTTCCTCGGTGCCTCTGTACATTGAACATTGTAATATGGAGTTATAATAATATAATAATAATAATAATCCTTTCATTTGATATAGCGCTTTTCACGTCAGGAGGACGTCCCACAGCGCTTCACAGAACACACTGTAAAGTGAATTGACTGTATATTTGTGGGCGAACGCAGCAGCCAATTGCGCACAGCAATGTCCCACAAACAGTCGTAGATTGAAAATGACCAATTTATTATTGTTTTTGGTTTTGGAGGGATTATTATTAGGCTCTGTGTGGAGTAAGGAAACTTGCCCAAGGTTTCGCCCTCTGCCTGGAATTGAACTCAGGTCTCTCGCTTGCAAAGCGAGTGCTCTAACCACTGAGCTACAGGACTCCACGTTATGGAGAGAACCATGCTATATCATTGAACCATCCTTTCATAAACCCTCTGGCTGATGAGAGGGTGGGCCAATGATACTTTATGGGATTAATAGCTTGGAGCCTCAGGGTGAAGTAATAATAATAATCCTTGCATTTTAATATAGAGCCTCATCATGTCTTTGAGAAGTCTCAAAGCGCTTCACAGAATATACAGTAAAGTGAAGTGACTGTATATTTTTGTGGGCGAAACGTAGCAGCCAATTGCGTATAGCAGTGTCCCACAAACAGTCGTGGATTGAGTAACCAATTTATTTTTTAAGGAATTATTACCCCCGGAAAAGTGATCCACCAATTGGTTATAATAATATATAATAATACAGTAAACCCCTGATAATAATCACTCAGAAAAAAACAATAATAAATTGGTCATTGCAATCCACGACTGTTTGTGGGAACTGCTGTGCGCAATTTGCTGCTGCATTTCATCCACAAATATACAGTCAATTCACTTTACAGTCTATTCTGTGAAGCGCTTTAACACATCTAGAAGGCATGAAAAGTGCTGTATCAAATGCAAGGATTATTATTATTATTAACAACCAGGTTCCTACTTACTGCTTGGTAAACAGAGGCATATGGAGTAAGGAAACTTACCCAACGTTTCGCCCTGCTGGGAGTCAAACCCTGGTCTCTCGCTTGCGAGGCAAGTGCTCTAACGACTGAGCTATAGGACTCCCCTTGTTACCTTTTTGGAGGAACACGGCTTCACCTGTTTGTGAAGTGGATTGTTTCTGCTTGGCTCCTTGCTCTGTGGCTTATAGAAATAAGCCAATGAAGTGCAGATTTGCAGGTCCTGTAATAAGCATTCATATATGAAAACATATTCCAGATTGCCTTCCACTAGTAGCATGATAAATCGTCATTAAGATCATTATTACAATAAACTCCTGATAACTCGACCCTGGCTTAATTTGTCATTACCGCTTAAGTCATTATCCTGTCAACATCCTGACTGCATGTATTTACGTATGTATAGATATCCCTAACTTGCCATTCTGGATAACTCATCACTGAGCCCTTTTCTGTTGGAGAGACGATTTATTACGGGGTTTACTGTATTATTATTACATATGCTAGCATTGGTCTCATGGTGATTGAATCAGCTGTGAAAAATATTTTAAGGCTATTTTTAAAACGTTGACGACTGCTAACTCGAGTTTGTTTCACTTTATTCTTTAAATACTAGGTGTTCCACTCTTTGATGGATCATGCAACTTCATTGACTCACACACACTCCAATCCCTTCAGCACTGTCAGATGTTACTGAGCAACCTCACCACCATTGTTAACTGTTTCCTTACTGAGGCCCAGGAGTTGACTGAGAGAGGTGTGTGTTTTGGTGTTTCACCTGCCTTTCATTCTTTCACTAACGTGGCTACTAGATTCCATTGTATTTTGTGTGCAGCAATCATTTTAAAGACTATGCTAGCTTTTTCCCACCCCTTAATTTTATTAATGAATAATTTAATTGCATGGTGTAGAAATTGTGTGGCATTCTTGAGGCAATGTTTCAAGACACCTCTTCATGTCATTATTAATGTCAAAGGAATGTACATGGAAGCTTTTATTAACCAAATATTTAGTGGTGTAACATTTTGATTACATTAAACCTAATACTATGTAGCAATCAACCATCTTTCAGAGTGAAGCTATTTTATTTATTTGAAATCTTCTTGCAGGATTGGTTGATTTAATGAACAAACGCACTGTAGGCAGTCTGATTGCTCAGTATGCCCAGGTTGTACTGTGGTTCTGTCGTGCAGGCCTACTCCCAGAGGGTTCAGGTAAGATTAAAATGATTTAATGTTGCATTAATTCAGTAAGACTCTTACTTTAACTTGTAAATCTGTATGTTTAAAAAAACACTTTGCTTTTTCCCTCAGATGATGTTGATGTATTGCAGTTATCGAGGCCTGTCTACAATTACCCTGTTATACAAAATTATTATACAAACCGGCGGCAAAAGCTAGAACGCTTATCAAGGTATGTGGTAACTAGTATCTTCTTTGCTCACACATCCTCCAAACACTAGAACTGAGGCCACCAAGATCCAGACTATTGGGAATTTCAAGGGGCTACATCTCATTTACAGTATTCCTTTTGTCACTGTGATGGACCACATGACCTTCAGATTGGGTTTACAAGGTAGGTCTTCTGCCCACTAGGAGATCAGGGTGGGCTACTGTTTTCAGGTAGTTAGTTGTTTGTGATCTTCAAGACTGAGGCTGATGTAGTGGTTGGTCTTAATGCCATCTTTAAGACCACCAGTGGAGTTCTGTAGCTTAGTGGTTAGAGCAGGGCGAAACGTTAGGCAAGTTTCCTTACTCGATACGCCTCTGTTTACCTAGCAGTAACCCAGTTGTTAGTTGATTGGCGGATAGCTTTTCCGGAGTTAATATCCCTAAAATAAGAATAATTTGGTCACTCAATCCACGACTGTTTGTGAGACACTGCTGTGCACAATTGGCTACCGCATTTCGCCCACAAATCAGTCAATTCACTTTGCCGTATTCTGTGAAGCGCTTTGAGATGTCTCTATGGGGTGATGAGGTGCTATATCAACAGCAAGGATGATTATTATCATTATCTTTTCATATTCTTTGTTTATAATTCCCAATTTTCAAATTAATCTTATGAATCTAGTGTTTGCCTGGAGAAAATCTTAACATAGCTCTCTCCGAACCACTCACTTATATTCTCCTTCACATCATGTAACTATTGGCATAATTTAACACTGGGGGATTAGCTAAATTACCTCTGTAAATTGCCTCTGGAGATTGGGTGCGGGGAAACTTTGGTAGCAAGTAACCCTTGGTACTAGTTTACATTCATGCTGTAACTGATTCCTTTACCCAGAGGCAGATGGTGTTCGGATTGCCTGATGATTGATGGGGTGGTGTCAGAAATTGGGGATCATTTAGAGCAGTTATGGAGACAGGATGAAGGAGGAACAGGAAAATATCCACCATCCACGCTTCACGTAAGGTTTTTGATTTGTAGGTGCTCATTTCTGTTCAGTGGAATTTTACAAATGCTGAGCTTATTTTTTTCTTTGATTTCAGGCTCTTCTTGATGTATATTTACTGGAAAATGTTAATGAAACAACAAAACACACCATTGTATCCTTCATTTCTTATTCAAACTGAACTGTCAGCCTAAGATTACCATCCTTAGAGGAGGTGGTTTCATCTTATCCTGCTAATGACCTTTTTGGCAGTGCTGTTATTTTAAACACTGGCAATAGATTTTTTGAATTTTTATTTCTAATGTTCCAATTTATTTGGACTGCAATTCTGTTAAAATTTTCTTTTAATAGTTAGTGCCTTGTGTTCATTACAAAGAGTAAACTAACTTCAGTCAGCCTAATTCCAAATATGTGCTGCTGTTCTGGTTTTTACTGATCTCTATGTCTTTATTGGGCTTGTGTTTTGAAACCTTAACCTAAGGACTCTAGGCTATCTATCTGATATTGGACATTCTTTCCTCTGTTTCCAATAAAAACGAGTCTTCAATTGAATCCTTCCCACCGGCTTTTGCTGTACCTGTGGGTTTGGTGAATCTCATTCAAGGCTTTTGGCTGTTGGATCACAATGACCATGAAGTAAGTATAGGCGTCGGGGAAAGTCTATACTATTCTGAAATTCATAAGATGTAAACGTTTGGAATCACAAGAATAAAAGATACTTGCTGCACAATTTAATTCAGAACCCCATTCATAAGAAATCCAACATTTTTGCATTACTTTGCATTTTGAAAGAGAAAGAAATTCAACATTGATGCTAAACTGAATGCTGAACAATATGTCTGGTTATGTGCTGTGAGAAAAATCTTAAGTATTGAAGATACCCATGTGGCGTGTTACTTGCTGCATTTCTATGGGTGTTATCCAATACTTTACCTAAATCACAAGATAAGCTTTGCTGAAAGGGTCAATGATTCATATTATAAGATGCTTCTGTGGCATATTCTGAGAGTAAACTTGGGTAACTTCCCTAAATTTGCTAGATAGAAGATATCTTGTGTTGATAAAGAGTTACTCAGTCTTCATTTTTTNCTCCTTTTATTTTTGTTCTCTCTTCTAAGAATGCTCTTGATCGGATTCTTCATCCAGCCACAAGCAGGTCAATTTCTTCATGGCAGCACATCCGCATCATACAAGCGTTGATGTGCCAAGGGGAGCATAGCAAAGCCCTCCGATACCTGCAGGCAATGAAACCTTCGATGTCTAGTATCAGCGAGCTTAAGCTTCACCTTACTGTACTGCTCTTCAACAGGTAACTGAGCAGTTATCAGACTAATTTATTTTATAGTTAATTGATTAAAGGAGACTTGGATATTGGCAGCAGACTTGGTTTTCGATTATATCGCTGTAATGTAGCGGCTGGGTGACAATACACAAAAACTTCACTCTGATTTGAGAAACCAGGAATGCATGTAACTGAAGCCTAACTTGAACTGTAGACTGAAAGACTTGAGGGTATGAGGGAGAAGCTTATTAATACAGAAGGTGGGGATTGGAGGTTTTCGCAGGCTAGAAAAAAAGCAAATGTGATTACTATGTTCAAGAAGGATATTTGTCATAGCTGCCACTTATAGAGATTTATTATCCTGGCCTCTCAATTAGGTTAAAAACAAAAGGAATCCATAATCAAAGTGGAAAGAGTGGAAAAGTACCTATTGGAAGTCACTTCACAAATGATAGCCAGTCTTCTCTGTAAACCGCTCCTGACTACCCAATGAACTCCTCAGTTCCATTTCAGCAATCTGTCCCTAGTTTCTGAAATCATTCGCCCTTTCCAATCCAACCTTGATCCCTAAACTCTCTCTATACTCTCTCACCTAACTATTGCCCCAACCGCCAAGGATATAATACGCAAATCAAATAGGATGTTGGGCTACATTGCAAAATTAAATTATTTAAAAATCCACTGAAATTGTCTTGTAAGCTGTACAATGTTTGATTGGGCTATACCTGGAATGTTGTATGCAGTTTTGGTTGCTGTGGTAAAGCAACTGCCCCAACTCCAAAAATAATGCAGAGGAGAGTAACTAGGCTGATTTCCCTGGTGTTTAGATGAATGAGATATGGGGAAGGAGCGGATGACTTAGAGCTCTTCAACCCCCGAGTGTTCTTGAAGGGATCCATGTTAATATGCGTAACTGATTAAATTATGTAAACCAAGAGCAACACTTAAAGATACACCAATGTCTTTTCTTTGGTTTCCAATCAAGGTTCTAACGTTGAAGATTATTATAATTTTAATACTGCATTTTATTTATACATTTGGAGGCTTCTGGATAAGTCAGTGCTGTGTTTGGATATTTAACTACCCCAACTACTAGCTTTGGAATGTATACCAATGTCTTGCTTTGCTTTGGAGGTGTAAATGGAGGTAAAGATTCAGCAGATTTATATAACTCCTATTCAGGTGCGTGGTAGAGGCTTGGAATCTACTCCAACAGAATGCCAGCAGAATAAACCTGGAGGGGCTGCTCATGCACATGTATGAGTTGTGTCAAGAGATGGGACTAATGGAGGACCTCTTTAAACTACCTTTCAATACTACTGAGCAGGTATTATGTAGTAATTTTCCTTTGAACATTTGCAATAAAGAAAATAACCCCAAAACCTTTGACATAATGTGAGGACAGAACGCATTGACAGTTTTTGTTACATTCTCAGACCTGTAGGTCACAATTCTAGCAAGAATATGTAAAGTTAACAATCTAACAATTTTGGTATTGTTTTCTACATCTACACCGTCAATGTACATTATTTTTGTAAGGGTCAGCTACATAACTTAATCTGTTGTTTACAATGTAAAAAATGTAACCATGCCCAATATGAGAAGAAATGTTGGTGTTTTGTGACGAGGCCTTGACTTTTTCTTTCCTTAGGAATGCTTAGAGAAGTTCTTGACCACCAGTGGTAGTCTGCAAAATTATGAATTTCTTCTAGTTCATCACCTTCAACGTGCCAATTACGTACCTGCAATACAGCTTAATCAGTCACTGAAAATGAACTTGGTAAGTGGAAGACTGCTCAAAACTGCATATGTCTGTTAATGAAGCATTTTGGAGATGTTGGTCAGTTAGGGGGTCTACCTGGGTAGTATTGGCTTTGAGGCATTGATTCAATAGTATTGAATTCAAAGTCAATAGAAATCAATAGTTTTGGCTTCTCAGATCTGATTTAACTCTTCTTATGTGAGAATCAAAGAATTATACAGCACAGAAGGAGGCCATTTGGCCCATCAAGAAGCCTGAACACAAGCTTGTTGGAGCATTGTCTCTGCAATGCATTATATTGAAACATTTAAATAGCAATCCTTATGAGTTTTGGTAGCTGGTCGAGTTTATTTCAATCAAATCGTTGTTGGGATACACCCAGATCACAAGGATCGAAAATAATGGAGAAGGAAGGCTGGAATAGGCAGAAGGCATGAGGATGAGAGAGACGGTTTGATGTAAACCTTTTTATGAATGTTTGCAGAATGATCATGATCCTCAAGTTCGAGAGAGAACCGCTGCTAGGAATTCCATTCTGGAACAGTATGGGAAAGTTCTTCCAAAAGTCCAGAGGAAGCTGGCAACCGAACGTGCAAATCCTTATCGTTCAGCAGTGTTCCGGGAAGGTGAGATCATGTTTCAGTTTTTTTTTTTACTTTCAGGCGCTGTAGTTTGCAGCCATTTTCTTTTCAATTGGCATCATTAAAAAGAATTTTGTTTTTGCACACAGTGAAACGGCCCAAACCATTATCTACCATGGCTAAACGGACTACATCGGGGAATGTGCTTACTCGTGCTACATTCATCAACACTGTACTTTCCAAAGTCAATGAGGTGTGGCAAGGGAATGAGAAAGGAAATCATTCTCCCATCAACAGGTAAAACAGTTGCATGTAAATGCTCTGTATTTGTAACTTTTTTCTTTCAATGGACTGGATTCAAATCAACTTAATAACCTTTGTTTAATTACACACATCCTGAATCTCCTGTCTTTCCCTCACAAGCTTATTTTTGTGTTTGTCAATCTAGACAGTGTATATTGACTGCCTGTATAATTTCAGAACTATTATTAATCCTGCTACTTTAAATAAATTACATATCTTTTTGACCTTGCTTTTCGTTATTCTGTCCCTCCACACCCTATTTGGCTCTCACTCTCACTTAGCTGCCTAGTCTGCAGGTCAAGTGCTTGAAGACATCCTGACATGAGAGGTGCTATATAAATGTAATTTGTAATCTATAAATATCCTTGAGGATTCCTGTGTGAAATGTTCAGAGTTGTAGGGCATCGATACAGATGCACGTATACTTTTAGATATAATTTAAAATGATTTGTTCTGAATCGACTAGCATAATTTGTTCTGTTAGCTTTACTGTTGTAAAGTCTTTGTAATATCGGATGGAAAATCCCATTAAAGACTATTAAATGCTTTATATTTGAATGAAAAGTAGGCACTAAAATTTCATTTTTTTCTTTAAAACTCCAGTCCCGGGAATAATGGAGCACCTTCAGCAAACCGATCTACAGAATTATGTGATCCCTTTGTTGGCACACCAATTAGCAAGTCCGTTGGAAAATTTTCAAGGTAATGCATTTTTGTTTTCAAATTAATTATTTGATCAACTCAAAGAAGATTCTCAAACAGCTTTTGTGGCCTCTATTCGATTTTCACTTTAAAATGTTCAAACCCATCAATTATCTGTTCTGAAGCTGCTGATCAGATTTAGCAACGATTGATCAGCCTGAGCAGAGTGCTCTTCTGTGTGTTAGGCTGGCTCAGTGGTAGCGCTCTCGCCTCTTAGTTCCATGTGATGGAGAATAAATGATCATGTACATTATACAAACTTTAATTGTCATTATCCATTCTGGAAAATGGGAAATCAATTGTGGGTAAATTGTTACCTCGGGATCACCTATCAAGTGTGCTGAGTTTTGTGTTGTCCAGGATTTGTTTGGAAATTTCAATTGAATGGGAGTGCTTTTTCATCTTTCCTTGTCCCATGTGCCACTTCCCCCACAAGTCATCTTTGGACCTTTTTAAAGCATTCACACATCAGGACAGAACATTTACTTAATTATAGTCTAGAAAAAAGTGGTTTGTTTGCCAAGTTTCTGACATAAACAAAAAATGTACTCCTGCAGTCTGCAATGTAAGTTCATGTTTTAGATTTGTTCCAAACGTTTTTGGAATTCACCTTTTGTACTGGGGGCAGCACTACATTGTAGGAGGTGAGATCCGTCTAATGAGACACACAGCAAGCTAGTCTTGACTTTTCAAGCCCCCGGTATCCTGACTAATAATCCTGCAGATAAACTAGTCATTCACTTACAGGCTGTTTGTGGGTCCTTTTGCACAATCCAAGTGTTTTGAAGCATTTGTCACACTTTATTTAAGGATTTATTCTCAATATAATAATCCTTATATTTGAAATAGTGCCTTTTCATGCCAGGAGGAAGTCTATTATTTATTTATTCTATCATTTTATATGTGAACGTGGCAGCCGATTTGCACGGTGTCCCGTAAATGGTTATAATGTAATTTTACATTGCTCAAGAAATGAAAAATATTGGCTCTCTAAGTTCAATTTCTTCAAATTTTGAACAGGTAACTTGCTGGTAAGGTAGGTAAGTTGTAGACTTTTGTTGAGACAGAGTTGCATTTCTTTTATTTAGGTTATTGGATTCTTTGGTGGAACTGAAGACCCAGTCACTTCTGACAACAGAGAGCACTCTGTTTACACAAAGTAAGGCTTCTCCTTCTTGGATGACCACTAGCCCGCTTCAATCATACACCGTCAATACTGGCTACCTTACAGCAATAACCAAGGCATCAGAGCTAAAGCTTTTGCAAACACCTCCTGTAGTAAAGGTATGGAATGTACTTAACTATTTATTTTGCTGAACTTATTGTATGAAGCTATGTTACAGAAGCTAATTTACAGGTATAAACAGCTGTAATAAGTGTTTATGCATTTGACCTAGATGGAAGAGTATAATATTCAGAGAAAAGGGTTTTCAACTATATGTTTCCTAATTTGGTTTTGGTTCTTGACATACTAAGAATTATAAATGGGAACATAACTGAAAAATGTGTTGAACGTCTCTTTATAATTTAATCAGAGTGTAAGAGACCTAGCTTTAAGGAAAATACTTAAAAAACTTCTAATTCATAGTGATGCCAACTAGATACCTGGGACATGTGGCTACATATCAGGAGCTTCATCTATTTTGGAAGTTGGAGGAACTGCCATTTAGAATACATGAAAAAATGTCATTTCTTGACATAGGATGTCAGCTATTTAAAATTATAGCACTTTCTACCTTTTTGGCAGAAGATTGTCTGTCAGCCTGGCTTAGTTCATAGCAACCTTACCTCTGAGTCAGAAAGTTGTGGGTTCAAGTGCCTTGTCAGGACTTGAACTCACATCATCTAAGCTGAGTGCTAAACTAATGCAGTGCTGAGTGGGTGATTCTTGGAGGTGCTATCCTTCAGATGAGATGTTAAACCGAGGTCAGGTGAAAGTTAAAAATCCCATGGCACTATTCAAAAAAAGAGAAGGGAGCTTTTCCTGGTCCCCCTAGCCAACAATCCCCCAGGATTGAGATATCCTTCCAATATGATAAGGCGCGATGCAAGGTTTATTTATATATTAAAAGTTATTTGACTAGAATTTGGACTCCCAGATAGTAGAGATATTCTGTTATGTACTGCAAAATCCCATTTTAAATTTTGTTCTTCACAAAGATAGTTTTCTCTTCCTCATATTGTGGTAGGCTAACTTTGTCCTTTTTTTTTGAAAAAGAGGACAAGAGCTTTTACAACTTCAGAATCTGCTTTTGCCAGTTTTACCCCTCAGTCCATCTTGAGATCCAGCCTCCGCCCTACGCCTTTGGGATCACCATCTGCGTCACCGAGCCGATCTCTAACTCCTCCACTGCGTGCTAAAGAGACCAAAATTTCTTTCTTGGAGGAGAAGTTAACTGTTCGATGGACTAATGGGGTATGTGTTTTATAATTATGAGCTTTTGTCTCTGGCACGTATTGTAACTGTATCAGTTGTTTGTCCACATGTTTAGCTGTTAACATGGGTATGACATGCAATTTGAAGTTTGAAAAAAAAAGTCTTTAAGTGTTGGATATGAATTATCCCGATCTCCTGGGCACCAATTCCCCAGATAAAATTAATCATTCACTTCTTGGGTATTTGTGGGACATTTCTGTGCACAAATTGCCTGCTGCCTTTTACACAGTGCTGCCCTTTACAATATACTGTATCCTTTGAGATGTTTTGATGACGTAAAGGTGTATCAAATGTAAGTATTACAATTAAATTGCGTTCTTGCCAAGAATTCTGCAGACTTAAACACATTTTGTAACACTATGAATAGAGGTTGCAAAGCTGCCTTTCATAACTCTTGGCAATCGTTTCACAAAACTTCAGATCATGGTTCTCTGTTTATATTCCAATGCAAATACCAGGTACAACATTCACAGCATACATCTCCCCACCACCCCAAAAAAATGAAAGTCAACAAATTTATATACAATTAAAACTGATTTACTTATAACTTATAGAAGGAGGAAGTTCAATTTTATAAAGGGGCACTCAGTCTCCCTGGAGAAGAATTCATGCTCTTAAAAATATTCTACCCATATAAGCTATACTTGTTTCAAATGCTCTCAGGAATGATTTCCCAAACTGTCTCCCTCACTAAGGCAAAAACATTGCCATATTCATTGGAAGATTACCCAAGATCCAGCCCTACAGGCAAACATTGCTTTGTTTTTTTTTTGGTCAGCCGGGTGTCTGACATATGCGGAAACACAAACTGAGCTCCGTGTATCCCACCAATATACTTTGCTGTGGGAAAACAAGTGTAGATTAAAGCACTATGCAAGAAAATCATTTAGTCACTTATCCTGAATCAGGAGACTTTGGCATTGGGTTCCAAATGTTAACCTGCCAAAGGCTAGCCAGCATATTGGGGACACTATATTTGTAAAGCTATACCAGTGCAACATGCCTATTCAAAACTAAATCATAACTGACCACAATAAAGAAATCCCATAATTTGGCTGCCGATTGCAACAATGGTACACTTCACCTGACTCAATTACTAGAGATGTCTGCTAGCTACTTGTTAACTTTGCACTTAATATTGTGTACATATTGACTGTAAAATATATAAACTGTATCTTTACAATATGACTTGTAACTAAAGAACAATTGAAATAAAAATAAGCATGCATGGATAGACAGTTATTGGGGTCTTAGTTTACATTCAGTTTTTTGGGAATTTTGAGGTAGTTTGCTTTCGTATTTTGGTATTACCAACAAATATTAGAATTGCTGTCCAAGTCAGTGACCCCTGTGAATAGAAGTTAGTGGAACTTTGCTTGTCTTCTATCCTGGTTTTATTTATTTGCAGACTGAGATTTTGATGTATAAAAAAACCCCCACCTCAAAAAAACTACCCTCAACCCATCTCAGTTCTCTTAACTGCCATCCCATCTCCAACCTCCCTTTTCTTTGCAAGGTTCTGGAATAGGTTGTTGCTTCCCAGCTTCACTCTTTCTTCTCCTGGCACTCCTGCATGAACTCCTTCAATCTGGTTTCCATGTTGCTCACAGTACAGAGACTGTCCTAGTCAAAGTCACGTATAACATTCTGTCCAACTGGGACTAGCGCTCTGCCTCCTCACCCTTCTTGATTTCTCTGCCATCTTTGACACTGTAAACCACTCTTCGTCTCTACTGCCTTTCCTCTCAGCTCCATCTTCGCAGTCTGTGCTGGCCTGGATTCACTCTTATCTTTCCCATTGTCTCCACTTTGTATCTGCTAACAGCTTCTCCTCCAGCCCTCGCACCATCGTCTGCAGCATTCCTCGGGGCTCTTTCCTTCGTCCTTTTTATTATTTACATGCTCCTGCTTGGTTATATCAACCCTTGGTTAGACCAATGAGGTTAACTTCCACGTATGGCGATGATACCCAACTCTTATCTATCTGCCTCCACCCTCGATTCCAGCTCTGCTACGTGTCATCAAGTCCTGGGTGAGATAACTTTCTCCAGTTGAATGTCAACAAGACAGAGGCCCTCCTGCTTGGTTCTTGTCAGCACCTTCTCATCTCAGGTGCTGACAGCATAACTATTCTTGAATACACTCTACACCTCACTCAGTCAGTACGGTGTCTTGTTCGACTTTCAACTGTCGTTTAAACCTCATCCATTCCTTGATCCGTTCAGCCTTCCCGCACCTTCGCAACATTGCCTGCCTCCGCCGTTACCTCTCCCCTCGAACTGCCGAGACCCTTATCCATACTTTCATCACGTCCAGGCTTGAGTATGCCAACTCTCTTCTGGCCGGACTTCGCAACTCTTCCCTCCACAACCTACAGATTATTCAGCGCTCTGCAGCTTGTGTCCTCTCCCGCACCAGGCTCCATGAGCATATCACGCCCCATCCTCGCTTGAGAGGGCGAATGGCCTGCTCCTGTTTCTTAAGTCCGCCCCACCATCGGTGGTCAGACCTTCAGTCTTTCTGCTGCCATCCTCTAGAACTCCATCCCAGAGTCCCTTCCCTTCACTCCTTTCCTTGCCTCCTCAAGGTCCATCTCAAGACCTTTCTGTTTGACTGTGCCTTTGGTCATCTTCCTATTCTCAATTTCCTTGCCCTCAACTGTTGAATCCAACCCCCAGCTCAGGTGCAAACCCTAGACTGTCTAGTAGCTTGGGACGATCTCCCAACATGAAAGGTGCTATATAAATGCAATTTGTTGCTGTTATTTATTATCGCTAAGCCATTTATCAATCCAGGCACCTAATTTTCTAGGATGGGAACATTTCTATGCAATGCGTCATTGGGACATGCAGTGCAAAAAGCTGTCTGGCAGCTCTCATGCAATGTACCCACTGTTCACACTTGTATTTTTACAATGTAATCTACCAGCACAAGCGGGTTAGGTCGTGCATTCTTGCAATGTGCAATCTCTATGCTTGCATTAATCATATTTTCATGCTTTGCACAAAATGTCAGGGTCCATTACTTATCTGCCATATATGTAAGCTTGAGTGAAGAACTGGGTACATTAAATTTCTGCTTCTTTTATTGAAGGTTGCAGCTGCTGATGAGATAAAGCTTCTGTCTTCAGCATCACATATTCCGCGAACTCCATCTATTGAATCATGGCCTTCAACTACAGACAACCAGCCCGCTTATGACCAAAGTCCAGACAGAGACATTGTATCAGAACAAGTGGAGATGTTTAATATTTCTAGTGCTGATAAAGAAGATGAGAAAATTGAAATCAGAAAAGAGCATGTTGATAGTTCTGCAAGAACAGAAGAGTGGTCTCTGGAGGAATATGAAGATGCTGCCGAGGATCTAGACCGGGGGGACGCTCCAGAAGAATTGATGCAAATTGAAGAAAAGATCTTGAGCGGTGCTCCAATGGAGGTGGAGGGGCCCGCTGCGGAGGTGGAGGGGCCCGCTGCGGAGGTGGAGGGGCCCGCTGCGGAGGTGGAGGGGCCCGCTGCGGAGGTGGAGGGGCCCGCTGCGGAGGTGGAGGGGCCCGCTGCGGAGGTGGAGGGGCCCGCTGCGGAGGTGGAGGGGCCCGCTGCGGAGGTGGAGGGGCCCGCTGCGGAGGTGGAGGGGCCCGCTGCGGAGGTGGAGGGGCCCGCTGCGGAGGTGGAGGGGCCCGCTGCGGAGGTGGAGGGGCCCGCTGCGGAGGTGGAGGGGCCCGCTGCGGAGGTGGAGGGGCCCGCTGCGGAGGTGGAGGGGCCCGCTGCGGAGGTGGAGGGGCACTCTAGAGATGAGCAACAAGTTGAGATTTTTGAGAGGATGAAAGAAAAGGAAAATCTGTCTGAAGATTGGGCCCCTGGTGATGAAGGTGAAGGTAGGTTTGACTTTTTTTTCACACAGTAATTGGGAAATTGAACCAATCATACAAAATATTTGTCCTGGCTTACACAAAAACCCTCAAGTAATGCATCTTGACAATCTCAGACAGATAGTAGCATCACTGGGTTCCTTGCAAATACTATTTGATCACATCCTTCCAGAATACCAACTTTATTATCCTCCCATTGCTGATTAAGCTGCTTATTGGATGAATCTAAAAGCCTGGACTACCCTACCTGGTTATCCTGTTCCATCCACCAATAAATACTTTGTGGTGTCTATCCAGAAATTGCCCTTCACAAACCTGATCCTATGCCCTTTTGACATGTTGACTTAGTGTGTCTAAAAATATTGTGCTGGGTTTAGTTTCTCAGCATATCTAGCTGTTCCTGATAATGAATCCCTCTAACATTATGGTTCACCCTTGTTGCTCTCCTCTGCATTGCCTCTAGGGCCTGGGCAGTCCCCGTTTGTCGTGGCTACAAGAACTATGGGTATTACTCCAGATGTGGCCTCACCAGAGCACTTCTGGCCATCTGAACTCAACTGATTTGCAAAGTAGCCCATCATTCTGGTTGTCTTATTTATTGCTGCCTCATGCTGTTTGCACATGGTGAGCAACGAGTAACCCCTAGGTCTATTTTAACTTCCCACCTGATGAGTTCTATTTCATCCACTGAGTTCATGTGCATCCTATTTACTTCCTGCCTGCATGCCTTGCATTTCATTTATATTGAACTCCATTTGCCAGTGGTCAACCTCGCTGCATAACCTGTTGAGCCCGAAACTTGATGTCAGTTTATCGACCTTGCACTGAGTCTGTTAATCCAGGTCATTTATGTGGAAAGTGAGGATCCCAATTTGGACTCTAGGCACACACCCACTCTGACCCACATCAGCAACCTTATTTCTTTCTCTTTGCCCTGTATCTAATCAACATCCATGTCTTAATCTTACCTAGTGATTATTAAATATATGGGTTTTGTTTACAGCGCCTTTCATGTTGGGAGGCCTTCACAGAGCTTCAGATATTTTAAAGTGTAGTGACTGCATATTTTGTAGGCAAACGCAGTTGCCAATTTGTGCACAATTGTGTATTTTTGACACATGCTGAAATCATTCATCATGCTTGAGAGTATCCAAACAACAGGTCATGCATGGAAATTCCTGTGTTTGGAATGGAATGCACACTCTCTCCCCAGAGGGATGCATCATGCTTACCTAATTCCAGGGTGTGTTAGGCACAAGAGCCAAAGATTGTGGACCCCCTAGTGTACATTGCGGAACTGCTGGAACTTAAAACTTCAGTCCATCATCAGCAGTGACCTAGAGTACTGCAGATCTGCCTGGCATAGGAACCAGATTATCAAGACAGCTGAGCTACAATAATATTCCCACAAAAAGAAAGAACGGCTAATTTTATTTGGGATTATTGTCCAGGACACTGGGAGAAACTTCTCTCTTTGAATAGTGCCATGGGATCTTTATTGTCCACTTTAACAAGCAGATGGATCCTTGATTTAACATCTCTTTTCCAAAGGAAAACAATTCCTACAGTGCAGCTATCCCTAAGCAGTGCATTGGAGGATTAGCCTAGACTATGAATTCAAAGTGCTGACATGGGGTTGAAACCACAACCTCCTAACCCAGAATGTTGTCAACTGAGCCAGCCTGATGCACAATTGTAAAGGGGTCTCATGTGGTATCAAAGGAGTTTTCAAAGTTTAGATGTACTCTCGGATACGCTCTCCATTAGTCCAATATCAAATTGGGATGGCACCCTTTTTTAAAAAAAAATCAAGCCTGAGGTTAGGCAGACATATTTTACACCTTATGAAGCCATGTTCACTATCATTTTATGGAGGTTCTTTCATTTGCCTTCTGAATCCTATTTTTATTTCTCACGAGGTTTTAATTTTCATCTTTGGTAACACTGGTAACCAATTTTTGTGTTTTCCTTTCACAGCAATGGACACTGTTGACAATCTGTACACTTCAGAAGAATTAATCCTACCTACAGAAGAGAAGAGCTTCAGCTGTAGTCCTACTCAATTGGAAGAGCAGGATAGAGTTGAAGTTGAGGACTTCAAGATTACGGATATTATTACCTCAGCATTGACTAGTTCAACTTCTTTTCACGAAACTGTGCTATCAAGCCATAACTTTGCTTATACCAATGAAAGGTAAGTCAACTTTGTTTAACCCCCATTTATTATCAACGTTTTCATCTGCTCCACTAGGAATTGTAATATGTTGGGAGTCAGCGGCAGGTGTTTTCCGTAGACTTGTGTGGATACTATAGCATGTGGATAAATGCATTTCAATTCTTGTCCATAGCTGGCTTGGTACATGATGTTTGTGTGGAGGCTCTCCTTGCTCTTTGCCCCTGAGTTATGTTGCAGCCATCTATATAATCCTGGATCTGTTATCATGTCTGGCCTGAAATAAGGATAACAAATTGCAACTCACGTGGGGATGTGTCTCGGTGGTCTTGGTCACACTCTCTGGCCCTTGGTTTGATGCTTTCATAACCCTAGAATCTGATATGTAAGTCTTGCATTATGCTGTGCCACATTGTTTGTGGTTCAGTATTTGGCACCCATTTAAAAAGGATTCAATTTTTTTCATATAGATAGATCTTCTTTGTAGTTCCAAAATGCTTAATTGTGTCTGCAACCTGTTTCTTTTGGCTTTTCAGATGA
Organism: Callorhinchus milii; assembly: GCF_018977255.1. Classification (NCBI taxonomy): domain Eukaryota; kingdom Metazoa; phylum Chordata; class Chondrichthyes; order Chimaeriformes; family Callorhinchidae; genus Callorhinchus; species Callorhinchus milii. Next base: position 60,316,654 of record NW_024704744.1, on the reverse strand, counting down.
CTTTCACCAATAAATGTAGTCCCGAATCTCTTGCTGTGTGGTTTTGGATTTTTTTTCTTTTACAGTGATTTGGGCTACTACCATAACTTGGTACTGCTTTGTTCCTCGAGTCCAATGTCTGATTTTTCCTTTGTAGTTTCCCTTACTTGTATTTCAGATGTAGGTTCTATTTCGGGAGTCTTAGCTTCATCGATATGATATCAGCCTGGGCTGCCATGTCAAGTTTGTATTGAGATACTGTTTCCTATCAGTCAGCCCTAGGAGTTCATAGAATTTTCATAGAATCATAGAGTTATGCAGCCAGAAGGAGGCCATTTGGCCCATCGTGTCTGCACTGGCTCTTTGAAAAGAGCTATCCAGATCAATTCTATTCAGTCCAACCCGCCATGGTTTTATCTGTCTTATCTATAGCCCGAGTGCACTTGCCTGGAGATGCATGCTATACTAAGTCCACTGCTTCAATGTTGTCTCCTTGCAGACTGGCTGAGGCGACATCCTGTTCACAGAGTGCACCGTGTGTCTGCTCTGGACCATCCAATTTGCCTCGTCCATCCTGGTTGTGTCCTGTACTCTGTTGTAATTAGATTTTTTTCTGCCTTGGTTTCCTCTGTTTATTGGTCTGCATACTCTTGTAAAATGGTTGCAACCACGGAATGTGTAACTTCAGCTTGGCACAATCTTCCACTGTGCGTAAAAGCTACGGTTTCTGAATTTGCTTGCTGGGTTTCTGTGTGTGCTCCGGGAGTACTTGATCTGCCCTGCAAGCCAATATCTTCTCTGAATCTTATTTCCGCTGTTTCCTCAAATGGTACATCAAGTTGCTGGAAATTGTATTTCAGTAGTCCCTCTGCTTGTGTTAGCACTCATTTCAATAGTCCCTCTGCTTGTGTTTCCTCTCTCAGCAGTTTACTAAATTTAGAGGACTAATCTATCTCTGATCAACTGATCTTGGAACGCTCTATATTCACATGTTTTAGTAAACTTCAGTAAAATGTTGTGTTTGGTGGACATTTCCTTGGTTCCCTTACCTTCTTGGCCCTGTTGAAATTTCGATTATGATATTGGTTCTACCACTAGTGTTCTAGCTATGCCATCACGGTTGCTGTTGTAGTGGTCTTCTGCAGTGCAGTTGTTTCAGCATAAAGCTGAAATGCCCTTGTAAGTGTCCTCCCAGTTTTCGTGGTAGTTTCCACAGCATCTGAGTGGACCTGGATAGTCTAGGTTAGACTACTGCATCAATACTCATTTGTACTCTATTGTTTTCAGTACATGTAGCAACTGGAGAAGTTGATCTGCTAACTCTGTGGTAATATGGTATAAATTGCCTACTCATTTTGTACTCGAGTTCTACTCACAGTTTGTAGTCTTTCTTTTTCTTGCAGTTCAAAACTTCAGGTAATATGTTGCATTCAGAGGCAGATGTTTTGAGTAGGTTCTCTATATTGAGCTGGAGGTCAAGGAATATGCATCCATCAGTATCCACATCAGTTCTCCCTGTCTCTCTGCTCGGGGGACTTTTAAACTGTGTCCCAGAACCTTTTTGATGACTTTATTTTTGCCTGCTTGTAACTAAGTATAAGAGAAGTTATTGACTTGTTATGGTGTCATCTAACTTAAGTGCTCCGCATGAAGGGCATTATATAAATTGTTGTTTTTGTTTCCACTTGATTTGTTTTGAAAATATTTGTGCTATGCAAATCCATGCATAATTTTCTGTATTTTAACTGCTGTTTAAACAATTCTCTCCAATTTTCTTTCACTTCAGTATTTATTAGCTTGTTACTATTTTGTGTCTGGGTTTGCCTAAGACCTCAGTGTGCAGTTGCTGACAGACCCATAATCAGCGAGATAAAAGTTTCTAGCTGTCAGAATCGAACATGAAACTTTAGCCAGTCTTTCCAGTAGACATAATTATATAACTGGTCTGATTTAACCCTGAATGGGATTAAAGTTGGTGAGAGTTTGAGGGGTAACTGTTGTGGGAAATGTAAATATTGCACTGATACTAGGGGATATTTTGAATCTGGAGCGAAAAATAGTAGTAAATAGTAAATAAACAGGGAAAAATAACAGAAGCAATCCTATAGTGCTTGATATCTATTCTGGGTACTTGGGGGGGGGGGGGGGACGAGAGGAGAGGAAGAGCAATGTCCATTTCTCAGCTGCTGGTTATTTTTATTGTTTGGTTATGAAATAAAGTAGAAATAAGATAAACTGATAACTCGTCACTCCAAGGGAAACTGGCTAAGTGATGAGTTATCTGGAATGGCAAGTTAGACCCTGTGACCAGGGCTCCCTCTGCCTCCTCGTCCTCCTCGACCTATCGGCAGCATTCGATACGGTCGACCACGCTATCCTACTCCACCGCTTGTCCTCCCACCTCAACCTTCAAGGCACTGTCCTTGAATGGTTTAGGTCGTACCTCTCCCACCGTCTTCACTTTGTCTCGACAAATGGCTTCTCCTCCACCCCTCGTACTGTCTCATGTGGTGTCCCTCAGGGCTCTGTCCTCGGTCCCCTCCTCTTCACCCTCTATATGCTCCCCCTCGGTGACATCATCCGCAGACGTGGGGTTAACTTCCACATGTATGCGGATGACACCCAACTCTACCTTTCCTCCTCTACTCTCAACTCCACGACCACCGATGTCCTGACAGCTGCCTGTCCGACATCGAGTCCTGGACGAGAGACAACTTTCTTCAGCTCAACGTGCGAAAAACCGAGGCCCTCCTGATTGGCTCACGTCAGCGCCTCCGCACCTCAGGCGCTGACACCATCAGCATCCAAGGCTGCACTCTCCACCTCTCAAAGCCAGTCAGGAACCTCGGGGTTTTGTTCGACCCTGAGCTGTCCTTTCTCCCTCACATCCGCACCACAACTGGCACCGCCTTCCATCACCTCCGGAACATCGCCAGATTACGGCACTACCTCACCCCTCACGCTGCTGAAACCCTGGTCCACGCCTTTGTCACCTCAAGGCTGGACTATGGGAACTCTCTCCTCGCCGGCCTTCCCGGCACCTCCCTCCACAAGCTGCAGGTCATTCAGAACTCTGCAGCTCGTGTACTGTCCCGCACCAGGCTTCGGGACCACATCACTCCCACCCTCGCTCGCCTCCACTGGCTCCCCATCCCCCAGAGGATTGATTTCAAGATCCTCATCCTCACCTACAAGGCCATTCACGGCCTTGCTCCCTCCTACCTCTCCAACCTACTATCCCCCTACCTACCTGCCCGTACCCTCCGTTCCTCCGGCTCCGGTCTGCTCCACGTCCCCCGCCCCAACCGCCCTACCATCGGTGGCCGGGCCTTCAGCCTCTCAGCCCCGAGGCTCTGGAACTCTATCCCCCAGTGCCTTCGCCGCTTCCTCCCTTTCCTCCTTCAAGGCCGGTCTCAAAACCTTTCTCTTTGACCGTGCCTTCAGCTTCCCTCTCGACTCTCTTCTCCCTCCCTTCCCTCCCCTCACCCTGACCATTTCCCCCCTGCTCGGGTCCTGACCCAACTGTGCAGCGCCTTGGGACGTCCTCCTGACGTGAAAGGCGCTTTATAAATGGAATCTTGTTGTTGTTGTTGTAGACATGGTTAAATACATAAATAAATGTGGCTGGGATATTGACAACATGATGATGATAATCCTTGCACTTGTTATAGCGCCTTATCGCGTCTTCGAGACGTTTCAAAGAGCTTCATAGAATATACTGTAAAGCGAATTGACTGCATTTTTTGTGGGCGAAACGCGGCAGCCAATTGCGCACAGCAGTGACCCACAAACAGTTATGGATTGAGTGACCACATTTTTTTTGAAGGGATTATTATGCGGGAAAGCGAGGCATGTGGAATAAGGAGACTTGCTCAATGATGTTTTTGATGATTTAAGTGGTAGTGACACGTTGAGTTATCAGGAGTTTACTGTATATTTTTCAGATGATTATAATGTGTCGATTTGTGGGAAAATCCAATAAACCAAAGAAGGATAACATTCAGTTGTGCTCGGACTTTACACCAATGATTTAATAATAATTTTTCTTGTTTTGTTTGTCCTCGTTTCAATTTTTAGTGAGGATGTATTTCTAGGAATGGCTCAACAACCGCTGCCCATAACACCACAGGAGAGTGAAGGAATGTTGGAGAGTGAGGGCATTTTGAAACCAGCCACAGCGGACATTGAGCGTATGTATTCCTTCTACTATTTCTGTATAAAATTATCCTCTGGTTTAGTAATACAGCTTACTAAAGCAGGTAAGCTTTTTTTGTAATCTTTTTCAATGCAGCATCTACAGTCTCCAGTTTTATTTGTCAAGAAGTTGACGAAAGCAGGAACTGGAGTGAATTTTTCTGTGAGGTTCAAGTCAGCGAGGTACATTCTAAGCGGAAATGTGCAATGTAAACCTGGCTCTCCAATAAACAAAACCTGTCAGATTCACCGCTTTTAAGCCTATTTGTACAATACTAGGATAACATGTTTTAAAAATAGATTATCCCTGTTGCAACCACGAATTGGTTTGGGAGATCATGGCATTTGGAAGTTTAATGGTTGGGTTATGGACTTCTTCATCAATCCTTATTCTTTTCTAATTTCCTTGTTTCATCTACTTTTAAAAATAAGCAGAAAGGGATTAAGCATGCTTGGTTATTTCACTGTAAAGTTGTTCGTTCATTAAAAGTCGCCTCAAAAAAAAAAGCCTGGATTTTGCTATTTCGCTGTCAGTCATTTTTGCTTTTTTCTAAGGACCAAGTGGGGAAAGCATTCTCATCCCAGGAGCTCCAAGGAAGAGTGATGCCCTAGATCACCTTTTAAAGAGCATTGGACCCACATTGTCTTATATCTGAATTCTATATGTTGTTGATAGCATAGTTCAGTGCTTTGATGCATGATTTGAGAAAAACGCAAATAACAAAGTTACATTTGTATAGTGCCTTTCACATTGGGAGGACATCCCAAGGGGTTGTAGTTTACATGGCAAGACTCTCAAAAGTGAAAATAACGAGGTGTTTACCATCTTATTCAAAATGCGTCTCCTTGTTTAAAGTTGGAAGGGCTTGTTGCAAGATGTGTAAAGTCTGCTGGAATATGACTGGAAATGGAACAGTGATGAACGAATTGAAGAATCTTTTTCATTGGGTATAATAAAGGGACTTGGATTTCCCTCTGCACATGCAGTGTGCCCATGTTTAGCACAAACCACAAATAAGATCACTTCAGTGAATTGAAGTTCAGTTTGCTAAAGTCATTAAATGGGGAAAAAAAAGGAGACCTTAGGATTCAACTGGACAGAAAAGCAGTGGGGAATTTCAGAAAACAAAATATGTGCACACAAGTTTGGATTTTTTTTGTGTGTGTATACACTTAAGCATATTTCCACATGTATCGGATACCAAGCTGACTAAAAGGTTAACATTTGAATCAAGGCTAATGTCCTGTAAAGCCAATTAAAATTCTCATGTTTGTGCATTTTTAGCTCACAGAAGAATTCTGAAACACTGGGTATCAATTAAGTATTCTTACTGTAATACAAATCTATAGAAATGTCTAATTCTATTTGCCCCATTGTTCCCACTCATCCTTCTCCCTTTTTTCTTATTCTATTCCTTGTGTGTAGTTGTCTTGCTCTCCTTGTTGCTCCCTTTTGTATATGAGGATGAACTTTGTAAAGCTGAATTTTCATTAGCAAATTTCATAAGTCTGTTTCTCAGCCTAGACATGGAAAATTGATCTGATCTCATCTTGCATGTTTTTATGCATTACAGTGAGGCCCAGCATAGCAGGTGGAATGTACTTTGCAGGTTATTGGTTCGTAGCCCAAGCTTAATAGACTATAGAGGCATCTTTGCTTAGACTTATTTCTTTGTACTTCTCAATTGAGGTTTGTCAAAAAGTCTTGCAACCTTTTTTTCATTTCAGCTGTGGTGATTGTAGATGACTTTGAGGATATGCCCAGCACACAGCCAAAAGATGAAGAAAATGAGTCGATGCTGTCCAAAGATGATGATAGTGATGTTGAAATAATGGAGGACAATGCTGTGTGTTCACCGAATGAGCCACTTGCTACTTTGCTTCCTGTAAACACTCAGCAGTTGCAGGTAAACCGAGCAGGTCTTATTAGAATGTAAATTGCATTTTTGTACTTGCATTTTATTTCTTGTACAAACCTCTGCATTCAGTCAGCCTCCCCTACAGATGAAATATCAGCAAAATACCATAATGCCATCAAGAGGAGCATCTTGCAATAGCCATGAGAAGAGTGTTTCTTCAATTGTCGGAGCAGTTTCTGCAACCCATTGCTTACTGTTCATAACAAATTCTTTTCGGTGGCGAACATTTGATGTTATGAATGGGAACGTGTGATGACAGTTTCCCCCTCTTCCCCTTAGTGCCTAGTTAAGAAAACATCTTCATAATCTGACCAATTTATACTTTAATATAATTTGTATCTGAAGTTTAAATGAATGAAGTATGTTAAGTTTCTTGTCTTTTTGTCACAAAATGAAGTTCCCTTGCGTTACAAAAGACTACCAAGATGTAAACCTGTGGTCTGAGTTTCTCATTTTGTTCAAGTTACTGTGAGAAATACCCCTTGCCCCCCCACCCATTATTGACGTCCATTTCTCCAAATGGGGGAAAGAAAATTCCTGTACCTTTTTGAGTATGAAAATAACTTGGTGGACTTGTTTGTGTGTATGTGACTCACAATTGGTGCTATCTGATTGCAGGATGTTGAGGATGGATTTGAAACAGAATCACCAAAGGAGGAGCTTTGTGTTGTAGAGCTGAGCCAGCCTGACCCAGTTGAATTTGCTGGGGAGTGTGCTTTTGAATTTGAAGAACAGCATTCTAATGGAGTAGAAGCTGTGCAAGAGCCTGAAGGTTACGACGTTGATCTCATTGGAGAACATCACGTTGAGGAAAACTTCACTTTAATCTTAGATGGTGCGGATGAGGCTGAGCCTGTGTTAACTTTAGATGCAAATCACCAGCCAGCTTTCTCAGAGAATGAAAATGTTATTTTGTCTCAATCTTCTGAAACTAAAACTGGAAATCCTGACAGAGAGAATTCAGAGGTTAGCAGTGCTGAAGCTGAAACTGAAGAGGAGCCACCAATAAAGAGTATTTCTCTGGTACTTGGTGACCAAGGTCCATTGGAGGACCAGCATAATCTATCTGAGGCATTGCCTTACTTACCAACACCAATCAAAGAAGCTACAACGGAAAACTTGATTGATGTCCTCGAAGATACTAAACAAGTTGGTGAATCGGAAATGGAAGAACTGTCAGAACTGATCTCTCTGCCTGATCAGGCAGACACCCCGATGACAGGCAGAATACTGCGGAGTGGTTCGTTTAAGAGTAAGCCAGTAAAGAAATCACAGACTGATGAAGCTAGAGAGGTGTTCAGTGAGGACTTAAAACCTAACCAAATAGAGGCTGTAGCTACACCCACAAGTGTAAGAGGACAAAGTATCAAAGTTACTGAAGTCAAAGGTCAGGATGATGAGCAGAATGTACTTATGGAAATGCAGGATGATAAACTGGAAAAGACAGCAGTTATGACCCCTAGGAGAAGTACAAGGAAAACAGCGGCTGCTGCTGGCGAGATTTTGGGAACTACTTTGTTTCCGAAGGATGCAGTGGCAGATCAGAACATTGCAGTCATCCTTCCTACTTCAAAGATGACAAGGAGAACTATTGCAAGCAGAAAAGATATCCAGGAAAGAACTTTTGCTGTTGGGGAATTGGCACTCGAACAACAAGGGGAAGCTGTTTCAACTGTGAGATCCACAAGGAGAACTATGGCTGGTAGAGCAGATGCCTTGCTTGGTCCTGAGGAAGTGGACATTGGACAGCAAACTGAAGCTATTTTTACTTCTACTAGAAAGAAAAATAGGAAATCTACAATTGAGACACCATGCAAATTGCCTTCAACATTAGAAATGAGTCAACAGGACTCTGCATTGTCTACTCCTAGCAGACGGACAAGAAGTAGAGCCCATCTGGTGACTGTAAAAGATATTTCTGAAGTGACTCCAAATGTAGAGAGAAACTCTAGGACAAGTAGAAGGCGAGGAGCCAGTGCTGTGGAAAGCACAGAACCACCAATCCCTGTTGATAATGTGGACGATCAACCAGAGGAACAACTTACAGTGACTTTTACTCACATGCCCACGAGGAGGAGACCTGGTGAAACCCCTGTATCACAGGCAATCGGTTTAACAGAAAAGAATTATGGTTTCTCATCACCTCACACAAGATCGACTAGAAAGTTGAAAGGTATACTTTTTTGTGTAGCCAATTGCTTCCCTTAATCCACTTTTAACTTTTCATTGTGGACCCTAAATTAGTGTCCAATTTTAAGTGTTTTAATCCACCAGTGATTGCCTGAAAGTTGGTAAATGAAACATGCTGCCAAGAATGAAATTAAGCTTCTCTCCATTCAGGGCTTTACCAGTGTAAAACGAGCCTAGGTTCTTAGGATGCATAGCTCCTTAGGGCCCTTGATGAACGTTCACTTGTAGATGACAGGTGAGCCCGTTAATATATCCTCGAATTGAATAGTCTGCTGCCCATCACTAGATTTTGCATGTGAAAATAATCTCTTGGTTATGGTACCAGAGCTCGTAATCATAACTGAGCCTGTGTTACCTGCCATGAATTGCTGCCTACATGGAAGAAAGAAAAATTTTAACAAGATGCTGTAGACCCAGCCAGGATTTGGCAGATGAGTTAAACCTTTTTCTTTTCAGATAACTGAATGAAGAAGACCATTAGAGGCTAATTATTGCTATTCGAAATGAGTACCCCATTAACACTTGGTCCTATAAATAAATATGATTGAAGTAAACAAATGAAGCTGTATTACGCCTGATGGCCCACTGATACTGCACAAGTTTGCTTTATATTAAATGTAAAAAAAAATCACTTCCCACTTGAACCACAAGGTTTCAGAACAGCTAATAGCCATTCCGTAGGAATTGAAAGAAATTCTGATTGTCACTCTCTTCTTCCTCACAACTGAACTCTATTATAAAACTGAGGTTTCCCAGAAATAGATGTCATGGAAACCATTAAACATTACTATGATTCTGTTTAAAGACATCCAAATAGTATCTGGGAAGCTTTTCAGTCTCCAAGAATGATAAGTTTACATTCCCCACCATTTCAGTTGTATCCAGAATTGTTCACCTGGTCCATGTGGAGGAAATTGGAAACTCTCTATTGGCTTAGGAAAGCCTGATATCTGATTTCAGGGTCAGCTGTCTAAAATACAGAATAGTGAGTTCTACCATATTTTAACATATCAGCCCTCGAAAGCCTTCATTCTTCCCCACACACCACCACCACATACACAATTGTATTGTTAACGATATTCTAATCATACTGTGCTACTTCAAGCTCCAAGTATCTTCCCCACATTTAGGAAAGCACTCCGGGATGCTACCCCGCGTGAAGTGTGCAATATAAATGCAAATTGTTGTTAGTAAAGTATTTGCAGCTAAATAGGCAAATTTAGTTTAGGGGAATTATCACAGTTGAGATTCCTACAGTAGCAAAAGTTTCAATAATCCTATCATTAAGCAGAGTATCAGCCTGGCTCAGTTGGCTCGCCGGTCTCCCATCCACTACCATCCATAAAATCCAAATCATTCAAAACTCTGCCACCCACAAACACAAAAGCACAAAACAAACACAATTCCATATTATTCATCCTTCCTCATTCATCGCTATATCCTCTGCTGTTGTCAAAGGAATACCTTTTTTAAGGAATTAATTTACTTGCCTGCCTCTGATTGTCTTCTCCATATCCCCTTCTGTGCACTGTGCGTGTATGTGTTTGGGAGGAGGAGGGAGAAAGGATATCTAATCATGTTTGAAGTTTTTAATTTCCATTGCAAACTCTAGTTCTGTTCTAATAGACTTGTCCAAGCCTGCTTACATTTCCATCATCAGATGTCAGCCTGGTTCAATTAGTAGCACTCGAGGCCCTTGTTGGGATTTTGGGCTCATAGTCCAAGCTGGTACTTAAGTGCAGTACTGGAAGAGTATATATTTGAATATAGCTCAAACTCCTTGTCAAAATTGCACCTAATTTGGAATGTTACGTAGGCAAAACGTGACCGATCCAAAGCAGCAACTTCTCACAACAGTGAGTGAAATTAAAATTGAGGAATTAAGTTTAAGCGGCTCAGTGCTAAACGCAATGATATAATCTAACTGGGTTCAGTGTTTCTCAATCTTTCTATTAACAGGGACTGGCTCAGTTTTGTAAAACATGTAAGACGGTTAGTGAATGAGCCTGTTCGATCAGTCAATCTGAAGGCATTTCTGCTATGGACTGGCCGTGAAGTTTTCCTGTACTGGTGCCGAACCTCAGACTGGTTGTTAAAAATATACTCCTCCAGTTGATTCTCATTGAATATCCAGTTGCAAACTTTTTTTTTCCCAAGCAACATTAATTGTACCAATGATCTCTCTAACAGATTCTCCTTTTTGTTTAGCTGAGAAAACTCCATTGAGTGAGACTCCTGAACAACAACCACCAGAGTTTGTATTCGCAACTCCTTTAACTAGGTCCAGTCGAAGAATTGGTAAAACAACTTTGAAGAGTGTGCAAGAACAGGTAAGAGAACTGCAACATTTTTAGGATCTGCTACGATTTAAAATTTTGAATGAATGTATTAAACTTGTTAAAATCTGTATTAACTATCTATCACTGTATTAAATGACACAGTAAAAGGAAAAGAAAAACTGAATCCAACTCAATGGACTGAATGAAGTCTGACAAACACAAATATCAGTTTGAGACTGCAATTCATACTTGAAACCTTGAGTTGAGAATCCAAATCCATAGATGACCTAGACCACTTTTAATTGAAGCCAAAGGTCTTTGCTTCTAAAACAAAAAACAGAAGTTGCTGGGAACACACAGCAGGTCAGGCAGCATCTATGGAGAAAGGAAAGTGAGTCAACGTTTCAGGTCCACGACCCTTCATCAGAACTGGGGCATGTTGAGAGGGAGAGATTTTTAAGGGCTAACAGAGAGGGGGGAGGCAGGGCAAGGAAAACAAAGGAGAAAATGGTATAGAGGACAGGGGACGATGGGTTAAAGAGGTGGTGTTAATGATGCAAAACGGGGGGGCAGGGGGATTTGCAACAAAACAGGAATGGAGGTGTTAATAATGCAAAACAAGGGGGTGGGGGGAAATTGCAACAAAATAGGTAGACCAGAGAGAGAAAACAACAAGATTACATTTGTATAGCGCCTCTCACATCGGGAGGACATCCCAAGGCCTCCCGACGTAAAAGAAAAGGTGCGTCTGGGACCCATAGATGCTGCCTGACCTGCTGAGTGTTCCCAGCGATTTCTATTTTTGTTTCAGATTTCCAGCATTTGCAGTATTTTGTATTTTGTCTGCTTCTATCATGCTTTCAGCCATTTTGCCCTTGCTCTGGGACTCTATCCCAGAGTCCCACTGACCTATCTCTTCCCTCCCCACTTTCAAAGCCTAACTAAAACCTGCCTCTTTGACCTTGCTTTTGATTAATCTTCAGCTATCACCCCCCACCCGAGGCTCGAGTGGCCAGTCAGCTGTGAAAAGCTCTTTGAGACATCCTCATGATGCAAGTGGTGCAATATAATGTAACTTATATCTCCGAAAAGAACAAAGTGGTTCTTGACGTTGGTTACTGTACCTTTCAACCTCTAAATCGTCATTCTACTCCAAGACAATCTTGGAGGCTAAGGACAACCCCAGGCTCCTCTTCTCCATCACGAACCGGCTCCTCTGCCCATTCTTTCACGCCTCACCCATCCTCACCTCAAATACCAACTGCAAGGCAAAGCTGGAATTCCTCGAATCCAAAGTCAAGGGAATCTGCTCAGCTGCGTCTGCCATTCCATCTGCTACCCCCTCCCCATCTCCCCCTTTCACCCCAGCTCCTACCCATCCCTCCCTCCACATCTTCGAACCCATCTCCCACTCCTCTCTCATCACCACTATAACCCGCATGAAACCGACCACCTGCTCCATCGATCCCAATCCTATCCCTCTCCTTACCTCCCAACTCCATCTCCTTGCCCCTGTACTCACTGACATCGTAAACCTCTCCCTGTCCACTGGTACTGTTCCCACCCCATTAAAAAAACTGTAATCACTCCTATACTTTAAAAATAAACCTTCCTTGGGCCCTTCTCTACTCCCAAGCTACCACCGCATCTCCAACCTCCATTTTCTCTCCAAGGTCCTGGAACGAGTTGTTGCTTCTTAGCTTCACACCTTCCTCTCCCACCACTCCCTTCTCGAACCCCTCCAATTGGGTTTCCGTGCTGCCCACAGCACAGAAACAATCCTGGTCAAAATGACAAATGACATTCTGTCCATCTGCGACCAGGGCTCCCTCTGCCTCCTCGTCCTCCTTGACCTCTCTGCTGCCTTCAACACCATTGACCACTCTATCCTGATCCACCGCCTCGCCTCTCGCCTTTATCTGTGCCATGACCCGCTCTGCCTTCCCTCACCTCCGCAACATTGCACGCCTCCGCCACTGTCTCACACTGCAGCACACCGAGACCCTCATACATTGAGGCTCGACTATGCAAAATCCTCCCTCCACAGGCTGCAGATCATCCAGAACTCTGCAGCCCGTGTCCTCTCCTGCACTAGGTTCTGCGGCCCTATCACCCCCATCCTCGCCCAACTCCACTGGCTTCTCATCACAAAGAGGATACAGTTCAAGATCCTGGTTCTCACCTTCAAAGCCCTCCATGGTCTTGCTCCCCCTACCTCTGCGGCCTCCTAACCCTCTACCATCCTGTTCGCTGCCTCTGTTCAGCAGGCTCCGGCTTGTTTCACGTCCCGCCTCGCTCACCACACTATTGGCGGGCGGGCCTTCTGCCACTCTGCCCCCACCCTCTGGATTTCCATCCCACAGTCCCTCTGTCTCGCCCCCACCCTTGCTTCCTTCAAGACTCATCTCAAGACCCTCCTCTTCAACCATGCTTTCGATCTTCCTCCTTCACCCCCATCCCCCCCTCCTCCCCCTGACCCCCAGCTTGGGTCTGAAACTCGTTTGTCCTTTGCCTTCGGACGTCTTTCTGACATGAAAGGCGCTGTACAAATGTAATTTTGTTGTTTGTTGTTGTTTTCAATCGTGATGATGCACGCAGTGATTGCTATCTATGTCTGGGTAGATTAGGTAGTTGTCTTTGTGGAAACAATTGAGTGCATTTCTACTTTGTTCAGGACTTGCGTGACATGGAGGAAAATGTGCCCAAAGTAACTGACGTTCAACAATTAGAAGATATAAAGAATAAAAAGCCTGAGTCGAAGCCAGGGGCCAGAGGTAAAACAACCAGGTTACGAGTGAAGAAGAGCTCCAGGTATGGTTAAAAGTAACAAAGGCAGCCAAGTAAGATGTCGATTGTAACTCACAATTTTCCATGCAGTAGGTTCTCTATCTTAGCCATAGGGAAGAATTGGAGGTCAGATCATCTAAATAGATGCAGAGATTTGCACAAATCTCAGCATCCATTTAGATTGCTATGATCAACTTTAATCTTGACTGGAGAATGCCCAGAAGCCAGAAGGGATGAAAAATTCGGAGTCCTGTAGCTCAGTGGTTAGAGCACTCGCTTTGCAAGCGAGAGACCTGAGTTCAATTCCAGGCAGGACGAAACCTTGGGCAAGTTTCCTTACTCCACACAGAGCCTAATAATAATCCCTCCAAAAAACCCCAAACAATAATAAATTGGTCATTTTCAATCTACGACTGTTTGTGGGACATTGCTGTGCGCAATTGGCTACCGCGTTCGCCCACAAATATACAGTCAATTCACTTTACAGTATATTCTGTGAAGCGCTTTGGAACGTCCTCCCGACGTGAAAAGCGCTATATCAAATGCAAGGATTATTATTATTATTATCAAAACAAGTAATATTTTATTCCACCTTCAATACAGAACAGCCCTGATTACATTATAGCAGGAATGATTTGTATTGGAAGTGGACTCAACTGGAGGTTTAGCTGGTTGTTTTATGTCTTTAATAGTGGGTCTGAGTGGCAGGTTAGGTAAATAGCCCATGCGGGAAATTTGCAGGTTGGCCACTAGGTCAAAAGCCTTGTTGCAGAGGAAATAACGGGTGGCTTTATACTAATAAAACAACAATGTGTGTATATATCAGCCAAGATCTTGATAACCGATTGATGTAGAGACATGATTTATACCTCATCGAAAAGGTCTTGCAAGCGCGAGTGTCATGGGAATATTTTTCTCCGGTATCTCCTATCGTTAATGAGCTATATTTAAGAAATGACTAATTAACCCCCAAAATATGAGGTGTGCATGCGACAAAGTAGCAACAGAGGAAATCACATCTTTCTAGAGAGATACATCTGTACTAATATATTCTGTAACAAAGTAGTGACAGAGAAAACCATGGCCATTTTGGGGGATCTATCATTAAAGTATAATAATATAAAGTGTCATAATATAAAGTAATAATACAGTATAAAGTATAATATAATATAAAGTATAATAGTATGATACTGAAATCTACATTCCATATTGGATTCTTTGGTTGCAAGCATAGCTGCTATGGGTACAGCTAGTTATGTTATAACCAGCTAACAGCTGGATACCAGATTTTTGGTTAATTGTACTATTAAGAGCACTTGTATGTGCAAACAGTTAACTCAATGTGCAAATTAACTTATGCTGAGGTGCCATTTAAACAAGTGTTTGATTTGGACTCACTCGTGGTCATTTCTCCGTGTTTGCCAATCTTGCCTTCAGTGGATGTCCAGGGGCACTTTCCAGCACTCCGTATGAGTTGGTTGCCACAACCATGGCTACATTTCTTTATCCTTCCCAGGCAATGAGGAGAATTAGAGAATTATTGTTGCTTTCACTGTGATCAACTCAGTGCAGATTATCAATGGTAGCAATCAAACATGTAGGGTTGAAATTTTATTGAAAGCATTTATTAACATTGCAAGAATCTACTCTCCAGCAGTTTTTACCCATGTCTACGACTGAAAGCATATACACTACGTAAATGTGTAACCTGACATAAGATTTTCTTCTCTTTTTATAGAACTGCAGGAAATACGGTTTCATGGTCACCTCCACCAGTGGAAATCAAATTCCTTTCTCCTTTAGTAAGTCCTGTGGATGCACCAGTCAATAAAAGAGAAGCGTCAGAAGACGACTCTGGATCTATTAAACACAGGATGACACTTCGACATAAGAGGACAAAAGTGATCTCAGCATTTCGGAAACCAGTCACACGCAGAAAAATAATTCAACGCAAATAATGAGAGCTTTACTGTTTTATCAATTTAATACTTGGATACAGTTTTTATATATAAGAGTTTACAGTATACTGAACTGAGTGAATTTCTGATGTTCATCTAATTTTAGGAAAATAATTTATATAAATTATTTTAACATTTCATGAACAAAAGGTCTAAGGGGAACTGTAACTCCATATGGAGTATTGTAACTGCTTTATTGTTTAGGGAAATGTTTCATTTTGATTTTGTAATGGATCTTCATATTAACGTATATAAAGATGATTAAATGTAAATATTTTTAACATTTTAGGGAAGTTATAAATAAAACGTACATTTGGCAGTTTTTTTTTGCCTTTTGAGATGGAATTTGCTGCCTATGGGGTAAATGGTGCAGTGAATGCAGTTGTATATCTCTGAAATTTGATTTTAGGGCTAATGTGGAGACATGATAAGATGGCCAATTACCTGAGGCCCAATTTTCATTGGTATTTAGCTATCTTAAGTTGTCATACCTTATTTTGTTTTACTGAGATGCACCAATTTAAAGGAAAACTAAAGGCTGGTGTTAATGTAAAATACCTGTTAAAAATGCAATGGCAGAATTTTCTGCCTATTAGATACCCTCAAGTCTATTTTTTCTCCAATTGCTACTGCAATTTCAGGTCTTTGTACACATTTTTCCAGTGGTATGTGAAGTTAGCCCTATATGCCCTTATTAATTCAATTTTGTTGGCTTCAGAACGAGCCAGAGATGTAAAGCAGAAAAGGCAGTACCTATTCGATATTGCTGTCTGCCAGAACTGAACCTTTCTGGCCTGGAGGTTGATTCTGATATTCTGATTTACATGAGAACAAGAAATGGAGGTATTGCAGCTTGCACATTGGGCAACCCTGCTTTGCATGTCGCTGAGATGTAAGCAAAGACCCAAAATGGCAGATTTACATGGAAGAAGAAATAGGCATAATCTTTGGATATATAAAGCGTCAGCTTGGCTCAACTGGTAACTGACCTAGAGTACAATCTACGTCTGGAGTGTTGTATTGGGGGGCATTGTATTGTCTTTGCATTGGAGATCTTAAACTAGGTAGGCCATACCTGCTTATTCATGTGGATGTTAAGTATCCCATGACCCTAGTTGAAAAGAGTTTCTTCCGACATCCTTGCCAGAAATCCTCCAGATAAATTGATTGTTCACTTTGCAGCTGCTTTTGCGACTGGCTGTGCTAAACTGGATGCCTCGTGTCCTTTACAATTAATCACTACACTAAGCAATTACTTATGAAGCACTCTGAGACATTTCGAAGTAATAGATGCTATATGAAAGATGCAAGGAATATTGTAATTAAAGTATAGTATTTCTTGTCTTCCTTTAAGTTGGCCTTTTCTTCTCCTTTAAGTCAGCCAAGTACTGAAATGTAGTCCTGGTATCTCAATGAACTTTGTACGATGCTAGTTTTTACTATGTGATGCTGTATCACGTTATTTACTTTTGTCACAATATTTGTATCATGTTTTCGGTTTTCATCACGACGTGCTTGGCGTGCTGCTACAAATCACACCCAACAAACCAACAGCTCAGTAAATATCGGTAAGTCAGGCAAATTTTAAAATAAAAAAGCTGAATTTGTGCAATTCGTGAATTCCATTTATTGTCTCTCTTTGCTTACAATTGCTTCTGCAATCTCTTCAATCAATATTCATTCATTTTAGCTTTTATGGCTTTGTCTTAATTTTTAGACCTTAAAAAAAAGTGTGGGGGGTAAGGGAGTGTAAAATTCTGCACTCTTTTTTTCCTTCTTTTCTGCCTCCCCCCCCCATACCTGGAGGATCACACTGCCTGACAGGAACCATAGTTATAAGACAAGAAGAGAGCAAGGAGAGTTCGGGAGATTTTATTTTCAGTGAAGAGTTGCTGGGCTGTGCAATGCCCTGTCATGTAAGAGGTAGATGCAGGACCCACTTTAGGTTACAAGAGAGAAGTGGAGGTACACGTATATGAAAGAGAAGCTTGAAGGGACATGGAGATAAGGGGGGGGTGCTGTGGGATTGAGTGAGTACCTTGCTTTGTGAACAACAAAAACTTCATTTCTGGTAAATTTGATTGATTCTCTTGCAAACTGCTGTGAATTATTTCAAGTCAGGAACTTTATAAGTGGGAAATTGTATTGAAATCTCTATGAACTCCACTGGGATCTGCCCTGCATTGCAAAGCTGTTTACAGAGAAGTAGTTTAGTTTTCTCCTAGTGATAAAGGGTACTAACTGTGGATCTACGATATCTGAGCTTTATGGCATCTCGGAAGTCCTGTGTTAATTTGACTTGCAGGTCAATGTAGTCTCCAGCGAGATACAATTCTTTGGGTATCGGAAAATATCCCATCTAAATGGACAGGTGAGTTGGTGAACGTTGGCAGGCTACTTGGAGGGGGAAAGAATATAGTAGTGGTGGCCAATCTTTTTGGTTGGCCAAGAAAAACCTGGAAACACACTTTCAATCAAACTTGGACTTACCTAAACTCGTGTGAAT
This sequence comes from Callorhinchus milii, assembly GCF_018977255.1. Classification (NCBI taxonomy): domain Eukaryota; kingdom Metazoa; phylum Chordata; class Chondrichthyes; order Chimaeriformes; family Callorhinchidae; genus Callorhinchus; species Callorhinchus milii. The sequence continues at coordinate 60,298,842 of NW_024704744.1, read as the reverse complement.
GTTCAGAGGGGCCACTTCTTGGTGGCCCGGCAGACAGGAATCTGCTTGTGGGCTGTAGTTTGGCTGGTACTGGAATAGTCTCCATCAGAGATCACTGAATAAAAGTCAGCAGTAGGAATTTCATTTTTAAAATAGCATTAGGAAATGTGATAACTTCCAATGTTATCTACCCTGAAACTGCTAGTGGGTGTTTCAAAATATAAAGGATGTAAAATGTGACTTAATAGCCTGTCCTATGGAGTGAGTGAATGTCAGCGGTTAAATATTCTTCATATACCATTTTCAGCAATAGATAAATGAATTACTATACAACAAAAAAACTGTCTGGCATCCCTTAACCATTGCTTGTTGATTTATATTCTTAAATTCTTAGCACAATGTTATTTTGCTCTCAAGGCTGTAACCCTTTTTGGTTTCTATACACAGTATATAAAAATATAAATTTTTAATGATGCGGTTTTCATTCAGTGAAAGGAAAGGGGCTTGGAGAGTTGAACACAAAGGGAACAAAACTCTTTTCCTTCGGTTTTCAGTTTGATCTCTTTTTGTGTGTATTAATGCTGAGTTCATCCAAGCAACAATCTAACTATCTTTAGTCTCTTACTATCTTGTTTTGAAAGGAGCAAATAGTTGTATTTTATCAACTTGCTCTAAACTATCTATGTTGGGATTGAAAATGTAAATTGGAAATGGCCATTACTTAAGTTATCAGCATTATCCTGTGACTGAATCACTCTTGGTTTTGGAGTTGCTTTATTTCATATCATTTCAAAATGGTTAAATTCAACTACTCCGGCACAGGCACGATGGGCCGAATGGCCTTCTTCTGTGCTGTGATATTCTAGCTTACATTCTACTGGCGCTTTGCGATGTCCTCCTGACGTGCAAGGCGCTATACAAATGTAATTTTGTTGTTGTTGTTACTAGCTAAAGCCGTTGCAGCTTCGCTTGCAACCCAAGGATCCAATATGGAATGTAGATTGACACACAGACAGACATTTTGTTTAGACATTATATTCAACTGGGCGGACTCCTTTTAATATATTTTCTTTCTCTCTTAGTCTCTCTCTCAGTCTTTCCCATAGTTTCTCAGTGTCTCTCTGTCTCCCACAAAACACACAGTCACTACACTTTATAATATATTCTCTCTCACGGTCTCTCTGTCTCTCTCTCTTCCAGTCTCTCTGGCTTTCTCAGCCTCTCTCACTATCTCAGTCTCTCTCTCTCTCACATACTATCTCAGTTTCTCTCTCTCAAATACTATCTCAGTCTCTCACTATCTCAATCACTCTGTTTGTCCCACATGGGAGGACTCTAGCTCCCATAATACCCAAAAAAAAGTGCTATGCATTTGTTGCAGAAAATATATATGTATGTCTCTGAACAGTTTGCTTTCCTCTCGCTACGTAGTTGCAGAATACGATGCATACCTCATATTTTGGGTCTTAAGAAAAGCATTTTTTAATATAGCTCATCAACGATAGGAGATCCCCTCCAAAAAAAAATGCCCATGAAACTGACAGATGCAAGACCTTTCCGGTGAGGTATAAATCATGTCTCTTATATCAATCGGTTATTGCGTGATTGTCAGATACACTAACACACAAACAAACAGACACTTAGTCCTTATTAGTATAGATGATTTTACTTGCAATAACAAACAAAATGTTCACATTTTCACTGATCGCCTTGTACAATTTAAGCATGGTTACTTGCTTTTAAGAGGACACAGTGCATAGTGTTGGATGTGCTCCCTTTCTGATCATTGACTGGTGACAAACGTACCATAGTTTTTTCAGCTGTAATACTCAGCAAGGATACAGCACTGAGATATGCAAGATACATTTGATACTGCACTGGGCTGAAGTCACTTCACTTTGTCATGTAACCTGACACCAGTTTTTGTCACTAGCTTAGGTCAGGATCCAAGAGAGAGTAAAATAGAAAGAAGATCCAATGAACATTTTTCCTGTTTAGACAGTGTTGGGTACGAACTGCATTTCATGCTGGAGTAAAGTCGAGGTGCAGTGAGGAAGCTGCAGCATTTTGTCATTTTATTAAGTCATAATGTTTTGTTTCCACCGGGCGAAATGAAGCTGGGGTAAAAAATGCAGAGAACAGACAGTGTGAAGGTGGCAGTACGTGTGCGGGCCTTCAACCAGGTGAGTAAGAAATGCTACTTAAACCATTTAGAAACCGACAGCAAGTCATCACACAGGTCAATAAATACCAATTATTTGTACATGGAGACTGGAATATCTTACCACAAATGGCTGTTCATTCAAACCCTTAATAGCATTTAAAAGGGAATTGGGTAATTAATTGAGAGGAACACATATTAAAGGGAACAAGCAGAGGGATAGTGCCAGTGGGGAGTTAGACCAGCACAGATAATTGGCTGAATTGCCTTTATAAACTTCCTAAAAATACAAAAAAATCTACTGTTTTTGGAAAAAAAACAAGTTTAATAATAATAGTCCTTGCATTTGACATAGCGCTTTTCACCTCTTCTAGATGTCTCAAAGTGCTTCACAGAATATACTGTAAAGTGAACTGACTATATTTGTGGGTGAAACACAGCCGCCAATTGCGCGCAGAAATGTCCCACAAACAGTCGTGGATTGAAAATGACCATTTATTATTGTTTTTGTTTTGGAAGGATTATTATTATTAATGCTTTCAACACCCTTCACAGAAAGAACATAGAAGTTTAAATAGACAGGTTTCTAAGATCCTACTAGAGATGGAGTGACTGGGTAGTGGATTGGAAAGTGAGAAGGTCATAGGGAGGTGCCAGGGAATGAAGGGATTTGAACACGAGTGTGAGGATCTTGAAGTCGATATGTTTGGTGATGGGAAGCCAGTGGAGCCTGGGCAGAACTGGTGAGATGTGGGTACGGAGTTTGGTCCGGGTCAGTATGCACGCGGCAGAATTCTGAATGAGCTGGATTTTTTGAATAGTGGAGCTTCCTGTAGCTCAGTGATTAGATCACTCGCCTTGCAAGTGAGAGACCTGGGTTCAGTTCCCGGCAGGGCGAAACTTTGGGCAAATTTCCTTACTCCACACGCCTGATAATAATCCCTCAAGAAAAAAAACAAAAATAAATTGGTCACTTCAATCCATGAATGTTTGCAGGACACTACTGTGCGCAATTGGCTTCTGCGTTTCGCCCACAAAATATACAGTCAATTCACTTTACAGTATATTCTGTGAAGCTCTTTGAGACGTCTAGAAGACATGAAAAGCCCTGCATCAAATGCAAGGATAATAATAATAAGACAATCCAGAACTGATACTATCAATTCTTTTCACTTTCTTGGTTTTAATTTGACAGATGGAGAAGGATGCAGGAAGCCGATGTATAATCTCCATGACTTCAAACAGCACTACAATTTATAATCCCAAAAATCGTAAGAACACAAAAACATTTACCTTTGATATCACATACTGGTCACACAGTGGGTTTGTTCAGAACGATGAGGGAATGCTCGTGGCAGATGGACCTAATAGCAGATATGCAGATCAGGTAGGATTTTTTTTTATATTTGCAATTGATATAGAGCCTTATCACATCTTTGAGATGTCCCAAAGTGCTTCACAGAATAAACTGTAAGGTGAATTGATTGTATATTTTGTGGGCGAAACACGGCAGCCAATTGCACACAGCTGTCAAATTAATTGCAAGCTATCATTAATTTTATTTATGATGAAGTGCTCTCGCCAAGTTGTTGTTGTTGACCATGGGCTTAAGAGTGAGACCATGACAATAATTTGGGCCTATTTAGAGGGGGAATTCTATATCAGTGCCAATTTTGATCATTCATGCAATATAAATTTATATTTATATCGTGCCTTCACATCGGGAGGATGTCTCAAGGTGCTTCTGAATACTGCTTGGCGTGGGAGCTGGGGGAATGGGAGGGGAAAGTTGACTGGAAGTGTGGTCATGAATAGAACTTGCTAAGTTAAGATTAAACTTTGTTCAAATTGTGTTCTTTTTAGAGAAAGGTGTTCAGTGACTTTGGCCAGGAAATGTTGGACAATGTATGGCAGGGGTACAATGCCACATTGCTAGCCTACGGACAGACTGGTTCAGGGAAGAGCTATTCCATGATTGGTTATGGTCCCAATCAGGGGATCGTTCCGATTACTTGTGATGAATTGTTCAAAGCAATTAAACAAAACCAGGAAATCGATAAACAGTACCAGGTGCGTATTAACCTCCTTCAAATATTGTGAATTGAAAAGTCTCAAACATGCTTTTTCAATCCATGCATTTGATACACCGCCTTATCACGTCTTTGAGACGTCTCAAGCGCTTCATAGAATATACTGTAAAGTGAATTGACTGTATATTTTGTGGATGAAATGTGGGAACCAATTGCACACAGCAGTGTTCCACAGACAGTCATAGATTGAGTGACCAATTTTTTTAAAGGAATTATTACCCTGAAAAGTAATCCAGCAATCAACTAACAAACAGGTTCTGACTTACTGCTTGGTAAACAGATGCGTGTGGAGTAAGGAAACTTGCCAACATTTCACCCTACTGGGAATCAAACCCAGGTCCTCTCGCTTGCAAGGCAAGTGCTCTAACCACCTGGTGGCCGCCGAGCCATCCTGGCACTGTGCCATCATGCGTCACAGAGCACTTATGTATATACCCACGCACTGCAGTTACACCTGGTGGCCACGCTAGCTGTCCGTGGCACTGTGGCATCCTGCGTCACAGAGCACACACGGAGCCAAGCGGTGAGAACAAAGTAAAGAACACAGACGGAGCTAAGCCACAGAAACAACAACAAAATTACATTTTTAAAGCACCGAGTCCTCCCACAGGAGTATAGATAAAGATGAAATGTCTGCCTGTGTGTGTGTCTGTGTGTCAATCTACATTCCGTATTGGATCCTTTGGTTGCAAGCGAAGCTGCAATGGGTACAACTGGTATTCTATAAGGCACTTTGAGATGTTTACTTTTACATGAAAGACACTATATAAATGCAAGTTATTGTTATTGATGAAGCATGTTAATGAAACTCAGAAGCTAACTTATTACAAATATTGTGAAGTCCTTGAAGTTTTCAAGCCAAAATATGGCAAATGTATATAAGACTGATTTTCTTATCATTTGCTCTGAATCTTTCTTCTCTGACTTTCTCTCTCTCTCACTTGCTGTTCCTGACCCTACCATACACCTGTAGCAAACTACTGTTTAATTGATTCCCTTACCTCATGTTGCTGGTTCACAGTTCCCTGTATAACTGATGAGAGTTGTGTGCATACAGAGAATTTATATTGCTGGTATCTCATAGAGATAGTAGGCGATCGTGTTCTAATGTAATTCACTTTTGAGGTATCCATTATTAACCGTTTATAATACAGTGGAGTCCTGTAGCTTAATGGTTAGAGCACTTACTTCCCAAGCAAGAGGACCTGGGTTTGATTCGTGGGCAGGACGAAACTTTAGGCAAGTTTCCTTACTCCAAACACCTCTGTTTACCTAGCAGTAAGTAGGAACCAAATTATTAGTCAATTTAACAGATCGCTTTTCTGGGGGTAATAATTCCTTTAAAAAAAACAATAATCCACAACTGTATGTGGAACACTGTTGTGTGCAATTGACTGCCATGTTTGGCTCACAAAATATACAGTCAATTCACTTTACAGTATATTCTGTGAAGAGCTTTGAGACATCTCAAAGATGTGACAAGGCACTATATCAAAGGCAAGGATTATTATTATAATAATAATGCCAAAGTAAAGTTGTTAACAGTGATCAACACAAAGTATATTTCTGAAACTTCAATCTGTAGCACAAAGAAGTTAAATTAGTGAGGCAGAGATACTTATGACTGTGGAATTGTTCCATACAGTGTTACAATAAAGTACATGATTTGTCTGTCTTTTACAGGTTTGTTTCAGCATGTTAGAAATCTACAATGAAAAGGTAATTTTTCTTTTACTGATATATGCAGTAAATAAGTAATGTTTAAGTAAGATTTGACCACTGCTACCTTACGGTGTAAGTATTAAAGCAGTTATACAAGGTTCTAAGAAGGTATGATTGGAATTCTCCTGGTGTATTTGTTCGCCAGCAGGGCTATATTTCAGTAATTACACTAAATAATAATAATACAATACTGTATTCATTTATTTTACCTTGGAAGCAAGTAATACATTGGCAGTTTTGAAAAAAAACAAGACTGCTGAAGAATTTCTATTTCTCGCACATTGTCGACTTGCCAGAGTCTAGGAAGTTAGTCAACATGGAAATATCTACTCAGGTACTTCAATATTGAGACTGTACTGTAAAACTGCAGAGGGCATCTTCGTCACTGCTGTTGCTACTGGCAATTGACAGGTTCAGGCGTTGCTAATAAGATCAATATTTTCTGGTTAGCTGTATCACCTAATTATAATTCATTTATAGTTTACAGTTTCTTTACTGGGATGTTGTACAGCACCGCTTGCTGCACATAGCAAGGATGTGCAGCCTAGAGGAAGTGATGACAGCAGTTTGCTGATAACCTGAAAGTTGTTTTTTGCGAGGAGGCCCAGATTGTAAAATGGAAGTGTATCAAACCTGCCACCTACCAGGTCTATGCTGCTATTGTTTTCTAAACAGTAGTGTTTACTGGGTGAGCATGAAGGGAATTATGTTTGTAATCTGAGTGAGCTGTAGATCTGAAAAAAAATGACCTCACCAGAAAGACTGAAATTTCTCTTGACCTGCCATCAGTCTAATCTAAATTCAAGAACAAGTGAATAATGTTTGGTGCAAGAAGGTTATTTTACTACCTCTAAAATGCATCTGTTTCATAGGTAATTGATTTGTTATCTAAGACTAAGCAACTGGGGGGTCTGAAGGTGCGAGAAAACCATCAGAGAGGATATTACGTGGAGGGCCTGAAGTCAGTGCCATGTGAAAGCTATGAGAGGATTAAATTGCTGCTGGAGCAAGGAAACAGGAAGAGGAGCACTGCATCCACTAATATGAACACCATCAGCAGCCGTTCTCATATGATCATCACCATTCAATTCAAACAGGTACAGACGCAGACACTGTGGAATGGGGTTTCCCTGCGGTTCTTAAAAGAACTTACAGAAAACAGGCTTCAAATTAAAATTATTCAGCAATTTGCCAAATTCTAGATTTAACTGTTATGAAATATAAAGGGAACAGAGTAAATCAAGAGGCCCTGGTGGAATTTCTCCCTCCTTTATCCCATGAATGAATTATTTGACCTTATGGATATTTCTGTATTGCCAGCAGCCACAGATGAATGATTCTTTTATATTTGGCTCTTCATGCAGGTATTTCTGAAGGAGCACCTCACCAAACAATCTGACATAAGCCTGGTGGATCTGGCTGGAAGCGAGCGGCAGAAATCTTCTGGATCTGAGGGGGACCATCTGCGAGAGGGAGCAGCCATCAACCGGAGCTTATCCACTCTGGGCAATGTCATCAGGTAAAGGGAACTTTGAGAACACAGTTAAGGTCTTGACTGCTCTGTGACTCTCTTCTTTTAAGTAAGTTGTTTGTCCTGGAATATCAGAGAGCACCTTCTCTAAATGTTATACTTCCTTCTTAGATGTTGTAACTTCCAATCCAACACACCTATCTCTCCTGTACCTTCATCTGCACTGGCTTTTCCCTCATAAGATTAGGAGACTAATAGTGAGTGCACTTTTTACACTTGGTAGTAACATAACATAACATGTAGGAGCAGGAGTAGGCCATTCGGCCCTTCGAGCCTGCCCCGCCATTCAATCATGGCTGATCTTCTAATCTAACTCCAGCTAATAACCTGACCCTGCCTTATCCCCATATCCCTTAATCCCTTTTGCAATAAGAAATATATCTGTCTCAGTCTTGAATGTGTTCAAGGACTGAGTGTCAACAGCCCTTTGGGGGAGTGAGTTCCATACATTCACCACCCTTTGAGTGAAGGAGTTCTTCCTCAACTCAGTGCGAAAGAGCTGGCCTCTGATTTTAAGGTTGTGACCCCTGGTTTTAGTTTCTCCAACCAGGGGAAACAATCTCCCACTATCTACTCTATCATGCCCTTTGATGATCTTACAGGTTTTTATAAGATCCCCTCTAATTCTTCTGAGTAAAGTTACTCATCTTGGCATTTAGTGTTTAGAATGTCATTTCCCATGACATTAAAGATTCCATGACATTCTTTGAAAACAGAAGCGAGTTTCCCTCGGTGTCCTAGACAACAGTAACCCAAATAAAATTGGTCATTCACTTCATGGCCATTTGTGTGCTGTACACAAATTACCTGGGGTATTAACCTACAAAATACAGTCACTACTTTTTACAGTAAGCATTGTGAGACGTCATCCTGATGTGAAAGGCACTATAATCAAATGCAAATATTTTTATTATTTTGTGATATCATTTAAATTGAAGCCATGAATATGCACCATCTTTGTTTATTTACAGTTTTTAATAAATTAATAGGTCAGATACAATACTATACAAAATTTACATTTATAAAGTGCCTTTCATGTCAGGAGGATGTTCTGAAGTGCTTTTCAGTACTCGATGAGCTGGTGGGTGGGGAGGGGAAAAATGATCAAAGGTGTGGTCAAGGAGGAAAGTCTTGAGATGGGAAAGTGATGAGGGAGGGAACAAGTTAGAGGGACTTGGGGATGGAGTTCCAGAGAGGGGACAGATTTACTGAAAGCCAGCCTGCCGATGGTGGGGCAGGTAGGGCGAGGATAAAAAGCAGGCCGGTGTATGTTGAGTGAAGGGAGCAGCTGGATTGCTGTGGTTTGAGGAGGTTGCAGAGATAGGGGGGGTAAGACTACGGAAGGAACTGAAGGCGAAAACAAGGATCTTGAACTCGATCCCCTGGGGGTCTTTGAGAAAATAGTCTTTGGGGGTCCCTGTTGCCGGTTTTAGCTGTCTCTCCCCTATTTCACTGTAAATTGTGCTGAGATATTGTACTGATATCTTTGTTGAGTTTACATATTATACAGTGTTCATTTGTTCTGTGTTTCCTTCCAGTGCTTTGGCCGAAATAGCTGTGGGGAAGAAGGTAATGCATGTACCATACAGAGACTCCACAATTACTAAATTGCTGCAGTCAGCTCTGGGAGGAAACAGCAAGACAATCATGGTAAATGTACGCACTCTTCAGCTTCCATGTAACTCAGTGATAATGCGCACGTGGCCACTGCCACTGCAGGGGATTGGTTTAGGGGAGTTTCTTGATGTAGTTTCTATTCATAATTCTTGATTTGCCTTTCACGCGTCTGTAAGAGCCTGTATTTTTCTCACATCGTAACTTCAAGGCTTAATAGTTTTATTATCGAAAGGTGTAATAGAGTTTTATTATTATTTGAGCTATCAGAGTGGTTTGGGAAGATGTTAGGGTGGGTGATCTGGAAGGATGAGATCAAGTCGGCCAAAGCATCTTCTTCATCCGAATCTCGGTTGTGAACTTAACAAGCTTCAGAATATTGTAGGTAATAAGTAAAAGGGCAAAGATAGCCTCTCTCGGTCAGTATTTCTCTTTGTAAACCTATTAGGTTAAAATATTTTATTGTAATGATACTTTTTGTTCACTTGTGCTTTGTTTTGTTGAATAATTCTGTTTTATCTGGCAAATACTGACTGCATAAACAGGAAAAACTCTCTGGTTGCAGGAGATGAATTAGGTTATTAGCTGGAGCTAGATGAGAAGATCAGCCATGATTGAATGGCAGGGCAGGCTCGAAGGGCCGAATGGCCTACTCCTGCTCCAATATGTTAAACTTGCCATGGTATTTTTACATGACATTGGAAAAGAGAAGGGAGTTTCTCCCAGTGTCCGAGCTAACATTCCTCCAGACTAATTAGTCACTCATCTCATGGCATAAATGACCACCTTGCTAGTCTTTGCCTGGAAAACCAGTAGTTAACGTAGCTATAAAGTGGGTTGATAAAGTGTCAAGGTTAATAAGGCACCATTGGTGGGTGAATTTACAGCCATTCTGCCCTGCTCTCTGAAACTCCATCCTGGAGTATCTCTGACTTATCCTCCCTCTCCCCACTTTTAAAGCTCACCCTCAATACCCACCTCATTGATCACACTTTCGGTCATCTTCCCCCTGCTTAGCCCCCAGCCCCCCTCCCCTCACCCCCCCCCCCCCCCCCAGGCTCAGGAGACTAACCAGCTGTATAAAGTGCTTTGTTGCACCTCCAACGTGAAAAGCGCTCTATAAATGTAAATTGTAGAAAAATACATATTCTGTCTTTTAGTGATGAAAAGTATCAGGGCTTTTACTCCATTTGCTGTTTTCGCTAATCCCGCAGTCTTGCAAGGGGCAAATATTTTGAATATAAAATGTAATGATGTGACACCTGATTTTACAGATTGCCACAATCAGTCCTGCTGACATCTGCTATGAGGAAACGCTTTCCACATTACGTTATGCTGAAAGGTAAAGAACAACAATGTGTAATTTTCGCCCTCAAAATATATTCAATTCACTTCACTGTATATTCTGTGAAGTACTTTGAGACGTCTTGAAGACATGATAAGGTGGTATGTGAAGTGCACAGATTATTATTATTACTTTACACTCACTTTTATTTTCGGGGGAAGGGATTAGATTCTTTAAACACATAACTTTTTTATTTGCCTGTGTAGCTTTCAGCCATTTTGTCCCACTCTTTATAACTTTATCCTGGTATCCATCCACCTCGCTTGCTCCCTCCCACCACACTCTTAAAGCTCTCCTCCAGACTTGGGGGAGCTCCATGATAATGTAGCCATATATTGCCTGTGGAAGAAGTGGTTTAAATGGATCGTATGGTCTTTGCTCATTCCACACTTTCTTATATTGTTTATTCAGCAGTGCGTGCAATTGAACCTGTTTACTTCAACCACTGCCACCCCCACCCTAACACCATTTGTCTATCACTTTCTATCTTTAACTCTAAACTGTATAGTGTAAAAGCTTAGATACAGGTGTGCAATGCTGTTTGTGTGCATGTGAAAAGTTCCACGGATTAGCATGTAGGTGCTAGTTATCGCAATGTAGCCAGGACCAGTACATACATCCCTAGGAAATACTCGTAACTGCATACACGAATCTTAACAGTTTTTCTTGCATGTATCTCACAGCCTCATGCAGATAAATGGACATGTGAATAATTGGCATGAAGATAAATTATATTCTACTGTACAAATTGTGGCTTTAAGTAAAAATTGACAGTTGCTGGCCAATAATCACTCACTTCTATCATTAAAGGGCCAAGAATATCCAGAACAAAGCCATGATAAACCAAGGTCCTTCAGAGAGACTCATCCAGGAACTGGAGGCAGAAACCACCAAGTTGCTGTTAAAACTTTCAAAAATTGGGAACTCGGGCCAAAGGGTGGAAGAAGAAACAAGTGGGTGTCGGAACTGGTTACCAGTGAAAGGGCTGCACACTGTGATCTCAGTATTTGGGATTTCTTCTAAACAGATTTTATTTAAAAAAACAACGGCCGCTGCTGGAAAGATTCACTCCATGGATGTGGATGTCAGTCGAGGACAGGATAAGACTGTGATGCTGTCTCCCTCGGTCACACACAATCTCTGACATTCTGACACACATACTCTCTCTCTCCCTCACACACACACGCACACACACACACAGTGGAACTTTACCCCAGGATGAGGAGGTGTCTTTGAGACAGGAAAAGAATTGGAGGGGACATAAATTGAACATATTTTTCCTCTCATGTTTACAGTTAAACAATTAAACAATTGTTCTTTGAAAAATAACAACAAATGAAATAACACTAACCAAAACAATATTCGTTAAAATTAAAATAATAAGAGATGGTACTTTTGCTGAAGATTAATAGAGTGGGAAGTGCCCACTGTAAAGGGTGTGAGTGAAGCAATGAGGGAATGTGTTTGATGAGTTGAATGGGCGTTTGGTATTCTGTGACCTGCTAACCCCAAATCAACCTGTCCACTCCCTCCGCTCAGCAGACTCCGGTCTGTTCCATGTACCCCGCCCAACTTGCTCCCCAAAATTAGTGGTCGGGCCTTTAGGTTTTCTGCCCCATCCTTTGGAATTCCATTCCACAGTCTTTTTGCCTTGCTCCCTCCCTTGCCTCCTTCAAAGTATGTCTCAAGTCTCCTCTTCGATTGCGCATTCGGCCACCCTCCTGCCGCCTGCCCTCAACCCCCCCCCCCCAATCCCAATCCTCTTGGCTCGGGTCCAAATCCCTGACTTTCACATCAGGAGGACATCCTAAGGCATTACAAATGTAAATTGTTGTTGTGTTCCTTGTGTCTAATTCCAATCCAGAATATGAAGCAGATGGGAGAGTTTAACCTGTGTCGATGCAGATCTGTTTCTGCTACAACATTTGTATCTGTTCAGTGGGGAAGTGATGCAGTCAGCTACAGGTGTAAAAGGGGACCCTATAGGAGCTGGCTTTGTTTAATAGGTTTATTTGAAATCCTGCCTTCCCTCACCAGAGGAATTGCGACGTTTATTGGCTGACAACGAGCTTCAGATGCACGACATTCAGACTTCATGGGAGCAACGTCTTGAGAAGGCGCGGAAAGAATGGGAGCAGCAATACGTTGTGATATCGCAGGTGAGGACACATTACAACAACTTAGATCAAACTTCTCCAATAGTTTTATTGTCCATGAGTGGCCACAACTTAGGTACTGGAGGCCAAATCCTCTGCTATCGACCACAAAGTCTCAGCCTGTACTGCTGATAAGTGGTATATTATTATTATCATCAGTCGGCACTCACAGTTTGAGAAATTCCTGCCAGAATGCTTCCACTTGAGATACTGAGGTCAATGCCGCGGTATAACATAATGGGTTTCTAAATTAAGAAATCTGTTAACAAATACCGCAAAGTGAACTTGAATGTTCCCAAAGGAAGCCTGTTGTGCTGCAGAGCCACACTTTAGGGATAACTTGGCTTCTTCATATCTCTAGCTGAACATGACGTTAAATTAAAGTTTACCTTATTTTTGCCAAAAAGTGTTCTCCTGTGTCCTAATCACTAGAAAAGCACCCCCTGCTCCTGCTCACAGGAAGCAACAGTCACAGGATGCAAAGGTCACTTGGCTACATGTGCAGATTCATCCTGATGTCTGCAAATCTAAAGTTAAAACTCCTGAAAACTGAAAACAAACTGCTTGAAAGGCTCATTTAGTGAAGCCCCAGCCCAGTGTGTGGACTGCCATGCAGACCAGGAAGGTCCCAGATTCAATCACTGTTCTGTGGTGATCTCAGTCCAGGTATGGAAGGAGATGTGCTGGGAAGTGCACTGTGGATGTTCGGTGAGGATGATATTGAGCTTGGCTGAGTTGCATTTCACTGTCAAATAGCCAGCTGGCGTTCACTGTACATAAAGGGTGTCAGTTTATGTGAGATACTGGAGGGCAGCCTGCCCTTGTGGCGTCACTCCAAAGAGTAAGGCAGAAGTTTGGAAGGAATATTTCCTTCACACAAAAACTGCTAAACCCAACTACCATGGGCAACCTTCATTTTCCAGCAGGGGGAGTTTATCAACTGTGTGAACAATATGAGAAGTGAGCCTGAAATCTGATAGCTTAAGACAAGTTAAATGTTTCTAACAGAGCTACTCAGACTGTGGCGTGCGAACATCCATTTCAGTTGAACATGTATTTAATCTATAACATTTTAATGGTCATCACGAGCATCTTTTGTTATTGCCAATTTATTCCAGCTGTTTTCAATAGCGCACTTAATGGGAAATCTTAATGCATTCATAATCTGTTTCCTAGGAACAGGACATGATTCGGATCTTCCCTTATCTGTTGAATGTCAACGTGGACCCACAACTCTCTGGCATTGTCAAACACTTAATTCAAGATGGTATTGACCTATAACACTTTGTAGCTGTGAGTGTATCCAAACCCAAGCTTTTCCTTGATGCTGTCTACGATTGCTTCTATCTTGCCCAGTTCTGAACTGCTCAGTTTGCTGGAGACTTAAAAGTTGCATGATGTACTGTATTTCGCCAGCTGTAATATGTACTTTTTTTCTGGAATTTAAAAAAAAAGCCCTAGGTTTTCACTTTTCTTCTAGTACCCTAGCATTTCTCTGCCTCTCCCACCTGCATACCCCTCAATCTTCTGCCCACTCTCTTTGCTCAACTGGCTCAGACCTTCTGCACGTCTGTCCGCCCCTTCACTCCACAATCAGCGGCCATGCGTTCAGCAACTCTGCACCAGAACTCTAGAACTCCCTGCCTTAATCCTTCCACCTTGCTCCTTTCTTGCCTATCTTTAGATCGCACTTGAAAACCTTCCTCTTCCACCGTGCCTACAGTCACCTGCCCTCTCTCTCTGGTTCCATATCAAACTACGCTCTGAGACACCACCCATGTGAAAGGCACTGTCTAAATTCAAGTTGTTATAAATATTTCTTTCCAACTCAAGAATTCTTAACTCTTATAAAGTCCAATTGTGCCCAAGACTTGAACCTTGTTCCCGCTGCAAGGAGTGTTATCCAGCATATCTCTCACACTCTTTTACAATCTCCAGATTTTGTAAATCCAATTTTATCATTGCCTAATTGGAGTTCCTCATCCTCCTTCCTAATCCTCTCAGTGTTAGTGATGTCTTGCACTGTGAGGCACAGCCTGTCACTGTGTTTCTGAATGATAAATAAGATAAGCGTACTGTTTGATTTGTAGAGCAGGTTTTAGTGATGCAGTACTGTGTATCTGCACTCGTGCTTCATTATCCTATGTTGTGAGCTCATGAAGCACATTCCTCGAGATGGGTTAAACTCCATTCTCATCCAGAGAGTACTTTTCATGAAGTTGATTCTATGGGTTTATAAGCAACTCTAATCAGTAAGTATAAATGGGGCACTTCAGTCTTCACAGGAGAAGTCTAGGAAGGCAAATTTTAAACAGGGTTAATAACGTAACCTTATCCACATTACTTTTGGATACACCAAGACAACAGAACTAGAGGACATAGGTTTAGGGTTGCAAAGGGGAATTTCAGGACAGACACCGGAAAGTATTTGTTTATCCAATTGCCTTGAACTACGATGGATGTTTGAAGCAGGACACAGGACTCATTTACAAAAAAACTTGACGCTGTGATGGGAGGACAGTAGGGTGGGTGCCCTGGACGGATGAGATGAAATAGAGAAAGGCCCTTCGTCATTCAAATTGATCTTGTGATAACATGGTCTTCAGTGCACAGGACACACATGCAAAACTTATTGAATGGAGGAGAACAACCTTCAACTAATATGGATCGCACGGACCTGAATTTGGTTCCAAATAGAGAGAAAATTCCATTTTGGTTTATATCCTCTTGCTGAGTAAAATGTCATTCAGTAACTGGAGACGGGAACTTAGGTTGTCATGGTTTATTAAGCAACTGTATTTTTAGTGTTCACAATTTAGGAGGATGCAACAAGTAAGTTTGAATAACGGTTCCATTTAATGATATACTATCTGCCAAGAACATGCCTCTATCTTAAGAGTTGGTAGAATCTCGGCTGTTTTGAACTGCACTAAACATTTTATAATTTTTGTCTGTTTTATTCCAGGAGAAACTGTCATAGGTCATTCCAGCAGTTTCCCAAAGAGTATCACTATTAAAGGTTTGGGGTATGTGTAAGATTGCAACCAAATTAAAAGCCATTACTGTTTAATGTGCAGGTTGACATTTCAACAAACAAATGTATAAAGTAATTGTGAAATATGAAAGTATATAATTATTCCCTTTACATTTCACGTAGCTCCAACAACATCAAATGCAGTGACTTTGTATTTGGAAGCAAATGCAGTGGCCAATTTGTACACAGCAATGTCCCATAAACAGCTATGAGAAGATGGCCAATTTTATCTGACCAGGACTCTGGGAGAAACTCTTCTTTTTTCAAGTGGTGTCAGGGGATCTTTTATTTCCAAATGGATGAGATGAAATGGGGAAAGGGCTTTCGTCATTCAAAGTGATCTTTGAATGGACCTTGGTTTAACATTTCATCTGAAGGACTGTACCTATGACAATACAGCACTCCTCCAATACTGCAATGTCAGCCTAGCTTGAGTTTAAAGTCTCAACAATATAAATATAACTCTGAGTTAATGAATAATTAACACTTCAACCATGTCACCAAATGCATATAAATAATCCTGGTACTATATTACCCCCCATAGCTCAGTGAATAAGTGCTCTGGGACGCTACCCTGTGTGACGGGCACCATATAAATGCAAATTGTTATTGTTGTGAATACATTGTGTTACTGAGCTGTACAGGCCAGAAAGGTGACAGGTTCAATCAAGGCAGCAGATGTGCAACAATTGGACTCATTATGTCCATTCTCAAACAACAAAAAATTGTACTTATGTAGCGCCTTTCATGTCAGAGAACATCTCAAAGCATTTTACAAAGACAGAGCGGGAGCCCCAGTAGGTTGGGGGATAGGGGGTTGGCTATAGTTGACTGGAAAGGTAAGGAAGAACAATCAGCAAGGATTCTCTCCTATTTGCTATCCAGTCACTCCTGATGGAAGTACACGTGTGGACATTGGGTAAGGACAGGGTCAGTTTTGGTTGTGATACCTCCCACAGTCAAGAAACCAGCCATACCTCATTATCCTACACATGAAGGCTAGTTGATTTTAAGATTCTCACTCTCATGTACAACTTTCTTCATGCCCTGGTATCTCCCTACCTCTGTGACCTGCTTTACACCTCACTCCACTACCCATTCCCTTCACTCAGCTGTCTCCAGTCTCCTGCACGTCACTCCACCATCAGCAGATGTGCTTCAGCCACTAAGCCCTGAATCTGGATCCCTTCACTTTGCTCCCTTTTTGCCCATCTTCAGATCATACCTGAAGACCTTCCTCTTTGATTGTGCCCATAGTCACCTCCTCTCTCTCCCTGGCTCAGTGTCAAATTCCACCACTGGTATGCGCTCCAAGACACTACTCCAGTTAAAGCGTGCTATATAAATGCAAGTTGTCGTCGTCATTTTGTCCTGTATTTTAGTACAGCACCTTAAATTGTAACAGGAGTCACCACATTCAGGAGATTAAGAATAAAGGGAGAAAAGTAAAAGGGATTATAACTTATTATATTATTGAAGTTCAATCTCTTTAAAATAATTGAATCTTTTCCCCTGCTGTTGATGTATGTTTTTATACACTGAGGATTTTTTTAGTTATTTAACATAATGACTATTTTGCGGTCTTTATTTCTTGTATCAACTCATTCCTACACTATATAATTTGTACAGTATGTGTTTTTCCTACAGTATCTCAGATAAACACGCCACTATCACAAACCAGGACAGCACAGTAACTCTCGAATCATGTGGGCAAGCCAAAGTGACTGTAAATGGGATCCTTGTTCTTACTAAAGTTCACCTTAGACATTTGGTAAGTGTGTCCCACTGGAAAAACAGACTGCCCACGAGGTTGATATGATGCCTGATTAGACAGAATTTAATGTCTTGTCATGTGCTTATGATTAGGGTTTTTGAGGTATTTTAAGGGCAGTGATTTGGATGGAATGCTCTGTGCTGGAGATTTATCCGACCGAGAGACTAGAACCCTTAATACTAGCTCCTATGATAACAGCGCAGCTCAACGTGCTGTCGAAATGTAGCTCTTGTGTGAACATAATGTAATGTAGTGTAGTGTGCCTGGCCCGTGAGATCAAAAGGGGAGCTGGTTTGGACATTGCGTGGCCGACTCTCATGCGAGGAACCGTGCTCTGCAGCAACACAACCAGGATCAGAAGAAAAAGCCCGTCAACCTCGAAGTTGAGGTATTGGAGTTTTACCGGCTCTGGCTTTGAATACTTCTTCCACAACACGTCAGTATTCCCGACACTAAACATACAGGATTGCTTAGGCAAGCCACACATGAGCGAATGGTCAGTCTGGAGTGAAAAATGCTCTATGGAAATTGATATAGGATTCGGCTCCTGATGATGTCCCAGTGAACAACTGCTCAGATGAAGTTTCTGCCCACTCACCCAACTTTATTTGAATGTTTGGGCTCCTGAGTTGTCACACCACATTTTTCACCTCCATGTCTCTGTAATCATAAAACATGGGTAATTAAAATGCAATACAATTCACATTTATATCGCGCTTTTCACATTGGGAGGATGGCCCAAAGTGCATTCACAGTGCTGGTTGGGCACCCGAGCTGGGGGTGGGAGCTGAGGGGGCTGGGGAGGGGAAAGATGACTGAAAGCACAGTCAAAAGTTAAGTCTTGAGATGTGCCTTGAAAGAGGGGAAGGTGGGTGAGAATCAGAAGGACTCTGAGATAGAGTTCCAGAGAGTGGGGACAGAATAATAATAATAATCCTTGCATTTGATATAGCACCTTATCACATCTTCGAGATGTCTCAAAGCGCTTCACAGAATATACTGTAAAGTGAATTGTCTATATTGTGGCTGAAAAGACATTAATAATGGCTCACCTTTGTCACTGTTGGTACCAGGATCGAGTTATTTTGGGATCCAGCAGTACCTATCTCTACGTGGGGTTTCCCAGTGAGCGCAGCAGCGAGGACCTGACCAGATACGACTACGATTTCTTCCAGTGCGAGCTGGCAGCGGCGGAGGGGTTTGACAAGGATGTGCTTGGTAAGCAACTACTGACCCATTTAAACAGACTCTGCTCAACCAGAAAAGGTCCTGGTCCTCACTGAGTAGTGGCTTCAATAGAACCGGCAGGAAATGAGAAATGAGCGTGCGCATGTGTAGCTAGTGGAAAATCTTGCATAACAACCTCAGAAAGTTTCTGGGATGTGGGAATGCCCTGCCAAGCAAGGTGTAGAGGCAGAGCCCATTGTGGATTTCAACAGGGAGGTCCACAGATATATGAGACTAGAAAGTGTGGGGGATAATAATAAATAATAATCCTTGCATTTGATATAGCGCTTTTCACGTCGGGAGGACATCCCAAAGCGCTTCACAGAGCACACTGTAAAGTGAATTGACTGTATATTTGTGGGCGAACGTGGCAGCCAATTGCGCACAGCAATGTCCCACAAACAGTCATAGATTGAAAATGACCAATTTAATTATTGTTTTTGGTTTTTGGAGGGATTATTATTAGGCGTGTGGAGTAAGGAAACTTGCCCAAGATTTCGCCCTCTGCCTGGAATTGAATTCAGGTCTCTCACTTGCAAAGTGAGTGCTCTAACCACTGAGCTACAGGACTCCACGCAGACATAAGGCAGACAATGGGATTGAATGAGCACTTTGCTCTGAGAGCCGATGCAGAGCCAAATGGCCTCCAACTGGACTGCACATTACTCTGATTCTAGCCTGATTTGCTGGCTACCAGCCCTTCTCTATCTTGCCTTGGTTTCTTATTTCTATTTTCAATAGGAAAGATGTTTGCTTTGCAAGTACATATGTCACGTGATGTGTTGCATGTCACTGCTGAGGGAATGATTAGGGCTGCACCTTCAGTGTTGGTCTTGTCCTCCACTGATCAGGTGGTGTGAGCGGGAATCACAGGGAAGCAGACCCGAGCGTGCTGGCCGTGTTCCACGATTACATCAGAGTGAAACCCATGGTGATGGAGGCAAACCAGATCAGCCACGAGCTAAACAAGGTAACCTCAGCACTTTGGGATGTCCTCCCGAAGTGAAAGGCGCTCTACAAATGTAATTATGTTGTTTCGTTGTTAACCTCCATTTACTGCCAGGATCCTCGCCAACACTCCTCCTATCTGTCCAGGCAGGGAAGCAGTCTGTGTCTGACAGTTGCACCATGGTTCTCCTGTTTGATTATGTTTTTGTAATGCTTTCCAAGAACAAGGGGTCACAGAGAGAGGAAAGGAAAGGCAGTTTTTGCAAGTATCGGGGTGCATTGTGATGTATTGTTGCTCGTGTAGCATTTACAGGATAATAGATTGATTGGAGCTTGGAAGTTTGTTGGGAGAGTTGGACAGATGACCATCCATTTTGAGACCCTATTGAAAGTTAGCCAAGTGAAAGGGAGGAATGGTCTCTTGGGGGTTGGGTGGGGTCCTAAGTTGGGTTTGCTGCCTGACAGGATTTGATGCCATTGCTGACTCAGAGTCCTGCAAGTCACGTCCTCATCTTACGGTTTCTAGAAGGATTCACGGAAAGACGGGAACAAATGTGTGTGGGTGTCGGTTTATTCTGCTTTATGAGACAACGAGAGATGGTGCAGTTTAAGCGAAGAGAGACAATTGCTATTGCCAGTAACTGCCTCCTTTTATGAACTGCTGCTCACGATTATAAAATGCCTGGTTTATCCAGCTAGCCCTCCCTGAATAAACAAAACCATCCAAGTAACAGGCAGCTCCTGGACTCCACCTCAAGCATCTACTGAAAAGGTTCTGGTTTAAGGTCCTGCACCAGACGATGTGGACGTAAAATGAAAAGTGTTAGGCAAAGATATATCCTGATTGGCAGCTGATGATGGATAGCCGTGGTAGTTTAGATCCTTTCTAAGGAGTCAAAGCCAAGTTTTTCTGCTTTTCCTAGGGTCAAAAGGGCATGAATGAGGGAGAAGGAAATAGAGGGGTATGGTAGATGGAGTAGGAAATTGGGGATTCATGTGGAGTATAAACACTGGCTCAGACTAGTTGGGCTGAACTAGTCTGACTGTAAATCTGTTTGTAAGTTGAACATTCAGAGGGATTTTTCAATATATGTATGTGTTTTATTTTTATACTGCAAGGAACTGAAGTTTGAATTGGAAGTGAAGAATTTAGCGTTAACAGATTCCAGGGGCCGTGACCTGACCAAGGAAATTATTGTGAAGGTAACAAACAAGGTGGCAGATCAGGTAAGATGGAAAGGTCTCAGAGACGAGAGTGCTGGTGATGAAGCTCTTTTTGGTACCAGTTATATTCACCATTAGTAAAATCATTCAGACTTTGTGCTGCTACCAGCTAGCAGGAGGTGCACAAGATCGACATGGTCCAACACGTCTTCCAATTATTTATTCCCAGGTGTGGGTGTGGTCAAAGGCCAAGTTTGTGAACAGGAAGTTCATCATGGAAGACATGTATCAGCGTTTTGTGGATGGAGAGAGCATTGCTGTGGGAAGAGAGAATGATCCCTTTTGGGACCCTGTTGAACCTGTACATCTGGGCACTGCCCATGTCTGGCTCCAGTCACTTATCTATTGCATTGCACTAGAGGAACAAGTGGAGTTTCACAATTCCCAAGGCAAAGAGGAGGCCATTTTACAGATGAGTTTAGTGCCATGCACTCCAACTGGACAGTAAGTAATAATAATAATCCTTGCCTTTGATATAGTGCCTTATCATGTCAATGAGACGTCTCAAAGCGCTTCACAGAATATACTGTAAAGTTAATTGATTGTATATTTAATCACAACAGCCAATTGTGCACCAATTGACTAACAACCGGATACTTACTGCTAAGTTTTAGCCCGGTCGGGAATCAAATCCAGGTCCTCTCACTGCAAAGCGAGCGCTCTAATCAATATGCCACAGGACTACACAACTGACTGTCAGACTGAACTAGTTTGCACAACAAAGCCAATAGAAGTATATCAGTTCCAGGGATCATAAAATGAGCGACACTATTAATGAGCTCTTTGAAGAGTAAGGTTTTCTGTCCAGGTGGAAGCTTGCACTATTGCCCAGATGTACTATTCTATTACTAGCCAGGTGTACTTTCTCTAGGCCTCATGGAGAAGATGGGATCCTCATTGACCCCACAGAGTTAGTGGGCCAGAGAATGGATTTTCAGGTTCAGATCACAAATTGCCTGGGAGTGAAATGGTTAAAGCAGAACAGTAAGAGAGGAATTCAGATCAGGTAAGAAAGAACCTTCCCCACCCCCATTCCCATAGGCAACAAATTGCTTTGTTCATATATCCCTTTAGATTGGTTTACAAATCACTCAATAGGATTTCCCTGCAAACCAGACCATATCCCAGCCAACAGTGTGTGACCTCAACTCCTGGAGATGGGGTAAGAGTGGCCTGGGGTAATGAACCCTGTAGTTTGTCCTTGTACTGAACCTTTTGAGGTAAGTGTTTGCATCTCCTCAGTGCCTTTCCCATGACGTTGTTGAGAATTGGACACCACTGTGAATCTCAAGTACAAGACAATGTCCTACTATTCTGCATCACAATGCTTTAAACCACTGATCTGCTACATGATTATTCTGGCTAATCTTATTTAAAACTGAATTAAACCCCAGTTCATGACTGAGTCTCTGTGCTAGTTAGCCCAGTTACATGATTAACAAACCACAATTTTACACATTTCTTCATGTAACCTACCTACACATGGGAAATCCTATGTATTGGGATGGGGAGAGTACGCATTTCATTTTAATACATGGGAATTTCCCTTACAAATGTGTAACTATCAGTCTGGTTTGGAAACTTAAGTGTGCTGATGGATCTCCACATAATGTCCTGTGGGTTTGCTGATAGCCACAAGGATCAGCTGCACCTCGTTCATTTACTGGGGAGATCATTCAGCATCAATCTCCTGGTGCTTGACATTAGCAAATAGAACCTGTTGTCATTCCCTGGCAAGATTCACACTTGAAGAAAAGCCATTTGGGTGAGGCACCAGCTGATGCTCACATAAATCACCACTTTCAGGATCAAAGGGATGACGTTCTTACTAATAACAGGTGTGAGTGAATGACTGCATATCTTAAAACACCCCTTTTTTTTCTTTAGCAGAAATTGCAAAATGATTAATTCTATCTTAATTAAACTGGTTTTCTGCAGTTCTCAAAAGACAAAAATGGCTTCATAAGTAAGATTGAAGTTGGCAAATTAAATTCTGCATCCTTTGAAATGCTTAAAATAAAAAAAATCTAAACTCTGGTGGAATTTTGTTCTCAAAGTTCTCTGGAGTAATTGTGTAAGCTCACGACACAGTCCATAGCTGAGCTGAACAATAACGTAAGTTCTTTCCAGTTTGACACAGACACCAAAATTATGATGTTTAGTGAAGAAAGACCCTTGTCATAACGAAACAGCAGTGACTGCCAATTTTATGTATGTTTATTGTATATTTCCTGTAATATTCTGTTGGCTCAGATAATATTCACACAGTTTGTGAACCCAGTAAATGGGACAATAAACTAAGAATGACTAGCATTGTGATACTTCACAATAATTTGCTCACTGCAAGCTCATTCTTTCAGTTACCATGTCATCAACCATCAGCGCCCTTTCCCTACAAAATCAGTCTGGAACTCTGTGAATCCCAGGATAGATCACATGCTGCAGTTCACAGTGAAAAGTGTCTCACAGGAGCTGTTGAACTATCTACAAGACCATGCCATGGTTGTGGACCTGTGGGGTCTTCAAGGTAACAAAATAAAGTCCATGTACATAGTGGTGGCGTTCTTTAAATATTTATAATTCCATCTTACACTAAAGTATTTAAAAGTTGATGTTGCTGAGGTGAAGACATGATTGAGTGTTCAAATATAGTGTTAAAGAATAGTGGGCTTTAGATAATAGTGATTTAGATAATAGTGTCTTCTGTGATTATCTACCACCGAGTTTGCAACAGGGAAGATGTCAAAGGGAAGCAGGTTGCCTAGTCAGAATCATGAGAGAATATCAGCCAGGCAGCTCTGGCACATTACAAGGGGATTGAGTAGATGTCAAAAACATGTGACCTCAGGGCTGGGAAATGTTGCATTGCTTAAGAGAGGTAAAAAGTGATGGAGAAATTAAACTTTTAAAATAGGCTATTCTACAAAGGAAGAAACCTGTGGGGATAAATTCCACCCTTATTCTATTTGTAGAGCATTTTAGAGCGTGCAGAATTTGGCAAATTTAGTCTTGCCTTTAAAGCCATTTTTCTGTTTTTATTAAAACAATTTACAGAAAACGGGCATCAAGTTTGTCTGTATTTAAGAAACTCCCATGATCTGGACATTCTAAAATCCTGCATAAAGTAAATGTAGACCCAGGCAGAATTTCTCTCCAACGATGCATCACCTCTCAAAATGGTTCTAACTTTTTCTTTGTACTTTTGTTTCATGCTATGAAGATGGCTGTGCAGAGATGGCCTCCTCTCTAGAAGGTGCTGAGATCACTGAGGAAGGAAGTATCATTATCGACTATCCAACAGTAAACCCGCCTGGCAATAGCAGCTTGGTAAGGGCATGTTATGGTCTTTGCCACTTTTTGGTGAATATCCCTCTTTTGATGTCAGTCTGACTCACTTGTGTAAGATTCTTTAATTAATGTGTTAAGTAATATCTCAAATTATATTAGCAATGTTTATATATTTGAGACATATGGTCAATTTCATATGATGGGAGATGGTTTTGACTAGCTTCGCAGAAGAAACAAAAGACTCTTTATAAACAACAAATATATATATTATATTACATTTTTGTACAACATTTGTGTCAGTCCTTACTTCATCGCAGAATCACAAATTTAAATGAACCCTTACATTGACGCCCGAACAGGGACCTTGTTGTGTTGAAGTGGGATAAATACAAATGTTTAATATTGTTTAGAAATTAAGTACTTGTGTAAGTTGATGAGTTACGTTTAGTGAGTTGGAGACTGATTTATGGTGTATGGATTGGCGTCAATTATACTGAGACATGGCAGCTATATCGGCTAGCTAATATGTCCTGTATAATTGGATGCATTAACAGTTATTGTCTAATCCCATTTGGTGACTAACCATCCTAGGGGGGCTTCCTGGGCTCCATTCTCTTACTCCTTATTAACTCTGTGTTTAGAAAGGAAAGGAGAAAGAGGTGAGAGGCAGAAGTCAAAGTGAGAGAACTTAACCTTCGGGATGCCCTGGCTGAGAGAAATACGACATACCATCAGCGAGCTTAAGTATATTATGGGAAAAGAGCAGGAGTACAAACCTGAAGAAAAAAGTGCTAGTTTGGATCTAAAAAGTGTGGTAGGACAAATGAATGCAGAATTCGGAAAGCTACGAGTTGAACTGAAAGCTTTTCAAAGGTCAGGCAGCTGCGGCATCTGGTGTCCTTCCAATGTATAATATATAGGGAGGAGACAATAGGAGGCCACTGTAAGCTATTTTTATTGGACGCTGGTGTCTCTCAAACTGTTATATATGCAAAGGACCCACAAAATTTGTGGTTTGCATCTGAAACAGTTACTCAATTAGGTGGTTTTACAGGCAATTGTCAATATGGGGTGGAATCAATTCCAATTCCACTTCAAATTGGACATTTAGAAATAAAACGGCCATTTTGGTGAATGCTACAGCCAATTTAAACATTATTGGTGCAGATCTGATGGACAAATATCATTTGATAATTGATTTTTGCAAACAATCTACTATGGCAAGTTAAAAATACCAAACCTGGCACATACATTTGGAGTAAAATCATGGAGCTGTTTTATGCAGTAAAGAAAACCGAGGAGTATGATTTAAAGAAAGTGTTAATGCATAACAATATAACATTGCTAATGTACTAGCCACTAATAATGTTGTTTTTGCAAATCACAAACACGATTGTGGAAAGTTATCAAGACAGAATCAAACCCCAACAGAATTACTTTTAGATGGTGGCTTAAAAGATGGATTAGTAGAAAACCCATCTGATTATCTAAAGAGTCCATTCAAGGCTTGTGATATAAGTGGTCCAACTTATCTGAAGGGTCTATTCAAGGCGGTTGAAATTCCAAAATCTACTACTGTCTACATCAATAGTTCTATTTCAGTAGTGGAGGGGTAAGGTGTGTAACACAGTGTGAGACTGTGGGAGTGAGGAGTCAAAAATCTGTAGATTTAAAATTTGCCTAAGACACTGATGTGGATTAGTGAGTGGTTCTGACAATGTTTCGGAATGACTATTTGCAGTGGGCGCGCCCACATCTGGACATCGATCCAACACTGCTGCGCTGGAGTGACTGGGTCAGGTAGCCTGGAGGCCTGATTGTACAGAGGACATGGAGCGCTGTTGTAGAAAATAGCCTAATCAGGGCACAGATTAACCCTGACTTAAATTTTAAAAAATGCATTGTTGAAACAACTGATGAGTCAGTGAATAGACCATTGAGATCTGTTCAGTCATTAGAAGATGCAAGTACAGAGGTTGCAATGACATTAAAATGATTACAGAAAAAAGTATTCAAATAAAGATAAGAAGCTTCTGGGGGGTTTATTATAAAATATTGTGTTATAAAATAAATTTTGCAGCTACAAAATGACCAATAAGGTTATGTGTTTGTTTTTCTCTCTCAGTTTTGTTTTATGTATTTGGTATTTTGTCTTGATATGTAAAGATATGGGAAAGAAAGAAAGTCTATGCAGCAGAGAATATGACAAGTTGGAAAAAAGGGAGAGCTAGCGAGAGAACAGGAGGGGTTAATTGAAAAAAGAACACTAGCAAGAAAAGGGCTTGTCAAATACATGAGGGAGTGTGCCTGAAGGAGAATGGATTCGAGGGATATGAAAGAGGGGATTAGGATGGATGGAGGCTCATGTGGAGTTTCAATACGGGCAGGGACTAATTGGGCTATTTCTATTGTATTTCTTTGCTGAAATACCATGCACTAATTCTCCATCCCTGCACTTTTGAAATATTGTAATTGAGAGATGTGCAATCCATGAATAGATATACTCCATGTCCTT
This sequence comes from Callorhinchus milii, assembly GCF_018977255.1. NCBI lineage: Eukaryota > Metazoa > Chordata > Chondrichthyes > Chimaeriformes > Callorhinchidae > Callorhinchus > Callorhinchus milii. The sequence continues at coordinate 60,272,234 of NW_024704744.1, read as the reverse complement.
TTGCTGGACAGTCTGTTGAAGGGGATGTTGGAGACCTGAAACTAGCTCTGTGTAGAAGCGAAGCAATGAGGGATCATTCATCTTTGGTGCAATGCATGCAAATATAGTACTTTGAGCAAAACAGTAAATATGGAGTTATCTTGCAGCAAAGATATTGCCTAGGCTTTTGTGTTTGTTCTGTTTACCTGGAACTGACATGTTGTTGGTTCTGCTTAACTGGAAGCACCATATCCAGTTAAAATAAAATACCAAGTGATTGGTTGTCATCAATATTCATGCAGGACTAAGAATTGAATTTTTGTTTTTTAGTGTTGGCAAATTATACTCTTTCTTATATTTTAAATGACGAATTGTTAAATCATCCTTAATGTATGTACTGTGGGGTACCTTACACAAACAGCCAAGCTATCAAATGCAGTAAATGCCATATATCATTTACAGTCGAGGCTTATTGTTATTTTGCAGGAGGTGAGTGAAAACCAGCTCCCTGAACTTTATACCAAATTGTCCAAGTTGGAGCAGAAGATTGAACTTCTGAAAGATGTCAACAAAACCTTAAGGAAAGAAAATGTTGCTCTGAAGGAAACCTTAAGAAAAATAATAAGCGAAGGTACACAGAATAAGCAGACTCACCACAAGAGCAAATATTCTCATTAAAAATGTTTCATTCATCGCAACGCAGATTAAGTGTTGATTTTATCATTCTTTTAATCCACAGTGATTAAAAATCAAATGTCCAATCTGTCACCAGCTGAAATTAGTTAATTTACCACAGACTAGTTCCAAACTGGGATACTGACAGAATTAAAGACAATCATTTTAGTTTCACACCTTAACAAATAACACTTAGTGCAGTGCATGATGCTGAGAGATAGTCTGCTACTTCTAATAAGGCACTGAGATTTGATTAAGATCCTTTGCGTTTGTATTCTTTGCTGTGTTTGTGAGCTACTCAAAATGGATATATTCTGAGCCCAGTCTCAGCCACAGAACGGCATGGACTGGCTGAGCAGAGGTTAGGCAGCACCAAACAAGCGGAGGAAAAACTTAGGAGAAATAGTTGTCCACAAGTTACAGTTGTTAACGGACTTCATAGACAGATATTGGTGGAAGCTTGAGACCATGGCTTTGGTTCACCATAAGATGAATCTGGTCAGTTAAAAGTGTGATGGGATAAAGGAGGCTGAAATAGCATTTGAATAGAAGAAACTTAATTTTCACTTATTCTCCAGGTACTAGGCCTGAATTGAATCTTACCTACCAAAAGAGTTTACCCAGCAACAGAACCCAACAAATAACCATGTCAAAAGACTTTGGCTTCAAGAGTGTTCCAAAGCCCAGCTATGACGTTGAATTTGCCAAAGCTCTCAAATTGTTTTACCAAAGCATGAACAGAGTGCGAAGCCAACTCCTGGAGTTACAACGGCATAGGCCAACGGTATGTTTAGTGCAAGTGCAATTCTTTAATCATTTGTTAATGCTTCAATGTAATGACACTGAGCAATAGGATACAGGCTGCCGTGTCAATCATGGCTCTGCCATGAGGAGACAGTGAGAAGCTAAGGTCAGCCATTTCACTAGAGGTAAGGAGTAAAATTCTGAAGCACTCCTGCACACAACCTGAATGGCATCTTTATGAGTCGTGCCTTGTCCAAGGAATAAATCTGTCACCTCTGTCAGCCAGAGAGAAAATGAAAACAGACTTTGATGATTTGTTTGGGGGTGAACTACTGTAGTGTTACATGCCAAAAATGTTAATCTTTTTCAATTTAAGATTGTCATATGAACAATTTATCTTAAACAATTTTAGATAGATATTTGGGGAGGACAAATTTGCAGGGCTATGGGAGAGAGTGGGACTAATTTGGACAACTCTTTCAAAGAGTAAGCATGGACACAATAGGCCAATTGGCTTCATTCTGTGCAGTGTAATTCTATGGTTCAATTAATTTATGCCATGTGTCTATTTAGTTAGTTAAAGGATAAAATAGCAACATGCCGGGTGTGTTTAGCAATTATAAAATGCTTTAGTACAACCTTGGTAAAGCATTGGTTTTCAGTCTAACTGGGATGTTGCGCTCCAATAGACAGTCTAGTTCCAATGCTAGGATCTCTGATATTTTCAATCTAATAAGGATTGGAGCTAAAACACCTCTAGTAAAGAGGATAAGTTTCATCTGAAATGTTATTGTTGCTGCTGTGTAAAACAGGGATTTATATTAATTGGCCAGTATAATTTATCACAAATATAAATACTGAATTACTGATTAGCCAAGGAATCAGTAAAAATGGACTAAAACGAGCTTCATTAGTTATAAAATTCTGATCCAAATCAGAATGTTTACACAATTTAGAGATACAGCAGTGCTAGTTTGTTTAATCTTGTATTTTAGTTATAAATATCCTGCTACAAACTAGTTGAAGCTCTCTCCAAAGAAACCATAAACTTCTTTGAGATGTGGTACACTCCCAGTATTGTAAGTTGCTGTATAAAAGCTCCCAACAAGTGTACTACATTCTGATACAAAGAACAGGATTGCACAAACTTGTATAGGAAACAGCCTGCTGTTGTAATGGGGCTTCAGTAGGTTGAGATCAAATGGATCAAAGAACCTTTCTCTTGTGATTTTGAATCAAGTAAATTCTGTGAAGTGCTTTGAGATGTTTCATCTTACATGTTACTTTAGTTGTGAACAGTAACCATACACTCACTAGCAGTAACATACTACTTGCACATGCGTAAAAGAGTGTTAGATATCAAACACAAACTGGGGATATTTTAGTCCTGATGAAATGCCTTTGTGATGATCCTACTTAATAGATTAACATGTTGTGTTACAGGATGAAGATAATGTTGAAATATTGCAAATATCTATCGATGAACAAAGTCAGATGATAAAGGATTTTGGAGACCATCTTGAATCATGCATTAATACCCTGAAGAATGATGTTGCTTTTATCATTAAAAAAAAGAGAGAGCATAGCTGGTGTAGTTCAGCGACAAAGTGAAACAAGGTCTGCTTCACACAATTGATCTTTGAGGCAGCTCAAAATTCCCTTTTCTGCTGAAATGCTCATTATTTAGGACTGTCCAGTTCCCTGCTCAATGGTAATGATGATACTGTTATCCACAAAACTGCAAGGATTATTTTTATATACATCATTGTTTGCAAGATGAATAGCAGCCAATCACTGGTATTTCCAACAAGCAAGATTAATGGCTGCCATCTGAGGGAGTGTTGTCCCGATTTTCTGGCTTCCATCTACAGATAAATTAAAAATTTGATGTAAATAAATCTTCAATAGGACAGTGCTGTTTCTCTAAGTACACCTGTACTAGGATTAAGACCGCTCAATGCTCTGCCAGTATTGTAACGTTGCTATTAGTCGTGCAGAGCTGCCCAGTTTGAACCCCCTACCATTCATGTATCCAGTTATTAGCACAAACATGTCAACATAATTTTTGGAAACAAAAATGCCAGTGGATGTGGAATAGTAGTCATAGTAGCTCAGGAACCATCAGAATGTATTTTTAAATGTATGCAAGGATAGTGGCACTGCAGTAAATGTATGAATTTATTTTTCACTGAATAGGATATCTGGTGTTTCAACCAGAGGTATTTTAATCATACTCTTGTAAAATGACTGGAATTAGATTAACTTTTTCCCAAATCAGTGTTGATGTATAATTTATACATTGAAATAACATTTGGTTGTGCAGTGACCATTTGCTATTGTTTGGTTTGCTAAAAGTATTTTAAAAGTATAGCATGTACATGTAGAAAAGAACACATTTGTAAGTTGTCCATCTGGAATATAAAGATCGATTCATATCCAGGCTTCTCTTGGAATTTTAATTGACTTAAAAGTAGCCCAACATTATATTCTGTAATGTATAACCAATCCCCATAGGTCTCTAGCTATTTGTTCAAGCTGGTGGGTGATCCTGTTAAGCCTCATTTGTTTTTGTTTACCCTTTTCCAGAACCTAAATAAAAATAAAATAATTGAAATGTAAAAATAGACCAAAGTTAACTATGATATTTTTCCAACTTTAATTTTCCTTAGGTGAGAACACAAACACAATTATTTTAAACCAGTTTATCAATGTAATTTTACTCTGCATCTCCCAGAGCAAATCATGTTAACCATTCTTAAAGTGTTTTAGTAATAGCAGTAATATGCAGAATAGCAAGACCATGTGGGTGGGCTACAATTATGCTTCAGAGTGGCTGATGACAGAAAATTCAATGCTGTGTTTGTTAAGTCTTTCAATCAGGCTGGTCTTAGAGAATGCAGCTCCAGGTGAGAATACACCACCACTACAGAGAAGAAAAACAAAATTAGATGCAACTAGAACCAATACTTATTAACTCTCCTCAGCACTATAACGGCAGATTATTTCAGATACAAATCTTGGTCATTTGAAGATCTTGTAATCCCTCCTCCCCCAAAAATTGACAAATGACTAGACATTAACACCCCATACTCGCTGCTTACAGTACTTCAAAAACACTGCAGAGCAGTAAGGAATCCTATAGGCAATGAATTGAGATTTATCTTAATCATTTGATTTGTATAATCTCAAAACATCCTAAATGACTGTATTTGCAGACAATCCTAATGATGTACAAAAGGTCATAAATTCAGCTACTAAAATTACAAATATTTATTGCAGAGTCTGAAACACCACGATGAGCTTTTAAGATTAATTTTAGATTACACAGCAACATCCCCAAGATATATATATAAAACTGATTACTGGTCTAATTACTGCATCATACCAGATCACACTAATCTGATTTTACAGATTCTTCCCTTGACAAATTACATTTATATAGCACGTTTCACGTGGCATTTAGAGTTCCTTGGTACACAAGCATGTCCAAAGGTGCTGGACAGTAAATTGTGTGCATCCAAGCTGGGGGTGGAATCCAGGGAGGGGGGAAGGTAGGAAAATGACCAAAAATACTGTAAAGCAGTTTCACTAACTACCATTACATTCATTGAAGGAAAACTGCTTCACTAATGGTGAGTAAAATGCACAAAATTCATTTGGAGTTTTGATTGGTTTCTTTTGCCTCTAGTTCCCATTGCTTATATGAAACGCAAAATACCTTCAACATGTCCTTCCATTCTGGTTACCGAGTTCAAATATACCCCTCTAGACGCAATAGTACAACTCACCGACCAGGTAGAGACTTGGTCTCCCATAGCATTGTGACAGCTGCTTGCACCATAGCTTTTGGAGTAGTAACATAACCTGGTTCTATGAAAAATTGCACAAATGTTTCAGCAACACAGTTAGAGAAATCTGGATAACATAAACTGTTGCTTTTTAAAATCATACCTTTGCCAACTTTCATCCATATTGGCAAGTGGGGAGAAAACAGAGGCAAAGCAATGCACTCTAATTGGATTACACAATTTACAAATAAAAATTCAGGTACAATTTTAACATTAAAATTTTCCTATTAAGTTATAAATTTCAGAATAGTATTCCAAATAAAATGTAGCAACTGACAATGGGTAATTTGCAATAACTAACTTCTTTCAACAATAATATTTTGTGCAGAAACAAAGAAAACATGCTGACGTACTTAGGATTTTAGCAGGATTTCTAGTGTTTAGGATTTAAAAAATAAGAATTAACAAATGTTGCTTGAGGACAGTAGGCTGAGGAAATTCAACTCAGATATTGTCCTACATAAGTATAGGCCATTGTCTGATCCCTTCAACATGAAACAAGTGTAGTCATTTGTCTGCACTCCCAAATTTAACATGATTCTGAGGGGGAACTTGCAGCTGTTTGGTTTTTACTTTCTAACAACTAGTCACAGAGTAGCACTGCTTCAGTCTCCACGTCAGCTGCTGAACCTGGATATTGTGCTGATCTCTGTGCCAGTTGCTGCTGTATGAGCAATTTACCAGTTCAACAATAAAAATAGCTCTGTTGAAAAACAATCTTGCAAGCTATGCAGTGAGCACAGCCCCAAATCTCTCTCCACAATCACCAAAACAGGTACATTCAGAAAGTAACATGATCTCAAACTTCTTCTCTCCCCTCCTCCATTTTAGTTCTAGAAAGCTGTCAACTATTAAAATGGAAGGGTGAAACTAATTAACTAATTCCTGGATCTCTGGCAGCGCTCCTTTTACCATTTGCATTGATCTACCCTTCAATTCCTCCTTCCCCAACCAATCTGAGATGAGGAACTTGCTCTGCAGCAATACATTGGTGTTGCAATACTCCCATCACACTATAATACTCAATTTGCTAGATTTTTAATTCAAGTCAAGTGAGTTAGTGTGCTTATAGCCATAGCTCTAAATTGCCATAGCTCTAAATGAACCAGGTTTGTAGGAGAAAGTATTTTAAAATCCTAAAGAGAGTCAGCATCTTAAGACTATTATTGATTGCTTGTTTACCAGGTCCTTTCACTTCAGTGAAAATCTTGACGTTAGGTTTTGATTGCAGAGGATCTTGATCAGGGCCATAACCTACACCATAAAATCTCATGCTGAAAGTGGTCCCTTCCATCTGCAAATACAAATAATCTTTCTCAAATTCAGTTTCATTTCCAACCAGACATTTTTTTCTCCAATTTAATTTAGCCAAGACAGCCTCATGCCTGTAAGTTGGATAAAATAATTATAATACAAAAATGTAAGCGCTTTACAGAAAGGAATGTTTTCTGCTGAACAATATTGGAAGCATATTCTCAAATATGCTTCTTTCTGCACACAGTCAAAGTATGGGGGGAATATAGAAGCACAGAATTTTGCCAAGATGTGTACAATTTTAATCATAAGGCATATCAAATTTGCTTTTTAACCTCTGAATGATTTACTCAAAAAAAACGGTGCCTACACATGTACAAAGAGAACTTGTATAAAGATTTGTTTTCCCAAATTAAAAACATATATAGGTTGATTAGATGGTTAACACCTCTCAGAGGGGAAGTTTAGTCAGTGCTCGACAGGCTGCTGGATAAGGAGCCAAAAGGGGATGAATAATCAAAAGACAACATTCAACTATTTATGCATTTTGTTTCAGGTAGAGTTCGAGAGAGAAAGAAAGAGGCACATTTTGATGAAGATTTTGATTAGTATTGTAGCCAATTTATATTTTGCACAGTATCTGCAATGGGGCCAGTCCAAAATAGTGTGGATAAACTGGTTCTCTACTGTACTTTACCTGTTTTATAGTTGGTCCTTCCTTTGAAAACATTCCAAATGAGAAAAATTCTGGGTACTGAATAAAACAAAAGGGAGGAGTGTAAGCCAGCACATTTTCTAGAAAGGTGTAATAAAAATTCAATTTACAGTGGATTCTTTTTCCAGTTGACCAATGATACATAAATCACTTACTTTGATTAAAAGTTTTCTTCCGAAACTAAATTTAGTAAAGCACCAGAAGAAGAAGCCAACCATCATCAGTGCCACCACTGAGCTAATTCCACCTACAGCAACATAGGACCCGTACTGGACCTAGAGTGAATCAACCAGAGACATTGAAGAGCAGCCAATTAAAAACTGCAGTGAAATAATTCCCAAATGCATGATAGTTGAAAAGGTATTAATGAACTAAAATGCATTAAGAATATAGCTGTGTGGGAATTAAGCTCAATAAACATAAATATATAATTTATCAAAATAAACAGATAGCTGGTTCCTTACAGTTGCTAAAATAACACCAAAGTAGTACAATTACAAAATGGCCAGGATATCTCTAACATGTGTGCTCTCCAATTCGTGGGCTGCCTATGTACAAAGGGTAAACAAAAGAGGAAGGGAAGAAAAGCACCCCCTCCCTCCATTGCTCACTGGTCAAACTACCAATATTTACTTCTCCACAATGTTGTGAGCTTTATTTATTTTGCAATCCTTTGAGAAATATTAGTTTCTGGTAGAACAACTTACATACTGGCAGCCTTGACAATTAACTGCAAATACAGTCATTACACTTTACAGTAAAATCCTGAGTTGCCCATTGAGACTTTGACAACGAGATAAGGTGCTATGTTGCGATGTGCAACTGGAGCTGGAACTCCAGTGAAGCCAGACATTCAGACATGGGTTGTACTATTCACAACCGTGTTGTCCTGGGAGGAGGATAACTGGCAATGGTAAGGATCCCTTCCTGTACATGCTGTGGAATATCTACAAAATTCACTGTCTCAGATACTAACTTACTCCCAATGCAGCCAGAACCCTAACCCACCTAAAAAGCTACATGAATATATACATTAGTTAAAGACAAATTTTAAGATCCTTGTCCTTACTTTCAAAATGCCTCTGCAGCCATCTATACCCCACCCTAGCACCATGTGTTCCCAATTCCTCAGCTCCACCAACATTGGCCTGCTTCATGTCCTTGCCTCACTGTCAATGGGCAAACTTTCAACCACTTTGCCCATCCCTTTACCTTCTCAGGAACTCTCTTCTGAAATCCCTTCACCTCGCTCCCTAATTTCTTCACTTTCAAAATCCATCTAAAATCCTACCTTCCCCTTCCGCCCTGCCATTTTCCACCCAGCTCAAGACTCCCATTTCATCTCTGTAAAGTGCTGAGACATTTTCCTATATGAAAAACACTAAAGTGCAATTTGTTGTTGTTTGACCAGGGCTATCCAAGTGAAATATACTAATTATAACAATAAAAAATGCCTCTGTCATAGGGGTCCTGTGAGTATTTAACTAGGCTTATGAAAAGCATCACTTAACATTTGCGGTGAGTCACTATAAAATATGCAAAGCTAAGTAGATTAAAAACAGACTGGAATTTCAAGAAAATGGAATGTACTTACAGGTTGTTCATCGAAGTTCTCATACAGATAACGCTGTGTGCGTTTGACGACAGCAGGATCAGATCCAATGAATGGAACAGCATATTGATTCACTTCATTACTGTAAAATACTGAACCTCTACAAAAGGAAAAAGGAAAAGACACTAAGTTCTATCCTGCCAATTTCTTTTACTGAGAATTTATATTAAATCTAAACTGGAAAAATAACAATCTGACAAGAACTGAAATTGGAATTTAATGTTTAAAAAATCCAAACCATTCCAAAATATAACTTGCACACAGAACCAAATAGTCAGGTTAGTTAGGAAAAATCCATATTTTTGTGTATCTCACCTTGATCTTATTTTGGTCCCAACAAAAGGAAGGGGTTTATGTCCAAACTGTCTTCTCAGTTTCCTCAGAGAATCCCGATCAGAAAAGCCATAGACTGCCGACTGCCAAGTTGTAGCGTGACCACAGCCACCCTATTATAGGAGATAGAAAACATTCTTAGAAGTAGAAGCGGAAAAAAAGCTTTTCAACTGAAACAAAGTTCTGTTATTGTACATGCGTTTTTCACCAGGCTTCACTAGATAGAAATAATAACAATAATAATACTTGCATTTGATATAGCGCCTTATCACATCTTCGAGAATATTCTGTAAAGTGAATTGACCGTATATTTTGTGGGCAAAACGTGGCAGCCAATTACGCACAGCAGTGTCCCACAAACATTTGTGGAATGAGTGACCAATTTATTATTATTTTTGAAGGAATTATTACCCCCAGAAAAGCGATACAAAAAATTGACTAACAGCCAGATTCCTACTTACTGCTAGGTAAACAGAGGTGTATGGAGAAAGGAAACTTACCCAACATTTCACCCTGCCGGGAATCAAACCCCAGTCACTCACTTCTGAGGCGAGTTCTCTAACCACTAAGCTACAGGACTCAGGGCACAGATGAGAAGAACTTTGACTAAATTTTTCTCTTCCTCGCCCAGGATCTCTCTGAGACCAGTTAACCGTACCAATTGCTGGCAGAGTTGAGATGAGGAACTCAGCACAGACCAAGGAGTCTAACCTGGGATCTTCTTCAACTGTACAGCTCAGTGTTTCATCAAACAGTGGATTACAAATTGAATAATCAAGATACTGTGATGATCATTTTTTCGAATAAATATTTTCAAGGAAATAAATACAGGGATCAATCTAGATTATTGGCAAGAAAGGATTCCAAGAAGGAATTCAAACCATTTGCTGTGTGCAGCCATTAACAAGTTTTTAGAAAAGTTGTCTACATTTGAGAAATAAAGGTGTTAAAAAAATGGTAACTATTAAAGCCATTCTATGGTAATAAATTAGTAAGGTGCACATTCCACCTTACTAAGCCAGTCCGGAGCCTTAGCATCTTGTTTGACCCTCAACTATACTTTCCACCCCACATCTGTGCCATGACCCCCTCTGCCTTCCCCCACCTCTGCAATATCACCCAGCTCCGCCACTGTCTCACACCAGAGGCCACCGAAACCCTCATACACGCATTCATAACATCCAGGCTTGACTATGCAAACTGTCTACTGTCAGCCTCCCCAGCTCCTTCCTCCATAGGCTGCAGATCATCCAGAACTCTCCCGCTAGGCTCCATGACCCTATCACCCGCATCCTCCCCGACTCCACTGGCTTCCCATCACACGAATGATACAGTTCAAGATCCTGGTCCTCACTTTCAAAGCCTTCTAGGGCCTTGCTCCCCACCTACCTCTGCAACTTCCTAACCCCCTACCATCCTGCCCACGCTCTCCGCTCAGTAGGCTCCAGTCTGCTTCACATCCCCCGCCTCGCCCACCTCACCATTGGCAGGCAGGCCTTCAGCCCCCACCCTCTGGAACTCCATCCTACAGTCCCTCCACCTTGCCTCCTTCAAGACCCATCTCAAGACCTTCCTCTTCGACCATGCTTTCAATCACGTTTCATCCCCCCACTGCCCTCCATCAATCCCAACCCCCAGCTCAGGTCCAAAATAATGACTGTCCAGCGCCTTGGGACATCCTCCCAACGCGAAAGGTGCTATACAAATGTAATTTTGTTGTTATTTGAGTCGTAATGTGGAAGGTGATATACATCAGTGTTCATCATTTTAATAGCTTCAGATCATAACTGATAAAGATGTTTTTAACAAGAGACAAACCTCAGGCCCAGACTGGAACAACAGGAAGCTTTCAATAGAACTTAAGGTACCTAATAGGAGATAAAGTAAAAGCAGTTTTAAAAATCTTATTCTCAAAGCTAAAAAAAAATCTGTAGGACAAGTAGAGTTTTAGGAATCTAGTCTTGTGAATTTCTGCTCATCAATTAAAGAAGATACAAAACTCCCCTGAACATCGCACCAGTAACACCCAAGTAAATCAGCTAGCTTGCTAAATTAATGCCAATTGGTTTGAGGTCAGGTTTTGAGGTGCAAACACATCTGTATTGAAGAACTCATTTAGACTACCCAATGATAAAAACAGGATGTTTCTAGGGTTACAAAATCCCCAAAGTTAAGCCTAAATGGTGCAGACACCATGAAAACAGATAAAAACCAATACACAGGACTATGAGAAGTACTAAAGCTTATTAATTTTAAAGGATACTACTATAAATTAAAATATACAATAAACGGAATGCTCAATAGAATACAAATATGGAATCAAATGAACCAAATTGAAAAACATAGTACATCACGTCAATAATACAAATACCTTATCACAGCTTCCTCATTCATACATTATTGAAGATTGCAAATTGAATAATAGCTTGAGGCAGCACAATGCATTGATAATATTAATACTCCTTGCATTTGATATAGCGTCTTATCACATCTTCTTGATGTCTCAAAGCGCTTCACAGAATATACTGTAAAGTGAATTAACTATATATTTTGTGGGCAAATCATGGATTGAATGACCAATTTTTTTAAAAAAGGAATTATTACCCCTGGAAAAGCAATCCGCCAATTGACTAACAACCAGGTTCCTAATTACTGCTAGGTAACAGGCGTGTGAAGTAAGGAAACTTGCTCAACGTTTTGCCCTGGTATTCAAACCCAGGTCTCTCACTTGTGAGGCGAGTGACAAATTCAAGATCCTCACCCTCACCTACAAGGCCATTCACGGCCTTGCTCCCTCCTACCTCTCCGACCTACTATCCCCCTACTTAACTGCCCTTACCCTCCGTTCCTCTGGCTCCGGTCTGCTCCACATCCCCCGCCCCACCATCGGTGGCCGGGCCTTCAGCCTTTCGGCTCTGGAATTCCAACTGCCAGTGCCTTCGCCGCTTCCTCCCTTTCCTCCTTCAAGGCCGGTCTCAAGACCTTTTTCTTTGACCGTGCCTTCACCTCCCCTCTCGACTCTACCCCCCCTCGCTCCCTCCCTTCCCCCCCCTCACCCTCACCATTTCCCCCCTGCTCGCTCCCTCCCTTCCCTCCCCTCACCCTGACATATTCGGGTCCTGACCCAACTGTCCAGCGCCTTGGGACGTCCTCCCAACGTGAAAGGCGCTCTATAAATGGAATCTTGTTGTTGAGTGCTCTTACCACTGAGCTACAGGACTCCACAAATGATGCTGTAAACACACAGACCATGACAGGCCAAGATTTAAAACTGCAGTCACTAACAAAATGCTAAGGTGCTCCGTAACAGGGATGAGAAGTATTTCAAATACAATTTGAAATTACTGGACTTAAGTTGCTTACATAAGTTACATTACCTTTCAGCTGGTTCCTGGTATAGAGTACACCCATATCTGCTGGAATGGAATCAAACCCACAGCTTCCAACCACGTACACCCCCTGTTCAGCAGCTTGGTCGTTATATTTCTGTTGCATTGCCTCCAAAAACTGCAGGAATAGGACAATCAATGTTGTTATACACACACACGCTCAGCTAAAGAAAGTGGATTTCACAATCATCTACTAATTGATATTGCAACAAGCACACATCAGTTGGCAGTTGATCAAAAGTCATTCTCCGCTAATATCACCCAACTCAGTAGATCAAATTGACTTAAAATTTGGAAAAAAACTGAATTTAGGACAATGGGTTTTGAAATATACCAGTTGGTGAAAACCCTGATTGGTTGTTCCTCAGTACACAGACATCACCAATAATGTACATATTGTACACAATCACTTCTGTAATAATAATTATTATATTATTATTAATAACTTAGTACACTGAATGGCCATGATGGTAATGTGCTAAATAATACCATATCACCTTGGAATTTTTCCCTTGAAATGTGAGATCAGTTCTTCAGATTTCGAGGCCTGCACAAAAATTTAAATTGGTCCCCAAGATCCAAAAAGCCTGTACCCTGAAGGATTGATAGCTAGGAATATGCACAATAATAATGAAGCAGGACTCTATTAAAAAACAGATTAGCTTTCCAGAAAAATCCATGCAAAAAAAAATATTCTCATTACAAAACTGAATTATTCTAATTTGGGTTGAATCACTTAATAAATGGAAAAGAAGCTGTGTAAATACCTGGGGTTCACCACAAATGTCAACATAGTGCGCTCCATTTTCAACACAGGCCTTGACAACTGGCTCTCCAAATAACCTGTACTAATGACATAGGCAGATATCACTTCTAGCAAAAGCAGGTTAAAGACATGTCACAGGTGACAAGGCAATCTATTTATCCAATTGCTATTTGAAACTATTGATTTTGAAGATTGTTTAATTTTCAAATATTTTACAGTTATACGCCAAATATTCTAAGTATCAGCTTCCAAACCAAATTTTACATTTTTAACTCATTTAAACCACTTTTTAAAACATATTTTCAAATTAATGTCTATATGAAAGTCTACCTTGTGCACTAGCACTTGGGATTTCAGCCTATTTTTAAACTGACATTATACCTAATGTCCAACTGGTCAACACAATCTAAAAGCAATTCTTCATGTGAACTGACATTTCATTTTTAAAAATCTGGTCAACAGATTTTTAAATGAAGGCTCTAGTGTGGGCAAATCATTTCCCTGCTAATATTATCTAATCTTCCTTTCTAGATTCTCTTGAGCGCTTAAAATATTGAAACAAATACATTAAGGTATTAAAAAAATAAATCTTGAACAGACTAAATACAAGGTGATGATAAAACAATCTACCAGAATAACAAATTCAAAGAGCTGCAGTATGTGCAGTAAATCTTGACAATGCCTCGTACATGAGTACCCAAACACTGGCCAACAATCCTCCATAAATTGGTCTTTTGGCCATTTATGGGGCTCTACTGTGCACAAAACGGTTATCGCATTTGCCTACAAAAGTAGTTGCTATGCCTGATAATATTTACTGTAAAGTGCTTTGAGATGTTTTGATAAGGCACTATAAAAATGCAAGTTATTTTGAGGTACTTTCTATGTACTACATATATTTCCTTGCAGCTTGTGTAGTGTTACACAAGATAAAAAACCATCATTATAAGCATATTTATACTTAATAAGGTATTCTTTAACATAATACCCTGAAAGATACTGGTAATACACATCAGGTTTAAATAAAATTGACAACACTACTGTCCTCCAAAAGACAGAGCTATGTTTACTGCTTTCACACAAAGTATACTTACTGGTCCGACACAGCTGAGAATCACAGTGCCCTGCTGACACATGGCAGCAAGTGAAGATGGATCATTTACATCACAGATGATTATAGAAACATCGGACTTCAGGTCTGTGTTACCTGAAACACAACATGATTTTCTTCTCTTATGACTGCAATACATTTCATTCAACCTTGGCACAATTTGTTCATTCAGCAAACTTTATTCATATTTTACAATACCATGCTTTCTTTGTGGACTTTTCAATCATGTTCATGATAGATAAGCGCTCGGAAATTTATATAGCATTCACATGAAGGGCGCTATATAAATGCAGGTTGATGCTGATATTCCATAAAGGTATTAAAACAGCACAGCAACATTTAAAAGGTAACAAAATAACTTATAATAATATAACTTTTAGGAGTACAGCACATCTAATTGTAAAATACAATGCAGAGACAAAGCAAAAGCTTTATCAAATCCCATTTCTTACAAAATGACCTAAAGCAGTTCTTGTCCAAAAGGTCAGTAAACTTGGATCTCTCAATCACCAAGTAATTGGCAAGCAATTCTGCACAGATCTTTCCACCATCCCTAAGCCATTAGTCCAGACAGCTGAAAAAGCTTTGTTTTGTAGAAAATTGATTGCTGTGAGCTGGTAAATGTATCCAGATTTGTTGGGTTGGTAGCAAAGGAAATATTGCTAAATATCATATCTCCAATTGGTGGAATCACAATTCAATGGGATATTTTACTGCATCTTGGCAGTAAATGATTCTACAAACATTGGAAACTTTCAAGGCACCAGATGAGCATTATTCTGGTATTCCACCCAACGCCGACAGGCGGGTCCTTGACAACTATAAACTGTAAAAGAATCAAAACCACACCTGACAAATGACATTATTTTTCAAAAAAGAGTGACTAACCATAAAGTAAAGCTTTGTACATTAAATTGAAATTACAATCGACCTTGCCTTTTTTTAATTTAACCATATTTCACATCTAAAATAGGTTTATAAAAAGGCAGAATATTTGAATAACTGATGTCCTTTTTAAAATGCATTAATTGCAAAATGAGTAAAATGACGACAACAACAAAATGACATTTATAGAGCGCCTTTCATGTCGGGAGGACGTCCCAAGGCGCTGAACAGTCAGGTGTTCGGGCCTGAGCATGGGGGAGGGGGGGTGTAGGGGTGAGGGAAGGCACAGAGGTGGGAGGGACCGTGGGATGGAGTTCCAGAGTGTGGGGGCAGAGAGGCTGCAAACCCGGCCACCAATGGTGGGTTGGGTGGGAGACATGGAGCAGGCCAGAGCCCGCTGAGTGGAGGGAGTGGGCAGGCTCGGAGGGAGTCAGCAGGTCAGAGAGGTAGGAGGGGCAAGGCCATGGATGGCCTTAAAGATGAGGACGAGGATCTTGAACTCGATCCTCTGAGGGATGGGGAGCCAGTGGAGTCGGGCGAGGGTGGGAGTGATGGGGTCACAGAGTCTGGTGCGTGAGAGTACATGAGCTGCAGAGTATTGGATAATCTGCAGCTTGTGAAGGGAAGAGTTGGGAAGGCCGATGAGGAGGGAATTTCCATAATCGAGCCTTGATGTGACGAATGCGTGGGTGAGGGTTTCGGCAGCCTGAGGGGTGAGACAGTGGCGGAGTCTGGCAATGTTGCAGAGGTGTGGTAGGCAGTGCCGGTCATGGCGCGGATGTGGGGGAGAAAGGACAGTTCAGGGTCAAACAAGACACCCGGGTTCCTGACTGGCTTAGTGAGGTTGAGTGCGCAGCCGTGGAGGCCGATGCTGCCAACGCCCGAGGTGCGGAGGCGCTGGCGCGAGCTTTTCTGGGTAAAACTTTCACTTACAGGTGAGATGATGGGGTGGCGCAAAGGAGAGTGAGAGGCAGCTGCCAGGACACAGCACGCAAACACAGACAGATACAACACAAAATATATTTGTAAAGCGCCTTTCACGTCAGGAATTAGGACCCGAGCCAGGAGGGGGTGGGGGGGGTTGGGATCAGGGAGGGTGGAGGGCGTGGAGAGGGCGGAGAGCGGAGGGCGCGGAGCGCGGAGAGGGTGGAGGGTGGAGAGGGCGAAAGGGTGGAGGGCAGAGGGCAGAGGGCAGAGAGGGTGGAGGGCGCGGAGGGCGGAGAGGGTGGAGGGCGGAGAGGGTGGGAGGGCGGGAGGTGGAGGCGAGAGGGCGGGAGGGCGGAGAGGGCGAGAGGGCGGGAGGGCGGAGAGGGCGGGGAGGGTGAGGGCAGAGAGGGTGGGAGAGGGCGAGGCCATGGCCGCGGATGGCCTTAAAGGTGAGGGCGAGGATCTTGAACTCGACCCTCCGGGGGATGGGGAGTCGGGCGGGGGCCGGGGGCGGGGGCCGGGGGCCGGGGCCGGGGGCCGGGGGCCGGGGGCCGGGGGCCGGGGGCCGGGGGCCGGGGGCCGGGGGCCCTGTGGGTGAGCTGCGGCCCTGTGGAGGGGAGAGTCGGGAAGGCGGACGAGGAGGGAGTTGGGAGAGGCGGAGTCTGGATGTGATGAAGGCGCTGAGCCGGAGACACCGACACTCGGAGGCGGGTGGGGGTGAGCCCAGGCCCGGCCCAGCCCAGGCCCAGCCCAGCCCAGGCCCAGCCCCAGGCCCGGCCAGACCGCCTCTCCCGCCCCAGGCCCCCCCTGTCCTTACCCAGGCGGCTGCTCAGCCTCTCCAGCACCTCTTGCAGTCTCCCGCGGCTCCTGCCGGCCACGGCCCAGGTCAGGGGCCGGAGCTGAGCCGCCTCAGACGCCACCCGGACCACCTCTTCCACCACGAACTGCCCGGTGAAGCCGGAGGCGCCGAACACCACCAGGTCGAAGGGTCTGCGCGCCGCCATAGCCCCGAGTCAGGGCCGGGGGGGGGGGGGGTGTGCGGGGAAGGGGGAGCAGGAAATCAACCGGGTTTGTAGCCAAAGTCCACCCGACACTCACTGACTGACTGCCCCGCCCGCCTGTTACGAGCAGTAGATTGAGCGGCTGATTCAAGTCAGTGCTGTCCACACTGTGTAAGAGAAGGTCTTCAAGAGAGGCGGAGCGAGGCGAGGCGGGGGGGGGGGGCGGGGGGGGGGGGGGAGGCGGGGGGGGGGAGAGGGGCGGCGGGGGGGGAGGAGAGAGGCGGGTGGGGAGAGGGGGAGAGAGGGGGAGAGGCGGGGGGGGAAGAGGGCTGGGGGTGGGCGGGGCTGGGGGGGGAAGAGGCGGGGGAGGGGGGAGGCGGGGGGGGGGGAGAGGGGGGGAGAGAGGCGGGGGGGGAGAGGGCTGGGGGTGGGCGGGGCTGGGGGGGAAAAGGCGGGGGGGGGTGACCCTGATTCGCTGGGGACCCTCAGCAGGTCAGGCGGATGGTGTGGGGAGAGGAAAGCTATAGAGCGACGATCTTCCGCCTCTTTTTCACGTGTGGTTCACAGCGCGTGGAATGGCTCGGGTGCCTTTAACTGAAGCCCCGCCCCCTCGGCTCCCGCCCCGCCCCGCCCCTCGGCTCCCGCCCCGCCCCCTCGGCTCCCGCCCCGCCCCTCGGCTCCCGCCCCGCCCCCTCGGCTCCCGCCCCGCCCCTCGGCTCCCGCCCCGCCCCCTCGGCTCCCGCCCCGCCCCCTCGGCTCCCGCCTCTATTTGAAAGTGAGGAGCGCGCGCGCTGGCGGTTTGACAGCGGCCGTTGGGCGACGGTTGGTCTGAGCGCAGCGGCTTCACCACCACCACCACCACCAACGTCAAACGGTTCCCGAGAGGTCGGCGCACCGATGGGGGTCAGTAACCCGCTGCTGTTCTGCCAGTGCACGGCCTACCTGCTCGCTTTCGTGCTGGCCCTCTTCGCGGCGGTGCCGTTGGCCCAGGATGAGCACGAGCTGAAGGGCCGCTGCCTGCTGTACGCCACCGGCCGCTGGCAGCGCGAGGGGGAGGCCAGCGCCGGGCCGGGCCCGGGCCAGAGCCAGAGCCAGAGCCAGGGCCAGGCTGAGGCACAGCGGCTGCGGTTCCGCTTGCAGCGCTGGGGCCCGCAGTCCGCCTGCCGCTTCAGCCTCTTCATGGGCATCTTCAGCTGCATCTACTCGGCTCTGCAGGGCTTCAGGAGCTCGTACATCCTCTACAAGGGCTTCCAGGAGTAAGCACAGCCCGACACGGCGCCTCTTGTAGTCCGGGAAGGGGTCTCTCTCGGGAAATAACCTCTGTCAGTCTCCGTCTTGTTGGTGCGCTAACATTTCTGGTTGCGGGCGGTTCTTACACTCACCCCTCTCTCTCTCTCTCTCTCTCTCCGCTCCAACTCTCTCTGCCTCTTCTTTTCCTCCGAAACTCCACTCCGGGCTACTAAGTTGTCGTTGCTTTGCGTTATAGCCCACACCCCCCCCCCCCCACACACCCCCCCCCCCACCACACCCCCCCCCCCCCCACACACCCCCCCCCCCCCCACCCCCCCCCCCACACCCCCACAATAAAAAGAAAAACGAGTCGTCTCAAGTGCGAGAGTCGAGTCGCGAAGGGTTGGTAACCTGTGAAGTGTCGGGACTCACTCACACACACTCACTCACTCTCACACTCTCACTCACACACACACTCTCACTCACACACTCACACACTCTCACTCACACACTCTCTCACTCACACACACTCTCTCACTCACACACACTCACTCACTCTCTCACTCACACTCTCACACACACTCTCACTCTCACTCACACACTCTCACTCACTCACACACTCTCACTCACACACTCACACACTCTCACTCACACACTCACACACTCTCACTCACACACTCTCTCACTCACACACACTCTCACTCACACACACTCTCACTCACACACACTCTCTCTCACTCTCTCACTCACACTCTCACACACACACACACTCTCTCACTCACACTCACACACTCTCTCACTCTCACACACTCACTCACACACACTCTCACTCACTCACACACTCTCTCACTCACACACACTCTCACTCTCTCACTCACACTCTCACACACACACACACTCTCTCACTCTCACTCACACACACTCTCTCACTCTCACTCTCACTCACACTCTCACTCTCACACACACTCACTCACACACACTCTCACTCACTCACACACACGCTCCGGGTTGGGTGTCTCTGCTCCAGACATTGATCTCGATTTGCACTTCTCTGTGGTCGCTGTGTGAACGCGAGTTCCCGAGGATTGGCCCCGGAACACTCGGGATTTTCTGGGGTTTTTTTTTAAAAAAATTCCCTGTGCGGCTCCTGCCCTTCAGGTCCCCAACGAGTTCCAGGTGCACCGAGTGTCGGTGGCCAAGTCTTGTTTAGCTGCAAAACTCTCTATAAAGATCCCAAGCGGCTGTTCCTTAAACAAAATGCGTGAATGTAAGCAAACGTGTGCCTGGTCGGGCTTTTTTTTTTGATATATTAATAAGCAACGAAAAATATCACTGTGACTTTATGGCTCAACTCGTTTGCGAAATCTTTTCTTATAAAGGAAAGCGCACGTTGCTTTTCAATGATTGTGGAAGGCGGTTGAGAGTTTTGCTGAATATCCATCGAACACCCCACACAGCTTGTTCAGGAGGAACTGTTGGTTACAATACGCTCTTCGTGAAGCATTGGCTTGACAATGTGGAGTTGTCTTTCGTTGATGACCAACATAAATTGGGTCACTCAATCCACAACTGTCTGTGTGCAATTGGCTGCCCTGTTTCGCCACAAAATATATAGTCAAGTCACTTTACAGTATATTCTGTGAAGCGCCTTGAGACGTCTCAAAGACGTGATAAGGCGCTATATCAAATGCAAGGATTATTATTGGAGTATCTTACTCTAATCCAGGTATATGGCATTGAAATGAAGTGGAATGCTATCACAGGGAAATTAGTTATTACTAAAATATATTTTAAAAAATTAATGCTGGTTATAAGATTAATAACGGGATGTTTCTTACACTATATTAAATGTAATTTTACTCAAATAATGAAGCAAAAAAAAAAACCCCACATGCAATTGAAACAGGAGGTTGACTGTTGGGTTGAAGCTTGATGCGTTAGCAGCACTTCATTAAGTGCTGATAGAACATAATTCCCTTTGTGAAGAATCCATGGGACCCTTTTTTTCTTTTTCAATGGACATTTAGGATGACACTGGTTGTGTGGTTGCCAGTTTAGTAAGTAAAGGACACTATTTTTGTTGATTGTGTGTCTAACCTTTTCAGTACTTTAAGTGAAGACATTGGATTCGTTTTTTTGTACCCTTATTCATCAATAAGTACGAGTCGATTGTTTACCCTTAAGAGGAAACCTTTTGCCTCTCTGCCACAATGGCCTGAAATTTCATCTGCTTTGTGACACCATTTTGCCTTTGGTCACTCAGTCCATGACTGTTTGTGGGACATTGCTGTGCTGTGTTTCGCCCACAAAATATAGTCTATTCACTTTACAGTATATTCTGTGAAGCACTTTGAGACGTCTCAATGACGTGATGAGGTGCTATATCAAATGCAATTATTATCATTAACACTAATGACCTGGATGTTCTGATCTAAAAAGCTCATTTAAATTTTTAGTTTCATTATGCACAGGTTTTACATTTTCAGCAATTAGTTGAAACCAAGCATTTATTCTAAACTCATTTGTCCAACAACTTCCTATTGAGTGAAAAACGGGAAACTGACTTTGATAAATGGTTAAACTCCTAAAGCATGTTGTCATTGAATTATTTTTACTTGCACCTTGAAATTTGAATTATGAATTGAATTTAAAATATTTAAATATGAATGGAAAAGCCCGAAAGACTACTTAATTTGACATGGATAATGGAGAAAGCATTTTGTAGTTTCTTGATTGTGTTTATCTAAAAGGGTATAAGTTATAAAGGATAGCTTTAGGAACCTGTTTATGGCTCACAAATAGAATAGAATAGGAAAGGTAATTAGTAGATGATGGTTATCCAAAACTGCAAAAAGAATTGTTGCATCTTAAGTATTTGCACAACATATGCAATTTGAACAATCCATGAAATTATTTTGTGATTTCCCTTTCCAGATCTTCCTTTTCAGAATTTATAAGCATGATGCTTAGTAGTGCCATTGCTTTACTGATGCTGATTGCCAGTGCCACAGTGAGTGATGGCCTTAATGTATGGTGCAACTCGGTTACAGACGAGGGCAACATGACAATCAGGTATGAAATAGGTATCTGAATTGAACCGTCACAGTACATTATTGTATCTTTTAACATACACAGCCTTGGTGAAATGTTGTGGTTCAAATGGGAACTTGTTTACAAATACTTAATCTAGCAATTGAAAACCTTTTGTTCAGGATACCTCTGAACTCATTCCTGACGTGTACAGCCTAGCATTATTTAGTTTGCCTTCTTGTCCTATTTAGTGGCATAAATGCTAAAGCTGTCTCCAGGAAGCTTGTTTACTCTTTTGGGCTGAATACTTTACTCAGCTATCAAGTGGCCATTATTCATATGTCATCCTTGATGCTAAGTCCCACAGGCTATTTGACTGGAGGGGAGTGATGAGCCAGTTCCTCTTTCCAACAACTCCCATGTTGAATCTTAACAGTATTTAATGTATCTGTCTTTTTATAAATATTATTGAATTTCCAAGCTTTGTATTCAGTGCGAAAATCCCCAGCCTAGGAAAGCTGCATCTGAGAACATCGCCTTAATTATGACTTTATGTGATCGGAACTGCCCCCAAAATGTCACCTGAAATTCATTGTGTGATAGTGCAGCATCTTGATTCAATCATTTCAGAATGTAAAACCATCAAAGGCAATTAATTGGGGAGGTCTTCCTCCTCTGGCTTGCCTTTCTTTGTGTATAAACACATGTATGAGGCTGAATTTATACATGTATGTCTGGTGTGGAGACTTCATCACGGTGTTGGGATTTGGCATCGGTGACACGGAGTGTCAAAAAACGTATAATAATTTGGTCACTCAATCCAGGACTTTGCGGGGCATTGCTGTGGAAAATTGGCTGCCACATTTTGCCACAAAATACAGTCAATCCACTTTACAGTATATTCTGTGAAGCGCTTTGAGACGTCTCGAAGATGTGATAAGGTGTTATATCTTATAATATAAGGTGGAGTACTGTAGCTCAGTGGTTAGAGCACTCGCCTTGCAAGCGAGACACCTGGGTTCATTTCCAGGCAGGACGAAACCTTGGGCAAGTTTCCTTACTCCACATAGAGCCTAATAATAATCCCTCCAAAACAAAAATAATAAATTGGTCATTTTCAATCCATGACTGTTTGTGGGACACTGTTGTGCGCAATCGGCTGCCGCGTTTCACCCACAAATATACAGTCAATTCACTTTACAGTCTATTCTGTGAAGCGCTTTGAGACATCAATAAGACCCGAAAAGCGCTATATCAAATGCAAGGATTATTATATTATATGCAAGGATTATATTATATCAAATGCAAGGATTATTATTATTTAAGGAATCTGCTTTATTCTTGGTTCTTGTTGGGCTTGGGGCGGGGAAGAAGGTACCGAGAGTGTTTTCATGGAATCCTTGCTGGCAAATAAAGTACCCTAAAAAGGCAGGTCAATATTGGGGATAGCATGCCCTGACCCTCATGTTCACAGGGGTCAAAATTGGATAATAGATTGAAGGCTATTGAGGTGTCACTATTTTACTACTTCATACCCCTACCCATTAACTTATCAAAGTATTTTTGAAAGTGTTTTGTGGAAAATAAACATTTCTGTGTTATTCCTGTATTGAATTCAGTTTTGGCTTGTGTTTTCTTTTGGACTTCTGCCAGAGGAGGATGTTTTCTCACTTTCACTGACCATTTCTTTAATGGAAATTTACAGAACCCCTGCCCAGATTGTGTAAATGTGTTTAAGTTGGCTTGTTATTGAAGTTAATTAATGGAGTGTTTGGGATGAAATGTCCTGATTTTGTTGAGTCACATTAGCAAGAGAAATAGTGCCTTGCAGCTATAATATCTTCACGCTGCTTTTTTAAAAAAAAAACATAGATTTTTTGGGTCAGCCAGTTGCGAAAATCCATCACCACACTCAAGAGTATCCAAACCAGACTGAGTGAGAAGAATTCCTGCCGCTCCAAGTTCTGCTAAAGAGCCAGATTGGGTGTTCTGTCATCAGTTGTTCCTTGGAGTACAAGTCTGGCACAGTAGCTGGACAACTGAGCCTCAGAGGGTTGATTCCGATATTCCAATGCCACTAATGTCGTTGAATGTTTCAATCTGCCACTTCAATATAAGAACATCTGATGATTTCATTGTTGTGTTACAGTTGCAGAGATGCTCAAGAAGAACCTCTTAATCTGAGAGGGGTCAATCCATTGTTCTATGATCACTTTGGTACTGCACAGGTAAGATTTTACTGGAACAATTGTGCCATTAAAGTTTAAGTGGCTTAAGGTTGAATTTGAGCTATTTTGTTTGTTTACACCTTCTGTTTACTATCCTTTAGTTTGGCCTTTGGTGTGCTTGGGTAGTGTGGATTGTATTGGCATTCCTTGCTTTCCTGAAAATTTCGCACAGTTGCAACAGAGATGACGTTTCCCTAAGGTATAAAGAAACGCTTCTGACCCAGCAATCACAAGGTTTCCATGGAAATGTAACTAGTGTATTTGTTTAATAGCTGTGTGCAAGCTCACTAATAGAAAAGCTGGGACCAACATGTTACTGATTCCAGTGCTTCCATTTTTGATGGATTGAAATGTCCTTTGCTTACTCTTGTAGGTACAGAGCTTCACTCAGAACCAAATGATATGTAAAAATGACATGGGATACAATGTACTGTTGATCTGTTCATTAAATAACCACTTTCTCTAATGTATGTGTGAGGTAAAAATGCAAACTTCCTTTTGCACTATTTGAGGCCATATTTTCGCTGTGAGCAATGTGATGGAGTTAATAGAAGAGAGGAAGTTGTGGAGGTGGGTCATGGAAGGTAGATACTTTAATGTTACAATAAACTAATTGTATTATTTTGCACTAATTGCCATAAAATGTATAATGGAGAAAAATCATGAAAATCAATTTGCACATGAGTTTACACATGTTAATGTATAATGTTACGATTGACTTGGATTTTCAGTTCTACTTCATACTCTGTATTTAAAATCAATAAAGTTATTTCCTTTACTGATGCATTTAATCCTGTTTGTAGAATTCTTTTATTCAAAACAAATTTAAAGGCTTTTTGTCATTTCCAGGTACAGATTGATGGTCAAATTGAACAAACATTTGATAACTTGAAACTTCTTTAGTAAAATAGGGTAAAATTTAGGTCATCTCAGATTACGTATAATCGCTGCTCCATAATAAACATGTTTATTCTGCAATTTGTAACTAAGCAGTATTTGATTTTTATCATTTCTTCTGAGGTCAAATTTGCAACATGGAAAAGTTTCCTTCATTGTAATAAATGTGTATCTGAGATCAATTTGCCTTTCAGATCTAAGCAGATTAATTTTAGCAATCCTGTACACTGCATTTGGAAGTGGTATGAATCACACTAGGAACTATTTATACCAGGAACCATTTTTCTGGAGTTTTTTTCTTTCTCAATCTCAGATGTTCTGAAATTGTTTTCAGCCTCTAAGAATAATAATAATCCTTGCATTTGATATAGCACTTTTTGTGTTTTCTAGACGTCTCAAAGTGCTTTACAGAACATATTGCAAAGTGAATTGACTATATTTGTGGGAGAAACGCGGCAGCCAATTTCGCACAGCAGTGTCCCACAAATTGTCGTGGATTGAGTGACCAAATGTAACCAAGCTGACTGAGTGGAGAGAGAGAGAGTAGAAGCTTAAAACTTTAAGCTTTGAGTATACATTTTGCTCCCCCATTGCTCTTGCACAAAAGTAGTTCTGTTTGAGTTGATTAGTTTTAAAGTGAAGCTGGATAAGTATCTGGAAATAAAAATTTGAAGATATTGAGTGGAGTCCTGGATGGGGGTGTCTTTTGTTACAAGCCAGCAGACACCTCAGTTATTGAAATACAAGGAAAAATAGAATGAACAAAGCCCATTTGGCTCATAGGGCTCATTTTCCACTGACCACATACAACCTCGGATTTTGTTTAAGTGAAATATCTCTCTTTCAATCCTTATAAAGCAGGCTTCTCCCAGTAAGAACACTGATATCTCGAGTCCCTCGGAGAAATAGTCACTATTTTACAGTAAATGCTGTGAAGCTCTTTGAAATGTCTTCTATGTGAAATGGAAAGATTATTAAATGTATCCCTTTTTAGCCATTCTATTTGTATAACTGGCATTTGATCTAAATGCAGATTTAAGTGCTAAGCACATCAATCTAATACAATTATTAGGCTGTCATCTGACAACCACATTTATCATGTACATATTTACTGGAGTGTCATGGTCAGAACATTCAGCCTTAATCTCAGGGTACTGTATTTATTTTAACTTATTTAAATAAATGAAGATTTGCCAATAAGTAATCAGCACAATGTTTTGGAATATTTCTATTATACATAACATTTCTGGGTTAGGGACAAACTATTGGCAATTTCCTGGGGACAGGTACAGATGAACTAACACAACTATGAGGATGAAAGTGGGGATATTAGTGACAGCACAGATTCTGTCAGTTAAACAATACCTTCACAATTGCTTAAATTTTCTTTCTGTAATCTTGTCAAAATATTTGTCTACAGTGGATTTGCAACATTTTCTGCACAACTAAATTAAGAACAGCTCCAGCCACGGTTGTGAGTAAAAGGAATCTTGTAGCTTCAATTGCAATGATCTGAAGTGGTAAGATAGTCCCACAAATGTACTTCATAAAATATCAAGATTAGTTCCAGGCGATAACATTTCCTTCAACAAATATTGTTCTAGGTTCCCCCCATAGAATATTAGCATGCAAATCCATTCTGTTAGTGTTTCTATCTTGGGTGGTTTAAGGAAGTTTACTGTATGAATTACCATGTATCATACTGACATAGTAAATGCTTGTTTTGTTTTGTTTTAAAAAAGTCATTTTATTTTGCAAAGGGAAGAAATTATAACTGAGTCTGATCCTTGTCTGATGCCCTTACTCTCATTTCACAACAGTTGTGGGAAGTGTTTGTGGATTTCTTCCCTCTCCTTCCCAATTTTTGGATCCCCCTTGAATCTGGCCAAACATTGGGCAAAGACTTTCTCACTTGAGAAACAGAATATTAGGGTCAGTATGATCAATAATACATTTGCCTATATGGTTTGATGATATTTGCTGGTGAAAAGCTACATTTTGCCTTCAAGTTCCACAGCTGGGTTGAGTAAAATGAGCCAGGATTCTTGATCGGGATCCTATGATTCCTGGTGAAAGCATACCTCTGAATATTAGATGTGGACAAGGTTAGTTCAGTTCTTGTTGGCTAGGCTCATAGTTCCAGAATAGACAGTTGGAGGGATACTAGAGGATGGCTGATACCTGTGGGCCTGAACCATATTACACAGAAACGGTTTCCTTGGAGCTGAGCTGGCAATGGAAGGTTGAATCGAGCCAACCCTCTGTGGTGGTCTCGGGGGTCTGGTTCCTGAGCTATGCAGGTCTGCAGTATTTCAGGGCATTGACAGGACATGGAAGGGCAGACCACTCACTGGGTACAGGAAATCATCCCACTTAGACCCTGTTAACTCTGCAAGTCAAATCCCTAATGGGTTGGGTGGTCCTAGTTGGACAAACAGCAGGAAAGTTTGCCGGACAGCAATATCAATGGTAAGCTATGTGGTTTTAGCTGGTTAAATTCCAGCAGTAGCCCAATGCACACACTCTCGCCAATCTGTGCCTAATACTTTCTGGAATTAGGTAAGCAGGATGCGGTCCTCCAGGGAGAGAGTGCGCATTCCATTCCAACCTATCTCATACATGGAAATTTCAGCTTGGTTTGGATAAGCAAGGTGATGGGTTTCCACACATATCAGATACCTGGCTGACCCCCAAAAATTTCACAGAATTGTCTTCAGGGGCGTAGAGAAAGATGCAAGGGGTGTTGAGAGGGAAAGGATAGAATGTATTCTGAAAAGTCAAATTGTATTTGCATTCTTTAATTCTCTCCAACCATAATTTCTGCTGGTGTCATTTCAAAGAATACAACAACAACAAGATTCCATTTATAGAGCGCCTTTCACGTCGGGAGGACGTCCCAAGGCGCTGTACAGTTGGGTCAGGACCCGAGCATCGGGGGGGAAATGGTGAGGGGAGGGAGTAGAGAGTCGAGAGGGGAGCTGAAGGCACGGTCAAAGAGAAAGGTCTTGAGACCGGCCTTAAAGGAGGAAAGGGAGGAGGCGGCGAAGGCACTGGGGGATAGAGTTCCAGAGCCTGGGGGCTGAGAGGCTGAAGGCCCGGCCACCGATGGTAGGGCAGTTGGGGCGGGGGGTGTGGAGCAGACCGGAGCCAGAAGAACGGAGGGTACGAGCAGGTAAGTAGGGGGATAGGAGGTCGGAGAGGTAGGAGGGAGCAAGGCCGTGAATGGCCTTGTAGGTGAGGATGAGGATCTTGAAATCAATCCTCTGGGGGATGGGGAGCCAGTGGAGGCGAGCGAGGGTAGGAGTGATGTGGTCCCGAAGCCTGGTGCGGGACAGTACACGAGCTGCAGAGTTCTGAATGACCTGCAGCTTGTGGAGGGAGGTGCCGGGAAGGCCGGCGAGGAGAGAGTTCCCATAGTCCAGCCTTGAGGTGATAAAGGCGTGGACCAGAGTTTCAGCAGCGTGAGGGGTGAGGTTGTGCTGTAGTCTGGCGATATTACATTATAATGCCATGTGTTTCCCTGCCCACATCAGTTAATTTGCTCTTAGGCTTTCTGTTTACGGTTCTTTGAAGTTTTCCACGTACAGCATAATATGTAAAAAAGACTTCATGTGAGAGCAGTTCATGCTGTGTGGGTTAACTTGTTTAAAATGGGACCTGTTGAATATCTGGTTAAGAGTAGCACTAAAGGTTAAAATGAGATAATGAAAATAAAGTTCTTTACAGAGCACATTGGGTACAATGCTATTGGAATAAATCAGATGTTATCTGGAGGAATACAAACATTTGGGATTACTTCTGTGGGTGAACATCAAAATCGTCAAATATTTCAGCACGGAAACAGGATATCACTGTCAGCACTGGTGGTTTTTCACTCCTAATTAGAAATAATCTAATCCCACTCTTCTTCCTATACTTTGTAATATTCCTCTTTTTCAAGCAATGCTGGAATGGATATCCTAAAAATTTGCTGGATTCGTTTGGGGGCTTGGGCGATCTTTAACAGTTTTCCTTTTACCATTTGAAATTAATAAATATCAACAGGAACTTGGTTTATTTTGAGAAGCTAGATTCATAAAGTGACTTTGTCTTGAATTATCTCCCAGATGGAAGTTTCAAATGAAATATTTGAATATGTTGGAGCAAAGTAACAATTCTTCCATTGAAAATATCAAAATAAAGGACACTGTTTCATTTTTGTTATGCTCCAAAATCAGTAATGATTTAATATATGAGTTATTATATTTAAAATGTAATCACAAATTCCCAGAATAGTGGAAGAATATTTTCCCAAACAGTCTCTGACAAATGTATTTTCAGACAGTATACTTTTTGCAATCTTGAGGTCACAAGAAACACTTAGAGATTCAGCTGTTGAATCACAAGGGATTGGTGTTAGACCCAAGCCCATACCCTTGTGTTGCCTCAGTCTAATATCGCCACCTCTGATGGCTCAAGTATCATTGTGCCCACACAGACCACAATAAAATAGCTTAAATTTTGTTCTACTGCTAAAATACATAAATTGGATCTCTAAAGTTTCATTTTCCCACAATTGGAAAGAATATGCTGTTATGTTTAAAAAAAATCATCCCAGTTTGATTCAGCCTAAAGGAGTTTTTACACTACTCCCACATTTGCCTACAGATACATAATCACTACACTTCACTGTAAAATCCAAAGCATTTTGAAATGTCTCTGTGGTGTGACAAAGCACTATATTAAATGCAAGAATTACATATTATACAACACGATGAACATAGGAACAGGAGTAGGCCATTCAGCCCGTCGAGCCTGTTCCACCATTTAATTAGATCATGGGTGATCTACGTCCTTACTAGAATTTTGACTTAAATTTCCCGCTCTCTCCCCGTATCCCTTAATATCCTGACCTACCAAAAACCTGTCCATCTCTTTCTTGAAGGTGTGGATGGATCCAGCATCCACGACCTTTTGGGGGAGAGAGTTCCAGATTTCTACCACCCTTTGAGTGAAAAAATTCTTCCTGATTTCATTCATAAATGGTCTGGTTCTAATTTTAAGACTGTGACCCTTTTTTTGCATTCCCCCAACATTGGAAATAGCTTTTCTGCATCTACCCTATCAAATCCCTTTATCATCCTAAAAATCTATCAAATCAACCCTCAATCTTCTAAACTCGAGGGAATACAATCCAAGTTTACGCAGCCTTTCCTCGTAACTTAAATTGAAACAGGATGTTCTAAAAAATGAGCGGCTTCTTAAGGCACATTACTCTTATAGACTTCAATCATGAAAAATTGGGTACAAGAACACAAAAATGTTTGAATGGCTTGAGGGTCAAGGCCTTGAAGGTACAGAACATCACTGAGGTTGAACAGTGTATAACAAGGGTGGGAAAATAATTTCCATGCATAAAATAAAACATTTGTATCTTGGTGAGTACTAAATCGTGTTGTTTGCAAATGGAATAGGAGCTGATAGGAAAAAGTAGAAATTGGTAATGGACCTCATCTGAATACTTGAACTGCATCTTAACCTCTATTAAAAGTTAGGTTAATTATGGGACATGACAAATATCTGCACCATTTCAATTTGGAAATTCAATGGATTTGCATTCAAAAATTAAGACCGTTTCTTCGTGGAGAAGTAACTAAGAATAAAACCAACAGGGCACCAAAGCAGATGCTGTATTTTAACAGTGAGATGGATACCTTACCTGAATCATTATTACAGTACATCAGGCTCTACAAATCAATCACCCCTGTTCGTGCCTGGCTTCACTGGCTTCCCTCAGAGAATTGAGTACAAAACCCTCGTTCTCAGCTTCAAAGCCCTCCACGATCTCGCTCCCCCACCACCTCTCCAACCTTCTAACCCCATATCAGCCTGTCTGCTCCCTCCACTCGGGGGAAACCTGCCTGCTTCTGGTCGCCCGCACTTCCTGCCCCACCATTGGTGGTCAGGCATTCAGAATTTCTGCCCCAACACTCAAAC
The DNA here is from genome assembly GCF_018977255.1 of Callorhinchus milii. NCBI lineage: Eukaryota > Metazoa > Chordata > Chondrichthyes > Chimaeriformes > Callorhinchidae > Callorhinchus > Callorhinchus milii. Next base: position 60,241,634 of record NW_024704744.1, on the reverse strand, counting down.
TCTATCTCACAATCCCAACGCCTCAATCCCTCTCTTGCCTCCTTCAAGTCCCGTCTAAAGACCTTCTTCAACCATGCCTTCAGCCACCCTCCCACCCCCGCTCTCCACCCCTCCTGACCCCAACTCCCAGCTCGGGTCAAAAAAAAACCATTGTTCAGTGTCCTGGCATGTCTTTCTGACGTGAAGGGCATTATACAAGTGCAATTTGTTGTTTAGCCTGATACAACACTGCTTGGCTGAGAAGGCAAGTTGATATCTTGCTTTTGATGAACCCAGCAATGCTCTAATATTGTGTTTGGATGAATTTACTATATTCTTTCTTTCCAGAATGTTTTTGAAACAGTATAGCTAAAGGTTGGAACACACTGTATAGGAAATCGTGTCATCTTCAGAAGGGCTCCTTTCTTGGTTAGGCACATCTGGTTAAGAAGCAGATTTTATTTTTTATTCATTTCTCTCACAATCATGATTTTCCAACCAAGAGCATCCTTCAGATGAGACTTCAAATTGAGGTCCCATCTGCCTTGGTTATTAAAAGTCCTGTGACACATTTAAAGAGGATAGAGTTTTACTGGATTCTTGGCCTTTATCCACATTCATAAAAACAATTGGTCATTCATTTCACTGCACTTTGTACTTGTGGCACATGTTAACTACTGCAATTGCCTATATAATAGCCACTAAATTTTTAAAAAGAGTCATTGTGTGTGAAATGCTTTGAGATAGAGATATACACATAAGGCACGGTATCACACGCAGATATGAAGAAGGGCAAATCATATTGCAGATCAACCAGGAGAAAGCAGTTTGTGGTCACATGGAACATGGATGCATAGATTGATAGTTTAGAAATTTGAACTGCCTTCTGCTAACAATGTGTAAATCTATAGAAATTAGAATATCAGGAAAGTTCAATCCAGAATGTAAATTGAAAGAAGAAAACTCCTCCCCGTTAAATACAGAGCAGTAGAAAAAAACACACAAACACCACAGTGAGCAAAAGACAAAGTACTGTTTCAATGATATAAGATGGGGGTGGCACATATTAGTCAAGAGGAAATTCCTGATTTTGTCAAGTGAGACATTTAGTAAATGTTGAGAGGAAAAAAAATATTTTTTATGCTATTTGAAAGTCAGAAATGAAGACAAAACATTGTTTTTGTCAATTACATTATCTGAGCAGTTATTTGGAAATTCATATTCCTTTAAAAATACTCTTGTCCCACATCCGTAATTTGAAAACAATATCAATCAGCACACAATCCAGCAGTACAACCCACAGAGACAACTTAAAATTGATCTACAAGGGGATAGGGAGCAAATGGAGCTTGACAAGGATGGAGGTGATAGACTTGTGGAGCCTAGTCTGGGAAAGGATACAGTCTGGAATTTGTGGTGGGTGGAGCGTTGGAGAAGTGAAAGGTTACAAGGCTTAAAACACAGTTTTACGTGTGTGGGGGGATGGGTGGTGGAAGTTATAGAAATGGGCATTATTGCAGAGGTGGAAGGAAGCAGACTTGAGCAGAGCCTGGATGTAACATTTAAATTGATTAACAAACCTCTGAGGTTCCACATGAGTTCCGTGAGTTCGAGTGAGCAACCAGAGTAGTTGACATGGTCAACACCTGAGAGGGTAAGGAGCCAATATAACCAAGTAAACAGGCTCAGTTGTTGACATTGACAATGTTGACATTGAGCTTGGAAAGTTATGGCTGAACCATAACCTGATGTCTGACAGGTAGTGTCAGAACAGTGGACCTGGAGATGAGAGGCAGAAGTGTAGAGTTGGGCATGTGCTTACAATGGAAGTGGACCCCCATGCCTGTGGATATCACCAAGGGGGAGCATGAAGAAATGGAGAGGACTGAGGATAAAGCCCCGAGGAACCATATATGACCATGCAGGGGCAGGAGAAGAAGCTGTTAGATGAGACAAAATGGAAATGCTGGGACAGAAAGGAATTAAATCAGTAAATAGCACCTCTGAGTCACTTACCTCTTATACTTGAAACTCCAATTGAACCAGGAAAATACCAAAGCCTCAGAACTATGCAGATTTGTTTTGGTTACTTTTGCAAGTGACTGTTGCAGAAAGATTTACTCCCCACATGTACTGTATAAGCTTTATACTACCGCAATCAATCATACAATTCCAACTGGGCCACCACAAAGTTATTGCACTTATAAAAATGTGCAATAACTGAAATTTTATTACTGCTTGTATATTATCAATCTAACATTATTTGTTGGCTGAAAGTAAGTCACAAGGATTTCAGCCAGTGTACATATGCCCTGTTTGTTTTATTTTAAAATAGGGTTATGGGTTGGCAGAGAAGCAGCTAGATATTCTAGTTTACCTTGGGGAAAGAGCACAGAGAAAGGATGTAATATAACTAAGTATATTTTGAAAGAACTGTTTAGCTTTATCTGGCAGACTAGGATATCCTGTACATGTACCAGACAGATCTCAGTAGCATCACTGCAGCAGTCTTGTTTCCTGCATACCAAAGATTCATAAATCGTCCACTCAGGAGGACAAAATATTTGGGAGTTGACAGCATGCTAAAGGTTCAAAAACAAATGAAGAAATGTGTTACATTGACTATCAATTTAGAGTGACCAATCCTCAGGCTACAAATGCTGGTTTTCAACAAACAGCATTTCAGAATTCAGGACTCAATAATGCTCTAAAACTAAATAATTCATGCCTTTTAAAAAGGATAAATCTATTATGAACAAATAGAATAAACCAAATTTTAAGTAAGGATTCTCTATTTGAATAGCAATGTTAAATCACAAATTGTAATTTGAAGTACATGATCACAGTGATGGAAGTTACAGGATACACTTTTACAACAAATAGTTCCATCTTTGTTACAATCTCTGTAGAAGGTTTATCTCAAACTAATACAGTAATAAAATTACAGCAGTGTAATTCTTAACATTTTGGTGGGCATGTTAAAATAGTTTTTGTTTACATAGAATAAGATTTGCATGATATAAAATGAATAAAAACATCCAATAATTCACACAAAGCGTGTTGATTTCAACAGGTGCAGCTAGCTCAGAGTACAGGAAACTACAGCACTTCGTTTTACACATTTCTCAAACTTACATGCAAAGCCATGAGCATTTACAATGGAAAATAAACTCTTAAGTAGTTTTGTTCTACAGCAATTCTACACTAAATAAATTAAACATGTCCAAACTATTAATTTCCCAATGTGTACTGATCCAGCCAGTAACACATAACTATATGTAAAGCATCTTACAGAGATAAGTCTTGTGTCATGATACAGATCAGGTTTAAACATGGCAACTATACTGTACATATATAAGTTTAAAAGTTGTAACCATAAAATTTAAGGTCCTTTTCAATGCAGTGATAAAATAAATACCATCACCTGCAGCCTATGCATTTTAAGCAGTGCAAGTATAAGAGTTACTAGTATAATATAATTATATTATTGTAAAAATATAATTACATTATAATTGCAAATTATTATAATAATTGATTTTTCTGCTGTTCCTGGCTGATATAGGCTTCTCCAATGTATAAAGGGCAAGTCCACTGCTGGAGGTTTTATCCAACATTTTTACAATGTTCCACATAAATTATATCAAAGGAGAACACCATGATTGGTCAGGTTGGTATTTACACAGGGGCAGCTCCTTAAACATTATTAACAAAATAAATTACTCAGGCAAAGCCTGTGTGTGCCAACAGAAAAGGACAAGATAAGCCTCCTCAACAGCAGCAATGGGTTTTACAGCTTAACGTATTTTACAATGACCTGAAAATAGCTACTCTTGTGATCTGCTGGAGCCAGTGTGTGCTGTCACATTGAACATGGTGGTGTACTTCATGTAGGCATCTGCCCTTTAATTTACAACAGCATTTGCATACATTTTTGGTCAGTGTTTTGTAAAAGCTATTTATAATAATTTCTCTTACCATGGGAGATTACTGTTTCACACCTTAACAATTCAAAGTTTGTGAAATAACAGAACATTGAAAGTTTATTATTGCACTTTGTGTTGCAGTGAAATAGATCTAAAATTCAATTATTTTACAATAAGCACGAGGCAGAGCACTCTGGTGTAATCAACACCGGATCAGATCAATATAAAGCTGCAGTAATGAGGCTATAAAGACCCTGGCATATGCACCTTTCTGAAAAGGTCAGATGCCAACATGAAAGATGAAAATGTACATTCCTGGCAATTCAACAATGCCCAGAATATTTCACTAACATATGGGAGCAATTATGAGACTAATCTAATTCAGATTCAGATAACATTCTTGATTAAATGTGCAATGCTATGGCATTGATATTTTTTCTAGTTCTATTTTCTGACCCAGTGTTGCAAGTTAACAGCTCATAAGACTGATAAAAAGTGCTGGTAATGCACAGGAGCAACCTGGGAATGACTTAACCAATATCCCCTCGAGTGCCTCCTTTGTGCATTCTCACTTCTCAAATCAGAGATTAACTGATGCAGGGAAAGCACTGTGGCCAACCCACACCTCCTCTACAATTCAATGCTTTGGAGCAATTTAAATGCCGATATAGTCATGTCACTGCCCTTTTTCGAAATGGTAATTTTACTGCATAACTAAGCAGGATACCAAAACTTTAGATTTTCAAATAGTTGCTTCAATAAAAATTTAAAATTAGATTAAAATTTCATTCAGCAGAATAATTCAGATGAGAAGTCATTAACCAAGATTTTTTTTGCTGGTTGGTAAAAATTTAATAATTTTTATCACCCAATGAAGCTTTAAGTTAGGAGTTAATACAATGCAGAAACAAACAGTAAATCTTTCTCAGTGAATAATTCACCCTGGTCACACACAGGACACATGACTAAACACAAAGTGCTGAAATTGGTAATTAACAATATTTACATATGATTCTGACCAAAAATAAATCCCTTTTACCTAACTTCAGATATCCAAACTGCAATATGTTAACAGATTCTCATTGGAGTGCATTGCACTCTTGCTCTATTTTGGGGGAAGAGGAAAAGACACATGGGTTGTCAAAGACAAAATCATACAGATTTAACATCTTGAGACCTAATTATCCTTGGAATATTTCTTAGGAGTGTGTGGAAAGATCTGTACAAAAAAAATTAGCAGTTATCATAAAGTGATTCCTGTTGTCAAAGGAGAGACTTGAACACAATTTAAAAAAGGTTCTTAAAAAAAATAAAAGAAATTGTATAGTCTGCAACTTTATGTGGAATTTTAAAAGCAAACTGATAATTGCAATGAACTGGCAGTGCAAAACAGATGGTAAAACTGACATGTAAAACCAAATACAGATTTACCAATTATTAAGAACAAGTCCATTCACATGGTGATATGATGCATTGTTCTTTGAGCCACAATAAATTGATTTCCCTTATGTGCTGATTGCTGTAAGAGGTGATTGTAAACTCAGTTTCTCCTGAAGTAATTGACAAGCCTGTCAGTACAATTTCTGCAAATATTAACAGGATTTTTTTCCATCCTGTGGAAACAAGATTATGCCAAAAAAACTGATATGCGTTCAGGTTAAAACTCGATGTTTTGTTGGTTAGAATCCAATCATGTTACATTCTACAGCAGATCGTACTTTGCAGCAGGAACAGCAAGGTGCGAACCTTTGAATTTGGTTTCTCTGAACACTTACTTACACGGTGACTTAAATTCTATCAATCTGGATAAAATGCTTTTTATGAAAATAGCAACCAGTGCTTTGCTTTCTCAAAACTCTGTTGGAATTGAGCATAGTAGAAGTCCATCTGTGCTGTGAAGTCTCTGCACACACTGGAGTCCAAGTCACCAAAAGTGCAATAAAGGGCTGTTCCTCCGACACTCAGAAAAACTGTGATGATGCATAGCAGGACCAGGAGAAGGCAGGAGTCTGCACTTACTTCATCTAAGATCAGAAAAAAAACATGATCTAAACAAATCTAATTACAGAACTGAAGTATGTTAATGGTGAAGTAAATATTTACAACGAGTAGGAAACCTTAAATTTACCCACAAGTAAATGCACCCATTTACCATCCCAGTAAACCTCTGATGTGCATGAACTGGCAAGACACACAACTTAATCTATCAGTAAAATCTGCTGTTAAATCAGTTCCTGACTGTAAGCGACATCACTGAGCTATTTCTTGCATCAAAATCAGGATATCTGCCACAGCAACTGGAACCCAAAGACTGAGATAGGTCACTGCCTTCTATACTTACTGAACATCAATCAAATCTGAATTTACAATACTTATACACTGGGTAGAAGACTGGGAAGAATATGAAATTAAGCATTTGACCCTAACCCTAAACCAAACTAAAAAAGCTAGCTTTTTTTGTAAATGCAAATGCAGATTTACAACAACAACTTGCAACAACAATGATAAAAATGATTAATATCCTTTACATCAATTTACCACAGAAATTTTAAATCATGTAACTCAGATCCTTTGGCGTCAGTCTGGCTCAGTTGAAAGTACTCTTGCCTCTGGGCCAGAAAGTTGTGGTTTCAAGTTCCATGTCAGGATTTTAAATTCATAGTCTAGGCTGACACTTCAATGCAATTCTGGGGTGCTGCATTGTTGCAGGTGCTGTACTTCAGATGTTAAAATGAGGATATTGTTGTGCCAAATTGGCTGCTGCATTTGCCTTCAAAATACACTGGACTTCACAGTATATCGTGAAGCACTTTCAGACATCCTCCCAATGTGAAAGGTGCTATATTAAATCAAAGGATTATTTTTATAAACGAAAATTAGACACTTAACAAATAATCTAAAAGGCAATGGGGAAAAGAGCTGAGTAAATGGATTAGTGTAGGTAGTTTTAGTGGGGAACTAACAGCACAGGCACAATGTGCTGAAAATTCTACAATATTATATAATGTTTAGTTAATATTAAAACAATGCAATTATCATATTGAAAAATCTAAAAGTGCTTCGCAGGTAATGACAGTCAATTGTATTTGTTGTCGCCTGTATTTTTAGGTTATGCAGCAGCCATTTAAATCAGCAAAGATCCCAGAAACAGCAGCCATGAGGTGAATGCCCAATCAATCTGGAGGATTGTTGGTCAGGTGTGAATCAATCCCACTTTTTATTGCACTTTGCTCATTTCCAATAATAGATAAAATTAATCATTAATGGCTGGATATGTAATAAAATCTGTTTTAATTTGATGGCGGAGTGAGAAAAGGGTAAGTGGGCAACAAACCTAAATAACAACATTTACAGATCCAAGTTGTATATTAAAATACTTGTTTAATTCAGGCTTAAATCCAATAAAACACTTAGGCTTCATGACGTTAGTATGACTCATTTCTGTAACCCTTATGAGAGTGTTTACGTGAGTGCCATTATAATTAACATAATGGGCATAGCCATGTGACAAGAATTAACAGAATATCTTACAGCCTTGTGCTAACAGCGTGGTACTAAACTAGCCGCAGCCAAGAAGTTACCATCTTACCCTGATCAAGCACATCTTCTGGATCCTGAAATCTTACTCTCCTCTTTGAAGATTTCTGGTGGACTCGCAAGATCTCTTGGTTTAAACTTCTTTTCTTCAGTATGGACACAAGTCCTTCTGGAGGAGTATTCTGTGTGCAAATTAGCACAATAGCTAAAAGTTAAAAAATAGAATTTTGGAAGTTCGAGAACAGTGTTGATTCTAAAATAGTAAACATTTTGTGCTTCTCAAAACAATGATTCCCTCGTGAGGTTAATTGCTTAAATACTATTTAAATCCAGGACGAGGGAAACATGTTTAAAATGGTGAATAGCTTTAAAAACAGATATGAGGAAGAACTACTTAAAAAGTAGCATTCTTCAATGTTTGGAAGAATGCATCTGCTCTGGTAAAAGAGGTAAATATATAAGGATATTCAAAAGGAATCTGGATTTTATGTTGTGTAAGACAGTTTAGTAGATTTTGATGGGTTAATTGGAATAATTTGTCCTCAAATCAGATTCTTGTTTCTTAAAACTGCTTCTGAAACTGCACTTGAGCATTTGTGAAGTTTTCAGGTCAACTAAAGAAACTATTGCAATTTTGGTGGGCATTAGCCATTATCTTTACAATCTACAGGAGGATTGTGTGATTCAACGGTAGTCACTGGTCAATAACAGCTCTGCTTACCAAGTGACACAATGAGCTGAATGGCCTCCTATGCTGTAAACTGTGGTCCTATGAACAACACATTTCTGTACATTAGGTACTAGAGGGCCGTTTGGAAGCATGAGATTGTACCTAACGTAAGTCACTTTTTTTCATGATAAGGAGAAAAAAAATGGAAGAAATGATTACTAATTACAGCATATTCCAGATCATTAACTGCAATGACATTTGATGGGCATGTCTTTAATCAAACTTGAACCAGTCCAGGTGAACAAAGGCAGCAACAAACACACCCATAATACATTTTTTTCTTTCGAGTGTTGAGTAGTTTTCTCCATGATGTGAGTCATTTCCCAGCTCAGGACAGACAAGAAACTTGCTTCAGAGTGGAACAAGAGGAGTCCAGAGTGATCTGCCCCCAATTTCCTCTCCTTCCCTTTTAGGAAGTAACTATGTTTTTTTCCCCCTCCATTTCCTCTCCTTCCGTTTTAGGAAGTAATCATGATACCTTCCTGATAGGAAGTTGTGTGGGGGGATTTCTGGAGCACAGTGGGCTATGCCATCTTTTTTGTTATTATTCGGCAACTTCATGGAGTGGTTTTGAAACTAATCTACACAAATAGTTTCTATGAGCCAGAACCTCTGAAACTGTTCCAAACACATCACTTTATAACTCATTCTCTGTCAGATTCGTATCTATTACTATATTGGATACCCACACATTAAATATGTATGGGAATTTCAAGTTTGCAAATTAAACAGAATTTACCTTTCATTAATATAATGATACATTTGGGTGATTATGCATGATGATGCTCACTTTGACAATGTACTGGAATGCTGCTGCCACAGGTGGAACTGGTTGTAAGTTGGTGCATTTGGGAGAAAAATTAGCAAATAGGCAGTTAATGTTACTCGTAGTAATCAGTTTGTTAAGGCTGAATTAGATGCTGTGCTTCCGTCATGAAAAAAATGGTTTTAGATATACAATAGTTTAATCTTTTGCTTTGCGTTTAAAACAAATCAATAATGAACTGCAATCAATTCCACTAAATACAACAAGCTGGAAGGAGGGTTAATAAAGGAATTGTGTTTAAGGTTTACATGATTTGTTTCAGACTTCTCATTATGAAGTTGGCTTTCAAGATAGTCTTTTCCACTATTTAATTGGTTAAAGATCTGTTGACTTGCACCTGCTTAAATGCATTTCATTCACAGAATGTGACAGTGGTATTTTGTTTCCATCATAAAACAATGCAATTGAAATATAGCTTTAAGCTGCCTGGAGTGCAATTCATTCAAACGCAAATATAGTTTTGGGTTGGATTCACAACATCCAGGCTCGTCTACGCAAACTTCCCGCAGACTTCACGTCCTCCTGACGTGAAAGGCGCTTTATAAATGGAATCTTGTTGTTGTTGTTGCTTGTCGGCCTCCCTAACTCCTCCCTCCACAGGCTGCAGATCGTACAGAACTCTGCAGCCCATGTCCTCTCCCGCACGAGCCTCCGTGACCCTATCATCTCCATCCTCGCCCAACTCAACTAACTTCCCATCACACAGAGGATACAGTTCAATATCCTGGTCCTCACCTTCAAAGGCCTCCATGACCTTGCTCCCCTCTACCTCTGCGACCTTCTAAGACTCTGCCCGCTCCTTCCACTCAGCTGCTTCATGTTGCCCACCCACCATTGGTGTGCAGGCCTTCTGCCACTCTACCTCCATCCCATAGTCCCTCTACCCCGCCCCCTCCCTTGCCTCCTTCAAGTCCTGTCTCAAGACCCTCCTCTTTGACCATGCTTTCGATCACCCTCCTTTCCCCACTGCTCTCCAACCTTCCCGAACCCGACCCCCAGCTCGGGTCCGAAACTCTGACTGTCCAGCGCCTTGGGATGTCCTCCCGATGCGAAAGCCGCTATACAAATGTACTTTTGTGGTTGTTAGACTAGCTTCCCAAAGTAAAGTACTTTTCCTAAAAATTTTAAACCTACTCTAGTTCCTTCCTTCATTCACCTACAAATGAAGCTGCTTGGAGTGCAATTCATTTAAACGCAAATATAGTTTTGGGTTGGATTCACAACATCCAGGCTCGTCTACGCAAACTTCCCGCAGACTTCACGTCCTCCTGACGTGAAAGGCGCTTTATAAATGGAATCTTGACACATTCACTACACTTTACAATAAATCCTGTAAACCGCTTTGAGACATTCTCCCCATGTGAAAGGTGCTGTACTAAATACAAGGATTATTATTTGTCCAATTACACTTCTCTCTATAAATGAAAATTAGTCACTTTTGAGTGTCAGTCTGAGTGGTAATACTCTTGCCTCCGAGCAGAAGGTTGTAGGTTCAAACCCCACTTTGTGACTTTGACTTTACATCATCTAAGCTGATACTTCAGTACTGTACTGGAAGTTGCTGTCTTGATGGAAGTTTTAACATTTACTGATACCCTCTCCTGTCCTCAAGTAGAAACGTTTGTAAGGATCTTACTCTTGTGACTTTCAGTTTTGACCAGACATTTTTCTTCCCCCCACCTCACCCAACGTACTCCTTTTTCTCCTAAAGACTGTGGAAGTTTTGTGCAGGACCTGACAACCTTCCAATATTTTGTCTAAATGGTCCTCATGTGTGAGCCTGGGCAATGAGAATTCTGTGACAGGGTATTGTAGTAATAATAATAATAATTCTTGCAATTGGTATAGTGCCTTTCATGTCTCAATAGTATTGCACAGTATCCAATAGTATTGGATCATTTTGGGGAGAGGGATAGAGAAAGGAATAAAAAAAGTCAATCCCTGAAACTCTACACTTTCTAGGAGGTATCATCTCTCCCGCATTATGGAGGACATAGACTGATTTTTCCTCTCTGCCACCTGAAGTAAATTAATAGATTTTTTCGAAAGCTGTTAACTACCTGAGTAATTCGAAAGCACATGTTGTTTGGTTGTACTATTACAAGATTCAAAGGAATTTCTTCACTCAGCGGTTGTCAGATCACTAAGTTTTGGACTTTGTAAACCAACTATTGCGGCTGAACAATAGAACCGTTCAGAAAGGAAAAGGACCTGAGAAGCAAAAATTAAGGGATGAATTGGAAAGTCCTTTTTAATTCTTTTAAAAAAAAGTTATAATTTAGAAAAACAGGCAACACTGGTGTAGACTGATTACACCACTTCATTCTGCATAGAAATTTCTAATTTTATATTTTATTAAGTAAAACTCATAACATTGTGCAATCCTTTTGTTGCCAATACTAACTGGAAATGCATATCTGGACATTGTATAGCAATACAGAAATCCAATCCTTACATAAAGGATCAAAGATGCAAACATACTTCAAGTTTAACTAATAGAAATTGATCCAGTACAGAATTCTGCAAATCCACTAATAGATCTCCAGCCATACACAGCTGACCTAATCACTTTTTTAAAAGCTGCTTATTTGGCACATTGACCATCATTAATGTTTAATCTCTAAAGATAGCATATCCGCAATAACATTTAAAGTGGAGATATTAAATCAAGTGCATTAGGTCCAATTGTTAGCACATGGCTTTATCGCATGCTAATAGAGAGCACATCTGGATGATATTATCCTTCAACTATTCTCTCTCAGCTTTGTATACAGATTAGTTTGGGCTGAAAATTTGCCACCAAATACTTTCAGTAAACATCAGAATGTGGTCATTTTGTGACACAATCACCCACACCACTCATTTATATACAATAGAAGATCAAAGAGCCTGGGATTTGAACCGAGGTTCTCTGATAACTTCATACATTTTTCAGAATTGCACAGCCCTTGGGTTTTACAGATTTTTTTTAAAAAAAAGTTAAAAGATATAAAAGTAGTTAATATAAATCAAATTTTGATCTTTTGAATAAATCTATACCTATCCTCTTTACGTTCCCTCCTATCAGCATTGCCGTTGTCTGATCTACAATAGTTTAATTTAATAGTGTTAAAAATGATGCAATTTTTAAATCGTCCAGACATTGATAACATAATTAACAGCTGTAGTAATTCCCCAAATGGTATAGAAAAAGTTATTTAACTCAATGGATTTCTCAAATTGTAATATTCAACGTTCTAATATGATATTATAGCACATGGTGCAGCAGGTTAGTGCAACCAAGTTATTGCACCACAAAATGTTCGAGTCTGGGTTCACTTCCACAAATTCCTAGATCTATAGTCCATAATTTCAGGAAGACTATCAGGAAAGTATGGAGCATTTAATGCATCCTACAAAATGGAAAGGTTGAGAGAAGAGGAAACCTGGCTAAACTACTGAAGCTCCCTGCACTTGCAACCTGGTTGTACAGTGACCTAAGCCTTTGATGTAAGCAAGATGAATTGAACACTGAAGGATTTTTTTAATATATAAAATTACTAATAAAATCTTATAAGCAGAAAAAAGTCAAATTGTATCTTGAAAAAAAATTAAAACACCGGCAGCTGGTACAAATCGGCACACAGGAAATTACAATACTGAATGAACCGTAGAATACGAGTTATAAAATATGCAAAGGTTTGGAAAAGTTTCATATACTTTCAGAATATGCCAGCAAATATAGTTTACCTTTCCGACTTCTGCTAAAAACAATCTGTAAAATTGGGAAAGATTAACAAAAGTTTCTAGAATACTTTAGAGGTTAGTGAAAATATGATAATTATCTTTCATTTCTGGTAAATAAATTTCAACATTGAGGTTTCATTTTAGCAAAACCAAAGTAAGTAGATCAACAGTTAAGAATTTGGCACGTAAATACATAGCTTTTGTCTCATTCATACATAAAAAGCAGCTGTTGTATGATTAGCAACTATAAGAAAAAACATGCTTCATGGATTTTAAGCAAAATCTGGGTGCAAAAAAAAACTACATCCAACATCATCTAAAAATATCAAATTAAATTTATCTTGAAACAAAGTTAGTACTAGCAGAAATATAAATAACATTACCTCTTCTATCTGTATTCTCTTTGCAAGTTCATCCAAAGAAAGTGAATTCTCACTTAAGTGCATCACTAACTCATCAATACCATCCTTCAGATGGAAAGGGATTTTGTCCTGTGCATAGTCGGAGGGTTGCTTCCATAGTATAGTCTTCTTCCCGTATCTCTGTGATTTTTTCTGGCATCTGATATTCATTAAACTCCACATCATAATGAATTCCCTCATTTGTGACTTCTGTTCCTATGTTTTCTTCCATTTGTTCACATTCTTTGCCTGTTTCATTCAAAATATCTGTTGCACTTTGCTTCGGTGTCTGGTTTATCCTTGTATTTCCTTCACAATGATTCCCATCCTGTTTAGACATAATCTTATTTAAGCCATCATTAGAATCACTGTTAATATGCTTTTGTGATGCATGATTTCCTTGTTTGGGCACAGCTTGATCTTCTGTAATTATTTGTACAGGAGTGTCATTACATTTCAACAATTTCTTATGCCAATTTTCTTCAGTAGTTTTGCCAGCAGATTTCAAATCATGATGTAGATTTTCAATTTCCCCTGCATGAAAGAAAGGAGTAGTGTTTGTAACAACCTCTGCCTCATCAGAGAAGCCCTCTGTCTTAATTGGTTTTGCTGCAGTCAGCATGTCCTCACAAGGCGCTGTAGCATCTGGCTGGAAGCAGCTTTTATCCGTTACAGTGTTTTCAGAATCCAAGCACTCTGCCTTGTTGTCAGGGTGCACCCTGCCCTTTGCTCTTGCTGTCTCTCTCTGTACCTCCAGCGATGATTCAGCAGTACACAGTGTTGACGCTATCTTGCAGCCTTTTTCCACTGCTATTCCAGACTGTGCAGCTTCAGTTGTCCTGCCCTTGGTCATTTCCAATGGCGTGGGTTTATATTCTGCACTTTGCACTGTTGATAGAGCTGCAGGTTGATTCACGTAACCTACAAACAAAAGAAAGAAATGCACCTTTTATTTGCGATTCAAGACGCTTGCCGATGCAGCCCTTGAAAAATTGATATGCTCTGACTTTGAATTTTCAATCATGTGACTGTTAAGTGAAACCCCATCTGCTAATCCTGGCTCAGATCCATTCAATAACCAGGCATAAGTGACATTAAATTTTTAATGGGTTTTTATACTTCATCAATTCAGGCACAGACAGGCAGTGAATTCACATTAGCTCACTGTGAGGCCCATTTATATTTACTGACTACCTATATGCTGTGAGCTCTGTTACCGAAAGTCTATAATTAAGTAATTAGGTTAAAAATGAAGACATTTTGCTCTACTTTAAGACGTAATAATGCAACAGTCAAGTTGCACGTACTCTTGTTAAGGTAGAATTTTAAATACAGCATACACCATTTAAAATAACTCAGTAAAATATAAAATATTGCCTTCCAGTTTTTTGACTTACTGAAATTCAAAGTGCTTCATTAAAAGAAACAAAAGTCTTAATTTAGCATGAACATTTAAAATGGCCATTGTACTTGTGCAACAACAATAAGTTTACCGATGTTGACAATGTTTATATTTACTGTTTTTCCTCTACCAATTTTGCACTTATTTCCAACAAGAGTTGCTTCAAACTGTATGTCTCCTTGATCCAGGAGAGTGGGGCATTCATCACTCCTGCTCCATGTGTGGTGTTGGTCATCATCACTTACTCACCAGTTCCATGCTATAACTGGAAGGTATTTTTTTCACATTGTTATCCTCTTCCTTCTTCCTCCCCCAACCCTCAGATGATATTTCAACAACATAGACAATATTATGGGATTATAGTACATAGGTAGTTTGGCACATATGTGCACGCAACCGCCAGGAAGGTGGAAGGCGAACGAGATGGCCCTTGGTCTTTATTCGTCTAGCATTTTTTATGTCCTTATGAAGCTTCATTGTTTTGAAAGGCAGATTTACCGAGTGGTACTGGTGTAATTGGTTTGGCCAATGGAGCAGATGTGTTGACTGCACCATCCTCCTGGATGAAGCAGGTGTATAGTTTTAAGCTGGTTTAAACTGAGCACAAAATTGGTTTCCAGAACTAGTTGGCTGACGTCCAGAATGCACTTTGGAAAATTATGTTCATAAATCAGGATGATGAAAGTATTGGATAGTCAAAACATGTGCACCGGTGATAGCTTAATGCTATTCTTCTAGCAAAACAAAACAAAGGTTCCCATCTGACAAGAATAATTTGAACTGGTGTCGGATGACTCCAACTTGTAATAGATTAATGCACACTATACTTGTCTATGTTGTTGACACATCATCTGAGGTTGGGGGAGGAAGAAGGAAGAGAATAACAATGTGATCAAATAGCTTCCGGTGTATAAGTGATGCTTAAAAACTTGTGCCAAAAGTTGATCTGGTCACAACTATGATGCCACCAGACTAATTTCGAACTGTAAACCTTAAGCTAGGAAACAGCTTTTTTAAGCAGGCAGCAAATCTTGGGCATTTCTCCCATCTCCAAATGAGGCAGTACAACCTGGAAGCCTAAGGAAAATAGACATTTCTCTCCTACTTCCCCTCAAAATATATCTAAACAGAAAGCCTGCATCAGGTAGAAATTAAGTACATGTTGAAATATAGAGAAAATAGAGGCAAAGATGGAAAACAAAAGTTGATAATATATATATTTTTAGTTGGTATATCATTCATAATACAGTAACATAACCATGAGGAAGGTGAACACAATTGCTATTCCAGTCTCTACCAGCAATCTAAGGGGTAAGAACAAATTTCCTCAATCTTTTTCCACTCTGATATCAGCTTGAATTGTGTTATTGACAAACTAGAATACCGATTTGAAAATGTTTATAATACAGTAGTCATCACTTAGAGACCTGCATTATTTCAGCCATGCATGCATCAATGTAAAAAATATTTTGTTACCGCTTTTACTTTTTAGTTAATTGATACCTCTCCCTATTTGATATTTTGTTGATGGATGGCTGACCTGGAATGACTATTAAGGTGAGCACTTGAAAGTGACACCACACAGAATGCAAGTGACATCTGATTCAGCTAACAAGAAATTTTGTTGAAAGATTGACAAATTGGCAGAAGTCCGTCCAAGAAATTTCACTGTCAAAAGTAGCAACAATTTAATTCTTTATTCGGATAAAAGTATAACTTTTAACTTATACCAACCATTCTCAATGTTAATTTAAGCTTTCACAAGAAACATTAAACTGAACAGAATATTTTTTAAAAAGCAAAAACATTTCTAGCTGTTGTGTGTAGACTACAGAAAACTTAATCGAACATATATAGCAAAAAGCAAGTTAGTGGGAGTACCACAATTCAAGTAAGGATTATGGTCAAACAAAAAAAGACCAATTTCTTAATAGCTAATATCTGCTTTTAAATTGTGATGTTTTAAAAATTGAAAACATTACTTGTATCTAATATGAAGAGAATTCAAATTGAAAATGTTGATGGCGTACTTAATCTTCTTGAAACGGTATAAACGTGGCCATAAGGCCAGCTACGATTTCATACATCCCAAAGAAAGCACCAGATTGTATGGAAACAATTTCTGAGCACATTTCCATTACTCCATCCAGACCGGGTAACTCCCACTGAGGTCAGCAAATGTTTTACTGAAAACTCACTGGCATTAAATAATAAATAATATCTTTGACATATGCATTTCTGGAATATACAATTTTAACTAATGCACCTTGCCAAATGCACTTCATGCATTCACATTACGAACAAGGGCTCTTCATAAATTAAGATTTATCAACATTGCAAAAGTAGATCAGCTGAACCGCTTAACATTGGATTTTTAATATATATTTGTATTATATATGTAATATATATATAGCTCCCCAGAAAATTTCCTGTAGAGGTGTCTAACTAGGTGTAAAGATTTCAGATTGGCAACAACTTGGGAAAGCCTGTTTTATAAAAAGATGAAGAATCTGAAATTCTGCAGGGATACTTTCCCAATAAGTTCAAAATATCTTCATTACCATTTATGTACAAACTACCTCCTCTGACTTTCTTTTACTGAGGATTTTCTCATTATGGAAGTACAAATTGTGCAGGATTCTATCGCATTACAAAATCAGTGGAGAATGTTGGAAAGAATACACCATTGGCAAATAAAAACTGTCAGATTTGGGTTACTCCTTACTCCAGTCAGCGGGAAATGTACAGTAATATAAAAGGTTCAAACAATATCTGTAATATTAATCATTGCATTTGGCGTAGTGCCTTTCATATCAACAGGACGTTTCAAAGCATGTCACAAAATTTTACTATAAAGTGCAGTGACTGTACTTGTAGGTGAATGCAGCAACCCATTTGCGTGCAGCAATGTTCCACAAATAACCATAAAGTGAATGACCAATTTTTTGTAGGGTGAGGGATTGTTGGCCAGGACATCGGGAGAAACACCCTTCTCTTTACAACATCGGGAGAAACTCTGTGACTAGGCCTCCCTCTGCCTCCTCATTCTCCTCGACCTCTCTGCTGCCTTCGATACCGTGGATCACTCCATCCTCCTCCACCACCTCTCCTCTCACCCTTCAAGGTTCTGTCCTTGAATGGTTCAGGCCTTATCTCTCACACCACCTCCAGTTTGTCTCTGCCAACGGTTTCTCTTCCAGTCCCCGCATAATCTTGTATGGTGTTCTTCAGGGTTCTGTCCTCGGTCCCCTCCTCTTCAACCACTACGTGCTTCTGCTCAGTGACAGACATGGGGTCAACATCCACGTGTACGGGGATGACACACAACTCTATCTCTCTGGTCCACCCTCGATTCCAGGACAGCTGACTTCCTGACAGGCTGTCTGTCAGACATCAAGTCCTGGATGAGAGCCAACTTTCTACAGCAAAACTGAGGCCCTCCTGTTTGGCTTGCACAAGCGCCTCAGCACCTCATGCACAGGCAGCATCAGCATCCATGGTTGCACACTCCACCTCACAAAACCAGTCAGGAACCTGGGCGTCTTGTTCAACCTTCAACTGTCCTTTCTCCACCATTTCCATGCCTTTCCCCACCTCTGCAACATTGCCCGACTCTGCCAATGCCTCACCCCTCAGGCCGCCAAAACTCTCATATATGCCTTCGTGACTTGACTAGAAACTCCCTCCTTGTCGGTCTTCCCTCCACAAGCTGCAGGTCATCCAGAACTCTGTAGCTCATGTCCTCTCCTACCAGGCTCCGGGACCCCATCATCCCCACCCTCGCCTGGCTCCACTGACTCCCCATCCCTCAGAGGATAGAATTCAAAATCCTTGTCCTCACTTTCAAGGCCCCTCACAGCCTTGCCCCCTCCTACATCTCTGACCTGCTGACCCCCTATCAACCTGTCCGCTCACCCTGCTCCAGGTCTCCCATCCGTCCCACCCTACCATCAGCGGCCGGGCTTTCAGCTTCTCTGCCCTCACTCTTTGGAACTCCATCCCACAATCCCTTCGCCTTGCTGCCTCCCCTCTTCAAGGCACAACTCAAGATCATTCTTTTTGACCGTGCCTTCAGCCGCCCTCCTACCCCCTCTGCCCTCCCTCATCCCAACTCTTCCCCCCACACTCGGGTCCTGATCCCTGACTGTTCAGGGCCTTAGGGGACGTCCTCCCAACGTGAAAGACAACTTTATAAATGTAATTTTGTCCATTTGAACAGGCAGACGGGACCTCAGTTTAACATCTGATAATATAACTCTCCTCCACCATCACTGCATTGCAGTGTCAGTCTAGACTATGTGAGTTCAAGTAACTATGCGAGTTCAACATAAGGCTTGAACCCCACAACCTTCCGACTCGGAGGCAAAAGTGCTACCAACTGTGCCAGGCTGACACCTTCTGTAACATACTGCAGAACAGACACAGAATTGTCAGTATCGTTTCAACAAACTATTCAGTGATTCAAAAAGTCATTCATGGTTCCCAGACAACTACTTATAAGAAAAGTAAATAGACCAATATTGTATAGTGATTTTTCTGATGAAAAACGTGGCATTTTTATTACAGAATTGTAATAATTCAAATATTAAACAGCACCACAGTAGTTCTTGGAGCTGAGTCAAGGGTAGAGTTGAGTGTTACCTGCGCAGATATAATGGACAAGGAAGTGGTCCTGATTCTTGTGTATGTTACCAAGGGAGACGATATAATAATAATGCTTGCATTTGTTACAGTGTCTTATCATGTCATTGGAACGTTTCAAAGCGCTTCGCGGAATATACTGTAAAGTGGATGGACTATATATCTTGTGGGCGAAAATGTAGATGATGAAATAGAGGACAGTTAGAGCCTGATACCGTACAGGGGCAGGAGGAGAAGTCATTAGATAAAGTGGAAACTTCGTGCAGATAAGTGTGAAACCAGGAAAGTGCAGCCTTGGAGCTGAATCAGGGAGAAAGACGAATGGTCAAATTGTTAAGGCGGCAGAAGATCAAGAACATGACTGAATAAGGAGTCAAAAGTAATCTAAATGCCAAACAGAAATATTTTAAGAGAGACAAGGAAACAAAAGTACAGAGGGCTCGGAGTTGAGGTTAACTGAGTGAATATTAAAAAGTGAGAGAGCAATTGAAAACAAGACAGCAGACCACAAGGAATGTTAACACTAAAACGTTTAACCTATCAGATATGTATTTTAAGAAACAAGTTAGGAAGAGATAATGGTGATTAAGACATGGCACATGTGTTTTACATTTATTTTCAAATGAAGAATGGTCCAATTCCAGATCCAGTCCTTTTTGCTCAATTTACGGATTGAGTTTGTTTAGCTCAGAATTATTTTAAACAGAAGAACAGAAGTAGCAGAATATGCAATATGAAGAAACTAAAGACTTGAATGTCTACAAGGCAATTGGGCCAAATTAATACATTTTAGGATTCTCAAAAAATTGATGAAAGCTCAAATTATATTTTTAGGAATCATAAAGCGTTAGAGCTATACCTGAGGTCTCTCTCCACCCATTAGCTCAGTCTTTGTAAAGCACTTTGAGATGCTGCCCCAAAGTGAAAGGTGCAATATACAAGTGCAAATTGTTGCATTGTTAAATACCAAATTTTATCCTGTTATTCAAAAAAGAGCCTGGAAGTTATCGACCAGTTAGTCCATCTGTAATGGGGAAAGTACACAATACCATCAATGCTTACATAAGGAGGAAAGCCTCTATAAAATGGAGCCATTACAGATTTAGAAGCAAACGGTCATTCTTCACAAATCTACAAGAATTGTTTGAAGATTTAACTAGTGAATAAAATAATTTGGTAACGATGAAATTAACGCAAAATTTACTACTTGTATCGAAAACTGCCTTAGCTGGAGGAAGCAGAGTGGGATGACACAAACAGCTTCATGTGAGAGTAAGGAATAGCTGAATTCCACAGGAGTCTATTCTGGGATCCCTGCTGTTCAAAATATTCATAAATTAATTAGCGAAGATGTCTTGTAATATTTTAAATTTAACCTACAATATGGGGGTAACTAGAGGGCCTAGGTTTGAAATGTAAAAAGTTCAGATTATGATTCGTATTTAGAACTAATTATTTCTCCTCTTCCACTGTCAATATCCTTCGAGTTGGGAGGAGAGGGGGGAGAGTTAAGATAGGTAATTGGGTCTCTTTGGAGCTGAGCTGTCTCAGTTGTCCAATTCCTGAACCAGGCAGGTCTGCAATATTTCAAGACCCTCAGCCTGGTTTATCAGTAGGATTTGAAGAAGCAGATGAGACACTGGGCACAATAATTCTTCCAATTCACCTGTAGGCCAAAGCCCGAGGTGAAGCTACCTAGACAAGCAGCAGAAAGCTTACAAGGCAACATTTGCAATGGAGAGTTATGTAGTTTTAGTTGGTTAAACTCAGCAATACCAATATGCACACACTGGGGTCCCCAAGTGGGCTTTAGGCTCTTGCCAACCTTCATCCAATACTTTCCAGGAAATCAGGGTGCATCCCTCCAGGGGGAGGGTGTCCACTCCGTTTCAGACAGAAATCTTTCATGCTTATGCAAAACGATGTCTGGTTTGGATACTCTTAAGTATGGAGATGATTTTCCACGTGTTAACAGGCACCTGAATGACTAAAACAAAAATTCTGTCTCCCTCCCACCCAAGTTGGGGATTTACAGACTCACAATAAAAGTATATCTCATGCCTAAAGAAGTAGAGAAGCATCTGCTGAAGAATAGCACAGGAGGCCAGGATACAAGGATAGATGCAGACTGAAATGAGTAAGTATTCTGCGGGACACAATGTTGCTGGGATGAAAGGAGATAAGGAGGCAAGGGACGAGTGGCCCTGTTCATGTCTTGCCCTTGATATCTCGCGACATCAGTTTGTGAAGTAGAAATACATGTAGTATTTTCTCAAATGTCTTATACAATGTTATATATGCAACTATGTTATATATGCTAATGCAATACAGTCCACACCGGTCAGACAATATCTATTCTTTCTATGTCAGTTGTCATTGATGCGATTATTTTTATACAAGTAATCTTCCATTTTCTTTTGGATGATTGACTTCCATTTTTCCAATTATTGTGGTTAGGTTAATAGATTTAGTTGCCAAGTATGGTTCTGTGTGTGTTACTAATGACTGCTGATGTCCATAAAGCACTAATCAACAACAGTCTCAAGTCAAATTCCTAGAAACACCAAAATATGCAAATATGTTACCTTAGTGATTCACTAATAAGATAAAATCTCTGAACATGCTCTCATTAAAACATGCATTTTGCACATCTCATAATTGCTAGATTTGCCATGGCAATTTGACTATACAGTAGAACAGTTACAAAGCACTTAATTAATATGCAGGTTCACTTAAGCATGCAGTTGAAGTTTGGACCCTGACATTTACTTCTCTATCCAAATATCCAAAATTCTTGGGATCTGCCTCATTTCCGCTTCATAACATGCATGTAGAGAGGTGAATGTAGGGTGAAATGGGAAAGCCAAAATGGCTATGTTATAATAATAGTATTAATAAGCCTTACATCTGGTATCATACCTTTCACGTTTGGGAGGACTTCTCAAAGCACTTCACAGGATATAAAGTGCAGTGACTTTTTTTTAAATGGACAAAGAAAATCTTCCATTGGTGTCACTCCTTGCAGCCTGAACAAGAATAACATGTAGCTACTGATATCTGAAGTGACCTGCTAGCCAAGACATTGGCTATTTTAGCTTCTGAGCTAAAAACAATGGCCAACTTCCGGGCAATACATTTTTCAAAAACAGTATCAAGTGTTAGGCATAGGTATAGCCAGTCAATACCTTTGCTAATCAAAACTAACTTAAGAAAACATCAGAAGTATTAATCATGCATACTTACTAGAATTGCTGTCTGCATCATTTTTCTTGTGAACATCTGGTCCCTTTGAAATGAGGAGACAATCGTAGAAGCACTGCCCTAATGCAGTAATCTGAAATGTTAAAGAATTGAGATTGATACACAATTGTTGTGACCCCAACAAAAAGACTAGTCATTGGAACTTGAAACAGTCAAACTGCAGTCTTTGTATTAGACTGCAGGTGGCACATATAATAATCCTTGCATTTGATATAGTGCCTTTCACGTCTTCGAAATAACTCAAAGAGCTTCACAGAATATACTGTAAAGTGAATTGACTGTATATTTTGTGGACGAAACGCAGAAGCTAACTGCGCACAGCAGTGTCCCATTAACAGTCGTGGATTGAGTGACCAAATTATTGTTATTTAAAGGGATTAGTACACCCAGAAAAGCGATCTGTCAATCGACTAACAACCAGGTTCCTACTTACTGCTACGTAAACAGAGGCGTGTGGAGTAAAGAAACTTGTCCAAGGTTTCGCCTTGCCCGGGAATTGAACCTAGGTCCTCTCGCTTGTGAGACGATTGCTCGAACCACGAAGCTACAGGACTCCACAAGCAATAAAACTTGCTTTGTAAAAATTTGGCACAGTATCACACTATTTTTCAATTTTCTTGTCCTCAATATGGAAAAACAGAATTTAATTTTAGAAAGTCGCTTCTCAATATCCCTGAAGTTGCACTTACAACTTTGTTTACAGCACCCTGATAGTGCAAATCCTTTGATGACCACCAGAGGTTGTAGTGGAGCCACTTTTATCATACAAACTCGCTTTGCATTCTGCAATTACCAGTCCTGTAGTGAAGTGTCAGCTTAGACTACGATACCCTTCTGACTTAGAGGTGAGAGTGCCATCAACTGAGCCAGGCTGACACTTTCAGTCCACAAATTATTCTGGAAAGAATTTCAGAACCTGGCTCAACATTGCCCACAGAATAAGAAGATTATCACAACTCATGACAGACAGTGCATTCCAACAGTATTCATTTAGGAAAAAACCTTCAATCGCGTGTTGGGCAATGTGTTTATTATGGGCAATTTAATAATTGTAAAAAGAACTGAAATGCTTTAGTAGCAACAAATGTTCTCAATTGTGGTACCTAAGATCATTAATTCATACAATTATGGCATTTTGTATATTGTTTGCAACACTAAATAAATAATATTGTGATTAGGTTCTAAATTGGCTTCTAAATAAAGAACAGAGTTCATTAATCTTACGTACTCACTAAGGATACCCTGCTTCAAGTTTCCATTGCATTAGAATTAATGAAAATGTTCCGACGACATCATTAGTGTTGCAGCCTATTAAAATACCCTTTCAGAAAACAAACTGATTTCTAGTAAATGTACAAGCACAAAAAAAACTAAGTATTAGAAAAGGCCATTGAGTCCCTCAAAGTCATTCCTCAAAAAGCTGTGAAGAGTAATCAACTATGATATATTTATCACTACCTTAAACTTTTTTTAGCGTCAAAGTATTGGTAGTTAAACAATCTCAAAAAGACTTGCAGCATAAGGGCTTGATTAAAATGTTTTCAAAAATATTCTTACCTTATCTACAGGTACATTTGGCCTGAAAGAGTAGATAAAATATTATAAAGATAGTTAATTAAGACAATAGTCACATGCAAAATCTGACTAAATGGAAGACCATTAAAGACAGATATCACAATATCAACAAATCACAGAGCACTATCCACTAAGATGTAGGTTACTGCAATATGTATTTTGTTTTTCACAGTGCAATATAATAGAAGTACACCAACTATTGCAAGTACTGGAGAAAGATTAATACACACTAAAAGTATTAATACACACTAAATGCCACTGAATTTTATAATATTTAGAAGTACAAATGGCACAGTTCTATTTGAAAACATTTAAAATGCATTTTATTCTTTCCTTCTTATCTTTCTACTTTTTTCCCAATTCTTTCTCTATTGGTTTCTTCAAGTATTATCTGCCTTTACTATTCACAACTTTCTACCCTTTTACCTCCATAACGTTTCTCATGCTAGCATTGTAAATTTCCTGCATTTCCCATTTTTCATCCTTCCATTTATAGTTGCTTTTGAATTCATGTTTGATTCCATTTTTATCCTCTTATAAGCTTCATACTGACACAGCCTATTTTCTCTGAACAACTCAGGAGAAGTGATGAAAGAAGCAACACACTGTGCTGAAGCTAAGAAATAGAAAGCAGCTCATATCTCAACTGCTGAAACAGGTGATTAGTGGTCAAGGCCCAGACTGCTGTAGAAATTTCCATTTAATTATAACTTCATCTAGTTTTAGAATTCAGCAATCAAGCACAAAAACAGGGCAATAATGAGGTCAGTACTATTTTTAAACGCACTGGCCCGTAGTCTTTAAATACAAACCAAGATTAGCATTGTAAATTGAAAGTTATTAACCTCAAACCTGAAAAAAATGTTCAAAACTGTTTGAAGTCACCCAACTGTTACAAGTTAAAGCATGAACACAGTAATTGGGTTATTAGAAACTCATTCTCAGAACTCCAATCGCAACTCAATTCATCTCAGAGTGCTTTCCTTTAAATATTCAAACAGGGTACAGAAATATAAAGTTAATCAATGAAACAAACTAACATGGAGGAGTTACTGATCTCCTTGGATCAAGAGATCCAATTCAACACACACAAAAGTTGAAATAATGTAGTCACCGAATCACTAGATATTAATGACTATCCTAAGCAGTTAATTTAGCTCTACCTTCTTGAAATTAGTTCCTTCAACATTTATCAGCTTTCAGTAATCAAATGACTATACTTAACCTGCTGTAAACGGCTTTGATAATAATCCTGAATCTGTTTGTTACCTCTCAAATATTTAGCCTGTTCAAAAACTCCATAGAATGACATTTCCATACGATCCCTGCCAGAATTATAAATATCTGCTGTACACGAGAAGAGGGCCATATATAAAATGAATTACATGTCTAACTTCCTGAGGAAAAATCTGCAATCCTAGATTTGACCACTTTTGTGGATGAACTCTACCCGTCACTGAAAAATCCTCCAATGAGGTTTGCAATTTTGAGAGCTACTGCTTCTGTTGACGAATTTCAGCTTAATATAAAAGCACATAACTGTCCCCAACAAACCATTTAAATGTAAGAAGCAATGCAACAAAACATCCAGTTGTAACAGGAGCCAAGGGCTGAGTATTTATAGTAACCATCGTCATTTACAACAGTTTCAATTTTAAATATATAATATATTCACACACACCTTTTTAAAATAGGTTGTTGCTTGCACAAGGCAATAAATGCCCCACATCAAAGAATTTGTGTATGAGTATCAAAACACAAAAGCAGTTTATTGCCAAATATACTCTTGAGAGAAATAACAGCATTTTGCAAATTAGATTTTACTTTTAGATTGGCTTGGAAGATTAAATATTCTATTTTACAGCCATTTTGCTGCATGGGAGTGTGATTATTTGTAAAGGGATAAGAAATTTGAAGACCAGACTGTGTTCCAACAACCAACAGATCAGATAACCATGTTTCCTTTGCTATGATTAGCTTCTATTGACATCAGGGTATACAGATTACTTTGAAACAATATGGTTAAGTGAAAGACTCTTGTTTTCCTCTAGTGGCAATGGGCTAGGACAATAACGTTTGCAGCTGATGGAATTCAAACCTTAAAATAAAGTGTTTTAAGAGTTTGATATTAATGCAGTTAACACTTTTTATATGTAAATACTTATTGCCAACATGTTACATATCTTTTGCATCATTATTGAAACATAGCTGCACTTGAATACTTCTGCAGAGGAGTCCAAATATTTATCTGAAATACAATCTCGATAATGAGTCACTAACCAATATAAAAAATAGAATTCATTATAAAAGCTTTTACACCCATGGGAATAATTGAAATGTGCTATCAACCAGTAAAATATTCCAATCAGTGGAACCTACCATGTTTAATAAACAGGTCAGCATTCATAGAACCATTTTGTCATATTTAGCAAAAAGCCCCACTCCAAATGACTTAGTGACATTGTGCTTTGTGAATCATGCGTCACCAAAAAAATTCCAAGTTCAGTCCCTTCTCTGTGCTGAATACCATGCACGTGAATGCAAAGAACAGGTCTGAGTTATTTTGAGGGTTTCATGGACAAATATCCCTCTGACACTCATTATCAAGGCTCACAAGTGCTGTAAGGAAATGCAACTTGCTACAATTCACAACATTTAAAAAAGTAATGAAAGGTGGAAATCAGAGCAAAAATATTTATATAATTTATATTTATAATTAGATTCTCCCATGCAAGACTATTGGATCTCTTCTCCAAATTAAGCTTTTTTTAGCAATCATCAACAACTTACACTTCTATAGTACCCTTCACATAGGATAACATTCTCATTTGAAAGAGCTTCGTAAGTGAGTCTGTAAGAGAATTCCTGAAGAGCAATTAACACTTTGACATCTTTTAGAAGAATTTTTAAGAGTCTCCCTAGTCCAGAATCCCTTTTGCCCATTTATTTTTCTCTACTATTTACTCTACCATGTCTTCCTTGCATCTGAGCATCCCCACTGTAGTATGCTGTCACTCATCCTCCAAATTGTTTTCCTTAAGACATTAGCAAGTGAATAACAGTACAACAGGCACATACAGCATACTGCATGTGGCATAGGGGAGGTGGGGGAGTATGCAAAAAAAAATCTCTTCAGGCTTATAACCAGAATTTCAACATTCACAAATGCAGATTCCAACATTGGATGGGTGAAACCCTGCTAAGTGGAGAAATTTCAAAGATTTATCTGTGAGAGTTGCTTGTTCAGCGAATATTTAAACGGACAACTGAAATATCACCCCTTAATTGTCTGTGCTCCAATGTAAACATTACCAGCTTCTGTCTTCTCTTCTCAGTCCTCAGATACCAATCCTATGCATTAATTTAGCTCTCCCCACCCCCATCATGTTACCTCCTCCAACATCAAAATGTTAATGTCAGAATGAGGAACTGCTGCAATTTGAACACCGAAATTTGCCTTGGTTTAAAAATTCCAACACATTAAAGATTCTAGACACATATGCAGCTCATATGTCTACACTCAAAGTGAACTTACCTGCAGTGTGAAGCACAGATTTCAGTAAGCTTTTCTATTTTGTCAGTATCCAAAGCTTTGAGTACTCTCCCTTCGGAATCCTTATTTGGCATTGCGGTTTTCCATTTTAATTCTGGAATGCCAAAGAAATGACTACATCTGAGCAATACAGCAGCATTTACAATCACAACATCACAAGAGAGGCACGGATGAAGAAAGCCCTTTAGTTCTATGATCCCATCCTTTCAGAATTCATAATATATGCATATTATTTTTGGACTATATTAGAAAATAACAATTCAGTACAAAAATTAGTTAATAAAATAATCACACACAGGCATAGTTGAGATGCAGCCAGTCCAAATAGCCTATAAATTTAGATAATGTTCAAAAATTAGCTTGCCACTGTAAATGTAAAAAATTCCCACAGCAATGAATATCTTAAAATAATGTTTACAGACAATGACCATTATGGACCTGTTCTATACATACCCCAATGATCCTGAATAGCAGAAAGATTAGCCAGCAGAGTTTGATGATACAGTTTTTCAAGCTGAATAAACTGAATTGCTTTCTCAACTAGGTACAGCATAGCGTAAAGGAAAGTTACTCTTAATGAATCCAAAACAACTGTACTGTTTTACGAGTTTGAATAGTTTTTTATCATATTAAGTGAACACGATAAATAATAATAATCCTTGCATTTAGTATGGCGTCTTTCATGTCGGGAAGCCCTTCCAAAGATTTATTGATTCTGAGGAATCCTAAAATGCCTTTATCCTACATGTATATTAAATTTGCAATGAAATTCTATTTTTTTCTCCTCTCCTTACATTACAATGATGGTTTTTACTTAAATTGAGAAATCTTCTTGTAGACCCTTCGTGCGCAATACTAGGGAAGTTTGGGAAAGAAGACCAGATAAATCAAGAAAGAATAGTTAGATGACTACTCGAGCTTAGATTAGGAGACATTTAGTTCCAGAGTTTTAAAGTACTGTTAAAGAATTATTAGGGGTGAGGGAGCGTGAGGACTTTTGGTTTCAACTCAATGACACAGTGGGCGAAAGATGATGTTCAACATTCCAGAAAATCCTGACATTCATGCACAAGAATTAACGATTTTTGTTGCCTTCCAAAAAACAGCTCCAACTAGCTTTTACTTTCAAAAACTGCTGCACAAACTATGTTTCATATTTCTGCCTTTTGCCTTTGTGTTCTTATCCATTAGCTACATTTATGCAGCAATGGTTATGTCCATTCCCAGCTCAGCTAAGATTACTCGAATTACATTAAATTGGTTTATTTTTGCTCACGTCACAATCTTTATTGTTAACCATATCATTTTTATTTTAACTGGTCACATTTAGATGATTTCCATGCTCATGAACATAGGGAATGCTTCACAGAATCCTTGCAGTCTATCTGATTGACTTCTTGTTTAAATTTTAACCACAATTAAGATTGGGTTCCAATGAAAGAACAGATTTTCTTCCACCACCTGTAAACCAGATCCACCTGTATTTAGCACTGCAGCTATTAGCCTTGCCTATGGAAGCATCATTCCCTATCCCTCCCAAGTGACTCACTCTAGTTCAAGTTTCCACTCTCGCATCAATGAATAAATAAATGATCAGTCTACTGTTCAAGGTTTGAATTCACATTAATTACATGTCAATCTCAGTTTCTCACACCCTCGGCCCCAGGCAGGAAACAAGCTATACCTACTCTTAAAATAAATGAACAAAGGAGCTTTTCAAACTGTGTTAACACAAACATACAAGTTAAGACTTCACTCTTGCACATATATCTATCTAAAAGAAACTTAATTTGCTGATTTTTTTTAAAATGTGAGACAGAACAAGTGAAGAGAAGATAACAAAATCTTCCCCAGTACTCTAAAGAATTGTTCTTTTGTTTATTATACAAGGGCTCCTGCTGATCAAAGCAGATATGATCTCCAGAAGTCTCCACTTCCTCACAAAGGGATTATTTAGCCTCTCACGCTATCTGGCCAAGAATATTCCTAAATCATTAGCATCAACACCTCAGATTTGCAGAATATATTAACACACAATGCTAACTTTTGTTCAAGCTTACAGTGGACTTATTAAAATCCTTTCATGTGCAAGAAAGTTCTAGCAACAGTCCAGAAAGAAGCAGTTTTCTTTCATAAATAGTTTAATCCTTTCTTGTGGTTACATCCCAAATCAAGTATACCCTACACACTTCAGATATTTAAAAAGTCAATATTTAGGATAGCCATTCAGGCCTAATTTCAACATTAAATGTATTGCAACATTCCTAACTTATACACCAGGAAAATTACAACAGGAAACAATTGACGGCACTGCCAAATGTAAAAGGATACACTCTTCTTCATGGAAATAGATTTCTGCAATCTGAAAATAAGGGGAAAAAAATTAGAGTGTAACATTTACAATCCATCTGCCCTTCAATTTTAGGCCTGTCTTGGCTACAAAACAAAGCACAACTAAACCGATTATAAATTTCCTTTGATTCTATTATGATAATATTTCACTCCATTAGTACACAATAAACCATTAAGACATTTCATTGATACAAGTCAGATTCGGTATATGGACTAGAATCCCATTACAGCACCTTTGGTGCAGTGCACCTTCACTTTTAATGCGATTGGGGGTATGAACCCTGACACTTAATAAAAATCCAAAATATAGGTGGAAAAAAAATGGCCAAATCACTTTAAAAAGCTGGCTAGCATCCATGTTATCAGGTCGCTGCCAACAAATGACATCGTTGATGATCTGGTGATCTGCAACATGGCCATTTTGGCTTCACCACAGTAAAAAAAAAAGTCAGATTTCTGGTCATCGCATTGCCGCTGACGTCATTTCCTACGCCATGCGAAGTGACATTAGTGGCGACTCAATGAAGTTGACCCTTTTAGTGCAGGAAGACAGTTGGAGTGCGGGTAACTCTGCTCATCCACACTTGCGGAAGTCCTGACTGCAATTGGACCCTGTTACATCACAAGTGAATAATAATAATAATAATCCTTGCATTTGATATAGCGCTTTTCACGTCTTCTCAACGTCTCAAAGCACTTCACAGAATATACTGTAAAGTGAATTGACCGTATAGTTGTGGGCGAAACGCGGCAGCCAATTGCGCACAGCAGTGTCCCACAAACAGTCGTGGATTGAAAATGACCAATTTATTATTGTTTTGTTTTGGAGGGATTATTATTAGGGCTCTGTGTGGAGTAAGGAAACTTGCCCAAGGTTTCGTCCTGTCTGGAATTGAACCCAGGTGTCTCACTTGCAAGGCAAGTGCTCTAACCACTGAGCTACAGGACTGTAGAATGGATCCTACCTACATTATAATGGGGCTTTACTGTAACAGCCAGTTAAGTATAAAGCAAATCCATGTGTACTATGTCCTTGCTATACATAACTTGCATCAGATAAATAAAGAAAATGGAACTGTGTAATTAGGCTATTCTGAATGCTCCAAAATTTCACCCAAAATTTACCAGATAAAAAAACTCAGATTTTAACTCAGAATTTATGGATATTTCAGCACATTCATGTACTCTGAACAGTGTCATCACTTTCTTGTATTCTATGAGTTTACCTGTGAGATGCAACAAAAGCTAAACATATAGGAGAGACACATGGGAGAACAGAACTGTACAGAAGCATTTCTCAGCAACAGATTTACAGATTTATTTATATAGTCTTATCTTTCACATTGGAAGGACAGTGCCTGAAATAAAATATGCTGGAATGCTCCAAGTTGAATGAAATCTTTTCCTACAATTTTAAAATTCCTCATTTTTAAAATCTTACTACGTTTGTCATTGAGACAGGAAAAACAAAATGCACAATGCATAACTGGGGTACCTGATGGAGATACTGTGGCAGAAGATTGACATCGCTTAATTCAGTTACTCCCTGGATGCAGTCCAGTAGAGACTGGAGGAGCCTTTTCCCATCAACTTGCTGATAATTTATATCCAAATCAGAATTCTTCTCACACAGAACAGTGCTCAGTGCTTTTGAGGTATCCACAAACTCCACTGCTTTTTCCTCAGATGTTTCTGTAAACCCAAAACAGTCTAAAATAATGATTTGGTTAATAAAAGTTTAGAACATGGATGGCTAACTCATGGATGGCATTGGTGGCAAGTAAATTTCACAGAGGCTTCTTAGAGAGAAATTATCTATTCCGTTATGATTTATTAAAGATACTTCAGGAGAAACAAAAGTAAACCCAGAATAATACTGTCAGATCCTTCACTCTAGCATCAGACAAGAATCACCTTTAGCATAGATAACATGTCTTAAAATAAATGAGCAACAAAAGAAGCCTTTTTCAAGCTTCACGTGTTAACAAAAAAATACAAGTTAAGACTTCATCCAAGCAGTCCAGTGCCTTGGGAGGTCTTCCCGGTACAGCTGTAATTTGTTGTTATTGTTGGATATCAGGAAGTACAATGAAATTGATAACTCATGACCACAAGAGAAATAGCTCAAATGATTACTTATCAGAGTTGACTAGTTAGCCAAAGTACAGTATTTTGAAATTACAAAATACTACAATAGCTAGTATATTGAGTGAGTGACTAGTTATGTGCAGTTGACCACTTATCCCAGTGGTGAGTTATCAGAATTTCAGTACATTTCTTTTCACAGAAGATAATCAAAGCTGGAATAGATTACCAGGGGTGGCTGAAGTCAAACACTGGACTTATTTAAAGAAAGATGTTGCCATTATGGATAGATAGTGTCTCATATTCTGGAAGGATGAGATCAAATAGGGCATCTGAACCTCTTATGATCCTCAACTCAAAGACCTGGTTTAATTCTAGCCCAGACTGATGGAATGAAGATCTTCATGCTTTTCACTTAAGTGAAATTTATTTCATGGTATATAAAAAAAGTATCATCCCTAAGGATACAGACAGCAAACAAATTTGCCCCAAATCCAAAGAAATTGGCAAAATAATCAGAAAGACTACTTAGCCTAGTTTCCGAAATATGGAGTGGGTGGGGGCATAGGAATCTCTTGCACTGGTATAGAAAGGAAGAAGGTGAATTTAAGGCAAAATAATCAGAGCTTTACTCAGCATCTGGTAATGTAAATATTGAACTTGGGAGTGCTCAAGACTGACACCCAGTAGAACTTTTTTCTTAAAATTTTGCCCGCACAATTATTTTTCTAAACATCAGCATATTCTGGCTGAAACGGGCATAAGGTGTCTGATAGATTATATTTTAATGACTTCTTCCTAAGATAAAATACCCTGTTACAGGCTCCTAAATATAGAAAGGAAACCCACTGTACCCCGAGATTAATTTAAAACAAATAGATGTAATCAAATGCTTCCCAACAGTTTAAGATGCCACCAACCCTATATGTTAGACAGATTCCACATTTGATCCTTGGTCTGTATTTAATTAGCTTAATTCAGTCACATTGGCAACAAAGGCATTTCAGATTTACCTCATTGTGGCTAACTATGAAGGGAATTAAAACTAGACACAGGTTCGAAGTCCTGACTGTTGTCCAGCAACCCATGTTGGACGTGACTGTGGGACAATCAGAGCAAGTGCAGAATGGTGGATGAATGGCCCATTCTGAATGCTACAACTCACAATTCTAGGCTCATAAGCCAAAAATGGTTAAAAAGGCAACACCTCAAATTCTTATCCCAACCTCAGACAAGAAGAGACACCATGAAACAAATATTAAAGTTCCATATTTGTTACAATCCAGCGTTTTTACATTTTCAATTTTTTGGTTTTCAATGCAGGACTTTGTATTAAACAATGCTACAAAGTAGTATATGAAAACTTACCAATAGAACTGGTCTTAAATTTGCCTTCCATATCTGAATCCCAATTATTTTTAATTTCTTCTGTTTCTGACAATGGCAGATCTGTTTTCACATGAGCAATGTTGTTACAGAGTTCAGATCTATCACTACAAGCAGCCTCCACACTGTCGCTTTGTACATTCTCAAAGCCAGTCTGATTAAAGTTTTCCTCTTCATTGTTATTAATCAAATCTTGCTCACTTTGTTCATGTCCTCCCGTCATGCCATCACTACATATTGCTATTGGTACTTCATGAATCTTATTTTTATTTTCATCTGAAATTAGCGGAGAAAGTTGACTTGTTCCACTCAATTTTTCCACTTCGTCATTGGAGCTTGCGTTGTGTGCCGTTTTTGGTTCATTTGTACATAATCCTTCTTCTTCCATGAGAACCTTCCAATATAGTCCAACCTGGGACCATCAATTTTCTACAGCTTTTTTTTTGTTAAATAACAGTCTGCAGATAAAATAAAGATAGTGAACTGTTAGATCGGACAGTAAATACATTTGAGATCAGGGACACTACAGCTCTAATTACGGGGTCCTTTCAGAATGTGACCAAGATCCCATTGAACTATTTTAGTATTTTGAATCAGAACAAATCACAGGCAACTGTACCCAAAGGGCTGTCTTCTAATAAGGCAATGGTCTCACTTGGCAAACCACACACTACTGCAATACTCAGGATTAAACAGTTTATGCTGAACAGAGTCAAAACAAAAATCTCAATGCTCGAAAAATTTAATTAAGTAGAACAAAAGAAATACACAGAACGTTATTCTGAGAGAGAAAGGTTTGGAATGCTGATGGCCATCAGAAACTAACATTATTGAAGAGTGAAATTTAAATTGAAATCCACCATAAATGACCAGACTTGGATTTAAGTTTTTTTTAGAAAACATGATTGCTTTTAGTTCTACTCACCATTTAAATAAAATAAAAATAATAATAATTTGGTCACTAAATCCGCAACACTTTGTGGGAACTGGTGTTTGCAATTGGCTGATGTATTTCTCCCACAAAATATATATTCAATTCACTTTACAGTGTATTCTGTGAAGCGCTTTGGACGTCTCGAAGATGTGATAGAGCTATATCAAATGCAAGGATTTTCAGCCCAACATTCCAGGTCGGACGAAGGCTCAAATATCAAATATTAAACAAATTTTCTCTTTCAACGTTAATTGAACTGTCCATTTTATGACCGTCTCTTTATAATATCCAACAGTCATTAAAAGGAACAATATTTGGTCATCAGAAATGAACATGTTAGCAGAGTAAAATTGAAATCCACAATGAGTTATCGAAACTAAGTGTTTAAGAATTGTTTAAGTTTTGGATTTTCTATCAAAACATCTTAACATGATTTAAGTTTTTCGGAAAAGCATAAATTGCAGGGTACACACTGGGAAACAATCAACAACAACAACAAGATTCCATTTATAAAGCGCCTTTCACGTCAGGAGGACGTCCCAAGGCGCTGCACAGTTGGGTCATGACCCGAGGAGGGGGGAAATGGTCAGGGTGAGGGGAGGGAAGGGAGGGAGCGAGGAGGGGGAAAATGGTCAGGGTGAGGGAGGGAAGGGAGGGAGCGAGGAGGGGGAAGAGAGTCGAGAGGGGAGCTGAAGGCTCGGTCAAAGAGAATCATCCTTGACAGAGAAAAGAGACAACACAGGACAAGACTTGGACAGTAGGTCTACACATAGCGAAAGAGACAAAAAAAACTGCTTCAAAAATCTATTTTCAAAACCTTCGTAATTGAAGTCAATCTTTGTTTATTTCTCCTGTTATTTTACTTAATCCTTTATATTCTATATTGTACATACACACACAATCTCTGTAGTATATCATTCAACTGCTTCTTCTTCTATCTTCTATACTAATAAAACGACAATGTCGGTCTGTGCTTCAAGAACGATCTCAGCAACCGATTGACATAGAGACATGATTTAAGCCTCATCGGAAAGGTCTTGGGAGCGGCATGGACATATTTGTTATCGAGTATCTCCTATCGTTCATGAGCTATTTTCAATTTTGAGTTTTTTGCTGCAGTTACACCCGGTGGCCGCCAAGTCAAAGTGGTACTGTGGGATCGTGCATCGCACAGCACCTTCGTATGCACAAACTGCAGTTACACCTGGTGGCTGGGCACAGAGCAAACACGGAGCCAAGCGGTGAGAACAAAATAAAGAACACAGACAAAGCTAAGCCGCGGCAACAACAACAAAATTACATTTTTAAAGTGCCAAGTCCTCCCACAGGAGTACAGATAAAGATGAAATGTCTACCTGTATCTATAGAGTCTGTCTGTGTGTCAATCTACATTCCATATTGGTCCTTCGGTTGCAAGCGAAGCTAGTTAAATTATACATGAAAAACAAAACCGGTGAGACTGTTGTTATTTTCATCTCCTATGTAGGAGCCTGAGAAAATCACAATTTAAGAATTGTCCAGTCAGGGCCAATCTGGGCTTCTTGATTATACCCAAGAGACCACAGTGCATGCCACAAAAAGCTTGAGAGGAGCGATACTGAGTGCAGCTAAAATTGGTAGCTGCTTTGGGAAGTAAATGGGCTATGGAGGGCTGAAAGTTGAAGACAAACAAAGATACAAAATCATGACAATTTCTGATTACCGTACATCAATTATACTGGATCTAGATTCATGCTCTCAACTTTAATTAAGCATTGCAGAATTTTTTTTTGCATTTGAATATCATACTTCAATGAAAGTTATAATGAAAGTTATGAGTACAATTTGTCTACCAGGTGGGAAGGTATTTTTGTACATGAAAATCTGGACGTCAGTTGATTTTATGTAAATTAAATCACAAATTATGAAGATAGCTCAAGAATAAAGGCAATCGCAGTATAAAATGTGTTGTTTTGAAAAATACCCATTTAGTAGCTCAAGTGCCAGATCTTTTGCTTCTTCTCTCAAACTGGAAGATTTTAATTTATTAACTTTTTGGGGGAAAAAATTGTGATTGAATACATACAAATAATGACAGGAAGACAATCTATGACCCTGCTCTCTGCAAACGCATTCATTTAGTGTCAGCCTGACCCATTTGGTAGCACACTCGTCTCTAAGTCTGAAGCTGTGGGTTTAAGTCCCACATCGAGACTTGGACCCCATACAGTATACATTGACACTTCAACACAGGGCTAGGGATGTGTTGCATTGTCAGAGGAACCGTCCTTCAGATGAGACATTAAACCGAGATCCTTGTTGTCTATCTAGGTCGATGTTATCTCATGGCATTATTTAAAAAGAAAAGGGAGTTCATCTCGGTATCTTGGACAAGTAAAATTGGTCACTCATTCTATGGCTATTTGTGGGTCATCATTGTCGTGTGCAAAATGGCTGCCACAATCTACCACAAAATTTGTACAATCACACACCACTTTACAAAATATCCTGTGAAGCGCTTTGAGACAGACGATATAAGGCTCAATATCAAATACAAGAATTATATTAGGATTATTTTCTTCACAGCACTCCGAAACCATCATATATAAAGTGCGCTATATAAAAGCAAGTTGTTGTTTTTCTTTTAACCTCTGATGAAACCCTTGACCCCAGGACCACTGCTGTGCTGACAGAATGTCTGTCAGACATCAAGTCCTGGATGAGAGTTAACTTTCTTCATTTGAACGTCAACAAGACCGACGCCTTTCTGATTGGCTCCCGTCAGCACCTCCACACCTCAGGCGCTGACAGCATCTCCATCCGTGGTTGCACACTCCACCTCACTGAGGCAGTCCGGAACCTTGGGGTCTTGTTAGACCCTCAACTATCCTTTCTACCCCACATCTGCGCCATGACCCGCTCTGCCTTCCCCCACCTCCACAACGTTGCCCGGCTCTGACACTGTCTCACACTGCAGGCCACCGAAACCCTCATACACGTTTTCATTACATTGAGGCTCGACTATGCAAACTCACTGCTTGTCGGCCTCCCCAACTCCTCCCTCCACAAGCTGCTGATCATCCAGAACTCTGCAGCCCGTGTCCTCTCCTGCACCAGGCTCCGTGAGCCTATCACCCCCATCCTCACCCAACTCCACTGGCTTCCCATCACACAAAGGATACAGTTCAAGATCCTGGTCCTCACCTTCAAAGCCCTCCACAGTCTTGCTCCCCCCACCTCTCCGACCTCCTAACTCCCTACCACCCTAAAGTATTCCAAGGCTATGGATTCACCCCATTCTGTACAGGTTAAAATCTTTTAGTGTGGGTATTGTATGCAAAATAATACTAATAATAATCCTTACATTTGATAGAGAGCCTTATCACATCATCAAGATGTCTCAAAGTGCTTCACAGCATATATTGTAAAGTGGATTGACTATTTTATGAGCGAAAAACAGCAGCCAGTTTGCTCACAGCAATGTCCCACAAACAGCCATAGAGTGAGTGATTTTATTTGGGGGATTGTTGGCCAGGACACCAGGAAAAACTCACTTTTTCGATCAGTGCCATGGGATTGTTAACGTCTACCTGAACAGGCAGACAGGGCCTTAGTTTATCGTCTCAACTGAAAGGACAGGACCACCACCAATGTAGTACTGCATAGGAGTGTCAGCTTGGACTATATTATTCCAAGTCCCAACGTGGGGCTTGATCCCACAGCCTACTGGCTCAAGGCGAGAGTGCTACTACTCAGCCAGGCAAATGCAAACATTTTTCATCCCTTCTCTCTGGGAGGTGGAATCCAAAACTGTACATGCACAAACTTGTGTTTATCCAAAGTGGAAATTTTAATCAATGCCCA
Source organism: Callorhinchus milii (assembly GCF_018977255.1). Lineage (NCBI taxonomy): Eukaryota > Metazoa > Chordata > Chondrichthyes > Chimaeriformes > Callorhinchidae > Callorhinchus > Callorhinchus milii. The sequence continues at coordinate 60,203,480 of NW_024704744.1, read as the reverse complement.
ATAATTGCTTTCATTCTGTTCTTGCAAGAGCGAACAGATATAACTGACTTGTACAGACCTGCTAAGAGCTTAGGCCACCCATGGCAAAACCACAGGTAACATGAGCACTCCCTTCAGCAGCAGGGAAAAAACACTTAAATAAGCCCTTATAATAATCCATGCAATTAATAGTTCTTACATTTGGAATAGCACCTTTCATGTTGGGAGCCGTATCTACCTCACAGGATTTATTGTAAAATGCAGTGGGTTTTTTTTGTAGGTGAACACAGCAGTCAATTTGCACACAGCAATGTCCCACAAACAGCCATATGCGAATGATCAACTTTATCCAGGAGATTGTTATCCAGGATGGACTCTTTTCAAATACTCATATGGGTTATTTAATGCCCACCTGACAGGCATATACGTCCTCAGTTGAATGTCTAATCTCAAGGATGATACTTTGAACACCACAACACAACACCTAGCACTGTATTGAACTGTCAGTCCAGATTGTGAGTTCAAAGTACAAATGTCAGCCTTGAACCCACAACCTCCGGATTCAGAGAGCGCTACCAAGCGAGGCAGGCTGACACCAATTGATTTGACTACTGACATCTGTTCATCGTATTCAGGGGCACTGTTTCATTTACACTGCAGTGCAGCAGTCAAATGCAAGGCTACATCTTGGACATCCACCCGACGTGAAAGGAACTTTACAAATGTACATTTGTATTGCATTGTAATTCCTCCACTGTTATTACATATACCTTCTCGCACTGTCAATCATCAGGGATCATCAGAACCAAGCTCAAAACACTTATTAGTGGAATCACTTATCAGAATTAGGTTCATGGCTGGTGTTTCCTTTCTTAGATATTGAGGCCAATTGCATCATCTCTTTTCCTTCCGCAAATGAGACAAGCTAAGACAACCACTTCCCCATTTGAGACCACCTAACTCAGCAAAGAGCAGATATCTCCAAATTTGTATGGCTCAGTTTCACATGGGGCATTGAACTTTCCAAATGAGCAATTAGGGACTCACTGAAGAATTTTGTAAATGAAGACCCAACAGTAAATTGCTATCCATAATAATAAATAATAATCCTTGCATTTGATATAGCACTTCTCACGTTTTCTAGACGTCTTCTAGATCCTGAAGATAAGGTTCTGCTGACGAAACATACCTTTTCCTAATTTCCTTCCATCACAAACTGGCTTTGAGGTAAACTGGTATAATGTGAAATTTGTTTTATATTTTAATGTTCCTTTCTCACAATTCACTCAACACTAAGACTTTTTGTATGTGTTGAGCAAAAATGTGAGGCAAATATGTTTTGTTATTATACTGTACAATGTACCTTCATTTCAGACTTATGTGAAACAGATACAAAAACATTATGTTGTTTACGGTACATTTCTTCACTGCACACAGGTTGTGCACACGTTTTTTTTTGGGACGCTCCTTTTAAAACAGTCGGGAGTTGCACTTGTGTGCACTATATCCATGTGCGCACCCGTACACACCCTGATAAGGTGCACTTGCCGCTTTGGGAAGGCACCTCGATGGGCACCGTACGTGCACATGTTTGCCTTACCTATTTTTTCAGGACACTCTTTGGTTACATCTCGAGCGTCCTTCTGTACTCTTAAGTTTATTTCAGTCAGTTTTGGGTGCACTTGTGGGCTACCCGGTGGGTGTGCCCTGAGCAGTTGGTGCCAGAGCAGGTCCTTCCGGGGTCAGGCACCATCTGGCCTTTGCCGCGGTTGAGTTATCGCTATACTTTTTAATATATATTTTTATTTATAAATATATTTGATACAACTGAAATCCCAAACAAACACAACATCTTCTGTTACAATTGCTTGGCTACCATTGTCCTTGAGAGCATAAATAATGGTCTTAGAAAAGGATATTTGGCTGATTAAACCCAATTCTTTCACAGGCCATACCCCAATACCCTATTCATCCACTGTATCTCCTGGGAAGAAGTTCTGTATAGATATCCCCCAATAGAAATATACATTTTCAGTAAGGAGGAGGCCACCTAGCTTATCAATGCTCCTGGGCTAGATCATATAGAGGTGTGCTCTACCCTCTCTACCCACAATTACAGCATATTATCCTTGCATTTGATATAGCACTTTATTGTGCTGTTGAGACATCTCAAAAAGCTTCACAGGAATTTTGTCAATTTTATTACATGGATCATGAAAATTAATTTTTGAGGTAAATAAATATCCATTACAGTGTTTCCACATAAAATGGATATGGACTCTGCCATTCTTCAAGATTATGTCATGATGGATAGAATCATCATAAATCATAGAAATTGATGTTAATATTCCAATTTTAAGAGAGCATATGGATGGAGGCATTTCATATAATATTGAAAAATTATAATATAGATTCTGGATAATTTTATTTTAAACCTGAAAGTGGGGAAACTATTGTTTTTAATGTTTAAAGCATTAATCACTGCTTGTTGCCAAATTAAGTTCTCAACAGGTATAATGAGGATTTAATTATCACTCCATACGCCTAATAATAATCCCTCCAAAACCCCAAACAATAATAAATTGGTCATTTTCAATCTACGACTGTTTGTGGGACATTGCTGTGCGCAATCGGCTGCCGCGTTCGCCCACAAATATACAGTCAATTCACTTTACAGTGTGTTCTGTGAAGTGCTTTGGGACGTCCTCCCGACGTGAAAAGCGCTATATCAAATGCAAGGATTATTATTATTATTATGTATGGCTCCAACCCAGGAATTTTTCATATTAGTATATTCTAATCTAGATATATCGTATCTAGATTGAAAATGTACTCCACCAGTTCATCTTTTGCAGACAACAACCGGCAAGTTGTCCAGATCTGCCTGAGCCATAAGTTGTGTACTAAGACATAGGAGTGAGTACAATTTTCCCTATCCTTGCCGTTTCCCTATCCATAAAAGGAATGAGTCAAACATTAAGCCCTTTTTTTAAATACCACTGGATTTTAGCAAAGAATTTTCACTTCACATAGAAAGTCATATCAAAATTGTTCTAATAGGTAAATTATCTTCAATCCATTAAATTAATTTTTTTTTGATATTCAAGAAAATTAATATCAGCTTCCTGTAATGGAAGTAAATATTTATTAATAATAATCCTTGACTTTGATATATGGGGAGGATGTCTCAAAACACTTCACAGGATTTACTGTGGAGTGCAGTAACTGAATATTTTGTAGGTGAATGCAGTAGCCAATTTGCTCTCAGCAGTGGTGTCCCACAACAACTATGAATCTAATAACCAGTTGTATCTGGTAGATTGCTGGCCAGGACACTGGGGAGAATTTCCCTTCTCTTTTTTGATAGTGTCATGGGATCTTTATCAACCTGAACAAGCAGGTTTGCTTTAATGTCTTACCCAACAAAGTCCAACCATGTAGCACTCCCCCAGCACGATTAGAGTATCAGCCTAAATTGTGAGTTCAAAGACCTGATGTGGGGCTTGAACCCACAATCTTCTGACTCTAGAGGTCTACCAACTAAGCCAGGCTGACACCTCAAATCCTAGGTCATAGATTAACAATCAGGGCAAGAATGCCAACAACTGAGCCAAGCTGCACATAAACGTAGAACAGCAAATTTTAGATACTTTAGTGGAATTTCAGCATAAGATCAACTAATTCCATCAAGCATAAATTGATGAGCAATTACTATTTGAAACAGATATTTAAGAACAATGTAGGCATTACAATACAATTTATATCCCTATAGACCAAGTAAATGGAACAGAGAAAGATTAAAATAGTATATTTTTCCATCAGCCCAAGATCAAAGAATTTTCCCCACACAGAGTAATCTTAAAGTCACAGAAACTTCATTTGTACAATTTGGAGTTCTGCAACTTTTGTACTGTACTCTTAACCCTTATAAAAATTGCAAACTTCTAGCTTGGGGTGGGGAGAATGGAAAGGGAAGGCGAGAGACGGGGGAAATGAAAAGAGAGGGGGAGGAAATGGAAAGAGAGAGTGGGAGGGGGGAAAATGGAAAGAGAGGGTGAGAGGTGGGGGATGGAAATATTTAAAGAACAAAAATACATAAAGAAAAATCCAAGAGAAATTCGAGCAATTTAAATTATATGAAAGGGAGATGAAATCAGGGAAAATTTGTGAAGATAGAAAATGTTGTTACAAAGAAACTTAAATGGAAGATAAATCCAAAGTGCAGCCAGTTCTTTACAGAAAAAGTTACACCCATTAATCGAGACAAGATTGCAAAAGTTTAACATATTCTGTCATTCCCAGGCTGTGGGGGGGGGGGCAGGGAAAAGTGTGCAGGGGATTGGGGAAAGGGTGAAGAGTTTCATTCCTGGCTATGGCCTTGTATATGACTTTTCTCTCACATGAATATTTAACCAACTGCTTGCTTATAAAGACATTTAATTCAGATTTCCTGATTACTTCTTTAGCTGCACCAGACCCACCCATTAGAGATGTGGATCCCTCAGGGACAGGAAAGAACAACGAAGCATAATGAAAATAAGAATGTACAGCTCCAGAGTGTTGCCACACAAGTCAACATGAATTTTTGTAAAAAGGCTGCCTCAGAACACATTAAAAGCAAACTACTATAGTTCCTAACGGATTCAATAATCTGTTTAGAAAATAAGCATTCAGCCTACCTTTTACACAACGTTCTGCACATAAAAATCAAAAGTTTGCAATGATCACAGAAAATGTATTGCTCTAGAAACCCAAATGAGTACATGACTATTTCATCTGAAGATGAAGCCATGAAACAGAAAATACACTAACAGCAACTTGCACTTATATAGCGCCCCTCACGCAGAGTAGCATCCCAGAGTGCTAAATACTGTATGTATATCATAAATAGCTCTCAAATACAAATAAATAGCTTAAAGACATGTCAAATATTTAAATGAAACACAGAGGGTACCTCATGGGATTGTAATGAAGAAATGTTACAGTTTTGCCCTCAACAAAAAGCAGCTGCACAAAACATGCAATGCAACAAGTGCTGTGAAAAACCCAAAACATGTCTGCCATGGATGTAGCAAATCACTGGGAGTGTACATTTCAAACATTAAGCAAAAATGAGAAAACAGATTCTAGGAATTGGGGAAAGTGATTATTCACAAGAATAATCTATAAAACAATCTATTTCATGTGTCATCGATCTTTTGCACATTTTCCACACAGCAAAATTCACCTAAACTTTCGTACTAAAGCAACCTCACTAAAATATAAGGTTCCCTTTTTACCCCTTATTAATACTATTAGTTGGATATCAAAGGGGCAAATTAAAATCGTAGAATTTTACAGCACATATGGAGACCATTCAGTCCATTGTATATGTACCAGCTCTCTGAAAGAACTACAAGTACCATGAAATCTAAATCCCAAGGTCAACCTAGTGACAATTGCCAACATCAAGTTCTGCAAAAATCAATCTTTTCTACAAAACTACTACTAATAATAATCCTTGCATTTGATACAGCGTCTTATGTCTTCTAGACGTCTCAAAGCACATCATAGATTATATTGTAAAGTGAATTGAATATATATTTTGTGGGCAAAACACGGCAGCCAGTTGCGCACAGCAGTTTCTCACAAACAGTCGTGGATTGCAGTGATCAATTTATTATTTTTTTAATAATAAAACTACTATTGAAACCTTAAATATTTGATATAGCGTCTCATTATATCATTGAGATGTCTCAAAGTATCTCACAGGATATACTATAAAGTGTATATTGTGGACTATGTATTTTGTGGGTGATATGCAGCAGCCACTTGTGCACAGCAATTTCCCACAAACAGCCATGGGGTGAGTGGCCAATTTTATTTTGGAGATTGTTGGGAGAAACTTTCTTTTAACAGAAATTTGACTTCTCTTTGGTCAGCCAGGTGTCTGACAAAAACTGAACCTATTACCATGCTTAATATTATCCAAATCAGACTGAGTTTCACATGTGTAAGCCACCTACACATGGGAATTAATTTGCACAACGTAAAACCATTGATTCTCCAATAATTTAAGACTGATGTAGGATTTCATAAATAGCAGGAATTAAATGATGGTTAAAATGGTTAGACATATGGGTAACATCACATCAGGTACCAAGATTTCAGTGTTAATTTCGGACTGCTCACAACCCGGCAACAAGCCATAAAACATATTGTTGGGATTCCACCTTACTTATTATCCAAAATCTGGAACACAATCAAGTCCACTGCCTCTACCAAACTATTAACTGTGTTTACCAGGCATGAAGAAGAAAGTGATGGATTTCCCATTAGGGATTGTCTGTTCTCTACTCAATTTCTGAACTGGTGTAGGATCAAGGATGCAAACCCACATTTTTAAACCTCATGGTGCATGCAATTGAAACACACAACATTTTTTTTAAAAACTGTGCCAAAAATGCTAGTTTTCAAAAATAATTTACATTTTTTTGCATAAATACCTTGCTTCTTGATGGCACCAGGCATAGAATACTATGAATCAATCTCCAGATCAAGAAAAATAGCACATTATTCAACTTGTAGTTAAAAACAGAATACAATGTAGCCTAGCCCCCAGTGCAATTTCTACTGCAGAAGTAGTCCTCAAAGAGAGACAATGTGTTGCGTCATCCTAGAAGAGAAGGAAATAGGACAAGGCAAAATGTGCTGGGTGAATTGTCTAAGGAACATTATAACATACACAAAAAACTAGTGAGACGAACCATACTCTGCTGATGCAATCGAGACAAATTAATGTTCACCCATAAACCAGTTACTTTTTTCATACCCCATTGTTAATTACCATTTAAAATCCAGAAAAAACTGTTTTTTTCTCTCAAACTGATGAAGCAAATCTCAAGCACTGCGGTGTGGCTTATACGTGCCCTTAATAGCTTATTTCACGATTATCAACTTTGAATTTTGCTTACACAACATGTGTGGTGAATGCTTTAAACGAATGTAAAAGGACATGATGCTACATGATAAGAGTTTGATGAAGCAGCAAGTAGGAGCTCATGCAATGTACCAGCACAGCACTCAGCCTCGTTTCCTGAAATCATATCCCTCCCCCCACCCCAACACTGCATGTTTGAACAACTCTCAGCTTCCAAAACGTAGAGCTATTGTTTTGGTTCGAAAAAGATGGAGATTATTTTCTCTGTTCATATAAGGGTCATAAAACTTTGCTTAACCCATATCCTGTTGAACACAACATTGGTATAACAATTGGAATGATAAGCACTTCAAAAGGATGATGTACCTTTTGCCTCCGCATTTTTGAACAGAGTTCTCTCACAAGTGAACAGAATGTTAACCAATGCAATCCTTTCATTATCTAATTTCTTCCATCAATTAAAGCAGAGTTTAGCGAAAATGTTAGCCACATTGTGGCAAATTTGGAATCCAGATGTGGCAAAATTGTGTTTTTGATTATAGTATAGTAAATTAAAAAAAGAGTAATGGATATTGTGATCTCAATACTCATATTTGGACGATATATGTATGTGTACTTTGTCCTTTTTGTGCATTTGTTGGTAAAATAAGACAAAAAGCTGCATGTGCAGCTTTCTGATCATTGTGTATGGTTTACTTCCTTGGTTACTGCTTATTGGTTATCTCCTAAAATAGTGTGTAACAAAGGTGAAAACCCCAGATTTCAGCTCCACGGCTACCAATTGTAGTCAGCCCAAACATTTGGACTAAGGGAGTGAGATTAAAGGAAAGATGTGAGGCAAAATAATAAGTAACTCTACAGTTGTCAATATCATTCTATTCATTTAATAACTAATTTTAAGAAACAAGTCGCTAATCCTGACAAAGAGTTCTTTATATCATTAGAACAGCTCAGGCCTCAAGGAGATTAGCCATGGAACACAGTTGGTTCCCTCAAGTTCATAAAGGCAGCATTTAAAATCTCTAACAAAATCACGAATAAAATTGCTGACGTGTAGAAAGCACACGAGCAAGGAGTGGAAAGATTAAGGGGAAGAAAAAGGAAAGTTGTGAGGCAAAATAATAAGTACCTAAACAGTTGTCAATATCATTCTTTATACAATTCATTGTAAGAAACAAGTCGCTAATCAGAGTTCTTTACATCATTAGAAGAGCTCAGACCATAAGAAGATTAACTACTGTACTCAGCTCAAGTTCACAAAGAAAGCATTTAAAATCCAACAAGTTCAAGCATACAATTGCTGACATGAACAACTCGATGGTCAATAAGAATTATTGCAACTCTAATTCCAGTTGCACAACTATTTCTGTGGAAGGCAATGCAGTACGGGGATTTGCTGAATAAAACTTTTGAACCAATTGTGTTAATTAGCATCCAGTTTGGGAAAAAAATGCTACCTAATGATGTAAAGGACACAAACTCTGCTCCACCCCAACCAAACTTTGTGTGATAATTGCATATAAGATTTGTAACCTTCCAGGGTGCCATAATAAACATATTAAACATACACAATAAATACATAGCATAATAAATGCCATAATAAACATACATCTATTGTCCTCTACTACTTAGTTTCATTCACATAATTTACATTTTTTAAAAAACGTAATACTGTTTCATAGTACCCTTAGAAATTTACAGCACAGCAGGCCATTTGGCCCATTGCGTTTGTGCTGGTTTTTAAGTACTTTCAGTTCCATTTATCTGCCTTTTCCCCATACCCTGCAGCTGGATCCTTTTTAGATATCTAACCAGTTCCTTTCTGAAACCTAAGCGTTTCCATGTTATGCACCCATAGTCTATTTTAGTCACATAAGAAAAAACTATATCCTGAAAATTTCAAGAGAAAGCCCAGAAAACTCCCCTTCGAATTTCTTCTCCTCTTCCCATGGTGAAGCATCTATTTTCTGTTCAATGCCCTCATCCACCATGGTATTGCCCTGGGTCCTACATCTCTTTACCATCTTAGTTTTTATTAATTTCATTTTTGAAACAGAAGAATCTAACTTACTAAAGCACCACTTAAAAAACGTTGGACATTGAGTTTTATATCAATTTTTTGTACTGCTTCAGAAATATTCAGCAACTCGGAAATGGGTCCGCCCCAAGACTGGTATTATTCATGATGGTGCTATGTATTACAAAAGAATATAGAGCAACAACAGTGTAATTTGAGAAGTATGTTTAGCAATGTTTTCTGAAAATAATGCGCTTGTGTGTGTTTTTTGCTGGAAAGAATGTAAGTGATCATTTCCTGTCTCCTGCTAGCAAGCGGTATAGGTGATGCGTATAGATTATTACTTTCTGTTTCTCTGGTACTAGTATCGTAAAAAGTGGATGCTACTGCACATCTGCAGGTAGAATTTTTTGTTCTTTGAAATTCACTATTAATTTTTCCAATGATAATTTTCAATCGCACTGCTAGTGCGTGATATTGGTAATAATATCCTTGCATTTGATATAGCGGTTTTCACGTCGGGAGGACGTCCCAAAGTGCTTCACAGAACACACTGTAAAGTGAATTAACTGTATATTTGTGGGCGAACGCGGCAGCCAATTGCGCACAGCAATGTCCCACAAACAGTCGTAGATTGAAAATGACCAATTTATTATTGTTTTTGGTTTTGGAGGGATTATTATTAGGCTCTGTGTGGAGTAAGGAAACTTGCCCAAGGTTTCGCCCTCTGCCTGGAATTGAACTCAGGTCTCTCACTTGCAAAGCGAGTGCTCTAACCACTGAGCTACAGGACTCCAATGTGTTGCAATGAGTAACAGAAAGGTCATCAGTGTTATCTTGTTGGGTGATGTAGGTAATTTTTTATTGCAAGACTTCAGAGGGTCATTGTCTTTGTCATTCAGTTTTTGTTGTTTTACAGCCTACGTTCTTTTTTCAATGAGGCTGTGTTTGGCTCATTGAAAAAAACAATATAGACTGAAGTTATTTCATTTGAAGAAAAGAAGCAATTTATAGAGGAAGTCTAAATAAAGGATGGCACTACAATAAAGTTGTATTTTGTCTGTATGCAGTGAAATTGCACAGTGCAAGGGAGCACAAAGGCAAAATGTTCACTACAATATCAATTCCTACCCATATGCTGTGAATAGGAAGTGGAAGGGGTGCTGTGCATCTTTTGTAACCAAGTAGAGCAGGGTGAGTTTTATTTTCATGTCTAAGTTGAAGGCTGCACTCATTAAGTTTAAATTCTTTCTCGTTTAAGTGTAATGTTTTCCGTCAATGCATTTAAAAGAAAACCAAATGATTACATGAGAGAGAAAGAAATTAAGGTTATGGGGGGGGAAATAGGATGGGCGAGGACACCAACACAAACTAATTGGGACAAATTGCTGTATTACTCTATGTAAATTTAATGTTCAGTCTTAAGATGTTCAGTCTTAAGATTGGAAATTTTAGAAAAACAGCCTTCAGAGTGGAAGTTTGGAGAGGATAATTCTTTTTTAGACTTACAAATTATCAATTTACTGCAAGTCTTTAAGGTTTAAAATCTAAAATCAAACCGTGGAATTGACCAGGAGTTTTTAAATTGACAGGCGTTCTTTGGGGGTTTCTTTCAAAATTTCCAAGATAGAAATTTGTCTCAGGGGTCTATGTCCTTCCTAAATAGACTGTGGTTGCGTAATTTATAAGTTTTGAGCTGACGTTTGTCCACGGTATCTGGAAAATGGCTGCCCTCTACTGAAATTCTATAGATACTTGTAGAGGATAAGCTAACATTTTTATAAAATTAATACAATAGCACTGTTTGAACAGAGTGCCTGAAATGTGATAAATTTGAATAATAACACAAACAATAATAAAAATACTCCTTACATTTGGCAAAGTGCCTTTCACGTCAGGGAGAACGGCCCAACATGCTATGGGTTTTGAAGACTCGTTTTTTGAGGAATTATTGCTGGGATACCAAAAGAAACTCACTTCTCTTTTCAAATAGTGCCATGGGATCTTTAACTGGACAAGCAGACAGGACCTTGATTCAACGTCTCATCCACCAATAATGCAGTAAAACCCTAGCACCACAATACAGTATTAGGATTTAACACAAATGCTGTAATCATCTACCCAGGAACCAAGAAATAACTACTTATATTGCGTGACTATTCAAGATGCATTCTGTGAAGGGCACACTTGCATAATTTATGGATAAAATGGCATTGAACAGAAGAATTGTTGATAGCAGCATATTTTGGAAAAGTATAAGATCCAGAATTAAAATGAGGGCAATTTTTCAAAAATGCTTTTCCAATACTGAATTAACAGGTAAACGTGATAGCACTGTAATCTCCGTGATGACTGCAGTTCCTGAACTAAAACCTACTCGCATTTAAAGCAGAACACAACAAATTCAAAAATTCTAATAATAATTCATATTCATTTTCCACAATAAACACAAAACAGAATTGCCATGTTGACTCGAGCACAAATGTTCAAAAATGGCATGCATGCAACCATTTCACCCAGAGTACAGAACCAATCTAAGCCACAATAAATGTTAAGAATTTTGTTCAACTTTTATTTAAATTTGTAATAGTTGGTTCAATAGGAATCACACTCCTCAACTGTTAGATTTTTCAAAAAATATTAATTTTAGCATCAAATAACTCAAAAATAACTGATTTGGGCTCGTTTATATTTGGTCTTCCAGCAGAAGGTATCAAGAGCATTTCTTGCTTTATTACAAATCTACCTAAAGTAGACTGTTGAGATCACCAAATACTACAACATTGCAAGCTTATTCGCATCATAAACCAAAGCAGACCACAAATTTGAAGCCCAAATAAAATGGATCACTCACGCCATGGCATGGCATGGCTGTGTGTGGGACGCTGCTGTGTGCAATTGGCAGCCGTGTTTCCCCCACAAAATGCGATCACTCCCCTTTACCATATATCCCGTCAAATACTTCGAGATGTCTCAACGACCTGATAAGGTGCTGTATCAAATGCAAGGATGGATGGCCGTTGTGCATGGACCAAGCGAAGCTTTGCTGGAATACACCGACTCCCATCAGTTCAAATCTGGGTGTTATACACTCAAAATCCCCACCACCGCCACTGGAGAAATCCTCAATGCTGTCAGCAGGAAATTGCTGGGGAGCTCTGGGGGGGGGGAGTGGTGGTGTGGGGGGTGTGTGTGTACAGCTGGGGCTGAAGATGGTGAGGAACCTGGTGATCGTGGGAACTTCCAAACCCACACAGACACACACCACCGGGCGGACAGCAATTGGCTCCTTGCGCGTCTCTGAGGTTAATTTATATATATTTGTTTTTCTTTCGACGGTTCGGGGAATCAATTTCTCAGCCGTGGGGGGGGACGGCTGCTGCAGGTCCCAGTAGTTGTGGGTGGGTGGGGGGGGGTAGTGGAGGGGAGGGGGGAATTCGACGCTGTTTTTAAAACCTCCAGCGGTGGTGTCGGTGAGAAATTGCCCCGAAATCCTTAATCCTGAAAATCACCTGGAACATGTTTAGCCGGAGCCGAGCTGCCGGCGTGTGTGTGTGTGTGTGTGTGGGAGAGGGAGGGAGGAATGGTGCTGGTGCTGGTGGCTCTCTCGCTCTCCCCCCAGGGCAAGTCACACACAAGGATGGGGAGGGAAGGGGGGGGTGGACACGCCAGGGCTGGGGAGGCAAATGGCAACGGATAAAAACACCGGCAGCAAAATCCCGCCCTCCCTTCCCCCGCTCCCCGCTCGCACTCACACAGCCACGGCAACGCGCGGCTCGGTGTGGCGCGGCCAGCATCACCTCGGCGGCGGCTGCTTCGTCAGACCGAGGCGCCCGAGCTGCCCCCCCCCTCCTCCCCTTCGGCTTCTTTCCGAAACAAGCACCGCTAGGCCGGGGCCAGGAATGAGATGACAGCGTTGCTTGTCACTTCGCGAACGGAACAACTTACCCTCCGCGACGGCCGCCGCGGAATCCATGGCCTCTCACTGACTGACTGACTGCCTGACTGAGCGGCGCGAGCCGCTGCCTTCACAGCCCCACCGTGCGGGGAGGGAGGGCGCGAGCCACCGCCGAGACGTTAGAGTGGGGTCGCGCGCAGTACCTGACGGTTGGTCCGAGCTCCGCTCGCGCTGTCGCCGCCGCTTCTTCCTGCTGCCACATACGGGGATTTACTCCCCCCCCCCCGCCGCCCGCGCGCTCCTCCTCCTCCTCTCCCCCCCCCCCCACCACCACCTCCAGCAACAGCCAATCACCGGCCAGTCAGGGGAAGCTGGTGCTGGGAGCACGACGGCTGGTGGCCATCATGGCGTCGCCATCACCGGGAGCGGTGGCGCTGCTCAAGGTGGCCCGCGGTTTGCCAACCTTTTCGCATCCTCTCGTGGTGTCACCTGTGCCTTTCGGGACGGGTCTAACCTGTTAGTTTACCGGGAATAGGTGTAGTTGAGTGTGTTGATGTCAGACAGACAGACAGACAGACAGACATTGAGGTCTTACAGATACAATACAATTTACACCCATATCCACAGCGCCTGTCACCGTTGGGAGGTGGGTCCTGTTCTGTTCCTCCTGCTCTATCACTGACTATAGCAATGGGGCTATTCTGTTTTCATTGGAAGTGTTTTTTTTTGCTTTTCGTCCAGAGATCTGCAGGTAGGATGAGCAGACAAAGCAGGGTAGGCGATACCCTCGCATTATCGCTTGGCACTGGTGCCCACTCATTGCAAGAGCCTGTGAAGGTAGTCTGTTACGTCTCGAAGTACTTCGGTGTCTTGTAGAGTAGTGGTTAGAGCACTCACCTCGTAAGTGAGAGGACCTGGGTTTGATTCCCGGCAGGGCGAAACGTTGGGCAAGTTTCCTTACTCCACACGGCTCTGATTATCTAGGAGTAGGTAGGAACCCGGTTGTGATTAGTCGATTGGTGGATCACTTTTCCGGGGATAAGAAACCTTAAAAAAATACTCAATAATAATTTGATCACTCAATCCACGACTGTTTGTGGGACACTGCTGTGCGCAATTGGCTGCCGGGTTTTGCCCACAAATATACAGTCAATTCACTTTACAGTGTGTTCTGTGAAGTGCTTTGGGATGTCCTCCCAACGTGAAAAGCGCGATATCAAATGCAAGGATTATTATTATTATAGCACTGACAGAAACTCTCAGAACATGGAAACTGAGAATAACTCCAGAAATCTAATCCATCTCCCACACATGTCCTTTTTCCCTTCAACTGAACTCTGTGCAGTATTTGTTAAAGTTACTTATAAGGTATAGAGTTGCCATTGTTAATCGCTGCATCCTAATCCTTGAAAACAGGGTATTCAAAACTGCAATCACATCTCAGATACTCAATTCTGAGGATTATAATTATGATTTTTTTCACTTTACTGGTAATATCACTTCACATCTGTACCTCTCATTTGTTATTGACAGATGTAGATAATCTCAACATCAGAATGTGAATTGGTTCTCACATTCTCCTCTTCTCGATTTCCTGTTATCAGTCTTTATAATTTGGTTTCATTTTGTGAGCTTGGCTTTAAATGAGACTTCGCAAGTGTTACTATATAAACATACACAAGCCATTCACACATAGTGTTTCTTGGCATGGATGCAGTCAGTGAAAGAATATAAAGGGAGCTATTCAGATAAGGAAACTAGCCATACTCATTGCAGTAAATTGCTGGCAGTCACTACAATTATCTAAACAAGAAGGTACAAGAAGCAAGTTTAAAATTTTTTTTTTCTTTCAGTGTGTATGAGGGTATGTTAACAACAACACTTGTACTAATATAGTGCCCTCCACGCAGGAGTGCTTAACAGTGGTGGAGCCTGACTGTGAGCCAGGGGGGAGGTGCCCATAAGAACGGTCGAAGAGGAAGATTTTCAGGCAGAACTTGAAAAGGGGGAGAGAGGGGGCAAGGCGGAGGGATTGAAGGAGAGTGTACCAGAGTTTCGGGGCTTAGTGGCTGAAACCACAACCTCCGATGGTGGGGTGGAGGGTGCGAGGGACGAGCAGGAGGCCGGTGCCAGTCGAGCAGAGGCGCTGGGTGGTGGATTGGGGAGTGAGGAGGTCAGAAAGGTAGGGAGGTTGCTAGAGAATGAAGGGATTTGAACACGAGTGTGAGAATCTTGAAGTTGGAGCCTGGCCAGAACTGGTGAGATGTGGATACAGAGTTTGGTCCGGGTCAATATGAGGGCAGCAGAGTTCTGAATGAACTGGATCTTTTGAATAGTGCAACTGGGGAGTCCGGCAAGGAGTGAGTTTGAGTAATCCAGGTGAGAGATAACAAATGCATTCAGCTGGATTTGGGGTAGGTACGGTCGGAGGTGGGCCATGTGGCGGAGGTGGAAGAAGGCGGTCCTGGTCAGGGACTGGATGTGAGGGAGGAAGGAAAGCTGGGGGTCAAACCGGACGCCTAGATTGCACGCTAGTTTGGTGAGTGTGAGGGAGGGCCCAGGGAGAGTGAGGAATTCAGATCTGCCGGAGTGAAGATGATGACAGGAGCCAAGGAATATGGCTTCCGTCTTGTCCACATTCAGTTGCAGGACATTTGCACTCATCCAAGCCCTAATGTCTGCCAGACAAGCTGATCGGCCGACCTGGAGTTGGTACTGGAGGAGGCAAACTACATTTGTGTGTCATCTGCATACATGTGGAAGTTTACCCCATGTCTGAGAATGACATCGCCCAGAGGGAGCAGATAGATAAGGAAAAGAAGAGGTCCAAGGATGGATCCCTGGGGTACCCTGCAGGTAACCGGGCGGGGACGGGAAGTCATCCCTATGATTTCTTGGTTAACCTCTATGTATTCTTGGTTATCGGCACTTAATCTCATGAACCGTATGCTTCCTGTGGCTGAAAAGAGGAAGGGGGATTTTTGTTTGCTACCACTGGTAATGATGTTTTGCAATATCAGCCAGTTGACACAACAGCAGTGTAGTGAAGCAAACCCCTTCGATTTAGCATTAACCTCATAGAAAGGTACCAACCACCTAGAGTTGAACTCTCTAGGGACTGGGATTATCAAACCTGCAGCCCACCACGGTGCTGATATATTTTGATACTTGAAAGTTAGATAAAAATCAGCTGGCAACGCCTCATCAGTTCCAAGAAACACAGAAGTAAATTTACTAATCGGCTCAAAAGAGAGGTAGATGGATGGGCCATGTCTCTGCAGCGCAAGTCCTCTCTCGCACACTAGGCTCTGTGAGTCTGTCACCCCATTTTTACTTAGCTCCCCTGGCTCTCCTTCCCCCAGTGGATCAAATTCAAGATTCTTGTCTTCACTATGAAATGTCTTCATGGCTTTGCCCCAGTCTAGCTCTGATTTTCTGTCACCTTATCACCATGTTTGCTTCCCCTGCTCAGCAAACACTGGGCTGCTTCACAAACTTCATCTAGTGCACCCCACCATTTGCAGGCAAGCCTTCAATCACTCTGCCCCCATTCTCTAGAACTGCATCCAGAGCCCCTCCACCTTATTCCCTCCTTCCTCACCTTCAAACAGGCCTGAAGATCTATCGTCTGATCTATCTGCACAATTAACACCTCTTCTCAGTTTTGTTTCAACCCACAACCCCCCCACCTTTTGTTTTACAAAACAGTACCCGTTGCCTCCGTTCCTCCGGGTGTGGCCTCCTCCTCGTCCCCCAAGTCCTCCGCTCCACCCTCGGCGGCCGTGCTTCAGCCACTATGCCCCGAGGCTCTGGAACTGCCTTCCTCACTCCCTTCGTCTCACTTCCTCCCTTCCCATTTTCAGGTCTCTGCTGAAGACCTTTCTTTTCGACCGCGCCTTTGGTCACCTTCCTCCCCCTCCCTCGGTCCCAGGATCCGTTACTGTAAAGCGCTCTGAGACGCCGGCCGGCGTGGAGGGCGGCTCTCTAAATCCAAGTTGTTGTTGTTGTTTATGCCACTATCACCTCTTTAACCCATCAACTAACACATTCCTTTGTCTTCTTTTTTATCTTCTTTGTCTTCCTGGTCCTGCCTCCCCATGTTCCAGTTCTGACGAAGGGTCGTGGATCCGAAACGTTGACTCACTTTCCTTTCTCCATAGATGCTGCCTAATCTGCTGAGTTTTCCCAGCTCTCACTGTTTTTGTTTCTGAAGATCTATCTCTTTAATTGTACTTTTGCCACTTTCTCTTCCCCCTTCAGCTCGTACTCCTCCTCTAGATCGGTTTCTCAGTCAGTTGTATGAAGTAGTTCAAGAAGTCCTCATGTGAAAGGCATTATATAAAATCTAAATTACTGTGTTCTTCGAAATGAACTTACTCAGTTGGAGAAACAAGTCACTTTCTGGTATACACAGGTTTATTACAGTATATTCTGTGAAGCGCTTTGAGACATCTAGAAGACATGAAAATGCAAGGATTATTATTATTATAATTAACAGTATGAACAATGTAGAATTTGCCTGGACTGACTCCTCCCATACCTGCAATCTCTGGTTATCTGCACAGTCTGCTTTGGTTTATTGATGCTGCAGTCACTGCTTAAATTGATTTCCTTACTGATAAGGTTAATTTTGAAATATTTTGGCAATATATATAAGGACAATTACATATCTGACTCCAGTGGAATTATAATTGTCTCCTCAAATAATGAAAGCAATATCCTTTTACAGTAATTTGTTATTGACAGAGAACATTTAAACAGCTAGAGAATTGCTAATATATAGGTTCCATTTATAGAAATATTAATCGATGGATTTACTGTGTTTGGCTCAATTAGTAGCATTCTTACTTTATGTCAGAAAGTTATGGTTTCAAACCCTGCATTCAGACTTGAGCTCATAGTCTAGAGACTAGACTAACAGCAGCGTTGTGGGAGCATTCATTTTTTTTTAGATGAAATGGAGAGTCGATCAAGAGAATTGCAGGCATTGTAATTGATTGAAATCAGATTAAAAAATCTATTTACCTAAATGGATATACCAGTTCTGATGGACATTAAAGATCCTATGACACTATTTGAAAGGAGTTTCTCCTGGTATTCTAGCCAACAATATTCCAGATTAATTGGTCTTCATCTCAAAGTTTTGCTGATGCAAACGTCCGTCTTGTTGTCCACAAAACCAGTAACTGCACTGACAGTAATAAGCTGTGAATGCTTTGAAATGTTTTGCCATGCCACTCATAAGAGATAAGTAATGAACTTAAACAAAAAGCATTTATATATGATCCATATTAAAAACTAGGGGAGGGGAAAGGTTAACAGATTGTTAGTCTATATGAATCAGAGAGTTGTTCATCAAGATTTTGAGCTCACCGTCTATACTGACACTCCAGTGTAATGCTGGGTGAGTGCTGTTTCATTTACCTACACATATACAGTCACTATATTTGCACTTTGAGATGTTGCAATGATGTGTTGAGGCACTACATCAAATGCAAGGATTATTATTCCCAGGGTTGGGAATCTGTTACTGGGATCAAATAATCCTGTAAACTGGGACTGAAGTAATTTGTTAATTGCTTTTTTAAAAGGGATTTATAAAGGGAACGGAACAGAAATTAAACTGGTAATGTAGAAGTTGTAATACAAAATAACTTGTTCTTGCTTCGTATGGGATTAAGAAACTTTGGAATTTCTATCTGTGCTTATAGATTGTCATTCCTCTGACATTGGGTGGGAACCCATTTGTTTCAATCTATTGAATGATATTTTTATTTCTTTAAACTGATCAAAAAGGCATCCACTGAAAAGTCGAATTACGTAACATTACACCCTCGTTATTAAAAATGGGAATTAATGTGTGTTTGTTCCCTTGGTTTCTATTTGCTGCTATAAATGTGATATAAGACAGGTTTCATTGCCTGTGCAGTTTCTGAAAACAGGAACATTGTTTTCTTGGCTTTCCAGCAGATCTACAATTTCTGCATTAGGCAAATGGAGTTTTTCTTTCAGAGCAACTTCCACAAAACAATAATAAAGTTTCATTGCACTGCAACCTTTACAGGCCAGTTTTGATTCAACTTCCAATGACTGTTGAGTGGATTTCCAGTAGTGAGCAAAAAAAATCCTTGGCTAGAACCAAGGGTTTTCTTGGCTCCAATATTAACTGCCACAATAAAGAAGCTGGTCACATGTATTTGTTCTTGAGGGCACCTTTTCCCAGAAAGGTTTTATTTTTATTTTCTCCAAATTATGGTATGAGTACCTGATTTATTTAATGTTCAAATTGGATATTTCTGTAAGTCAAAGAATACTATGATCAAACTGTATTTTTAACCCAAACTGATAATCCACAATAATTTTATTTGCCAGGAAGGCTGCTTTCTGTGTTAAATATATGGTTTCCATCCCTTTGAGAATTGACAGGCTTTCAGCATCTTCCATAGTCTCGGCAAAAAAAGTACGAGGGAGTATGTGGTACAGTCATGAAAAACATACACAAGATACTTTTATATATCCCACCCCTGCTGTGAAAGTTTTGTTTACTTCTATCTAGATGGAGGCACATGACAGTAGTTAAAAATGGCATCTAGCATTTTTAGACATGTTAAGCGGTGTGCAGCAAATGAATTTATAATAATAATCCTTGCATTTGATATAGTGCTTTATCACGTCTCCGAGACGTCTCAAAGCGCTTCACAGAATACGGTGTAAAGTAAATTGACTGTGTATTTTGTGGGCAAAACACAGCAGCCAATTGCGTACAGCAGTGTCCCACAAACAGTTGTGGGTTGAGTGACCAAATTATTATTTTTTTTGAAGGAATTATTATTCCCGGAAAAGCAATCCACCAATCAACTATCAACCGGGTCACTCTAACTCTACTTGGAGTCCTGTAGCTCAGTGGTTAGAGCACTCCCCTTGCAAGCGAGACATCTGGGTTCATTTCCAGGCAGGGCGAAACCTTGGGCAAGTTTCCTTACTCCACACGCCTAATAATCCCTCCAAAACAAAACAATAATAAATTGGTCATTTTCAATCCACAACTGTTTGTGGGACACTGTCGTGCACAATTGGCTGCCGTGTTTCACCCACAAATATACGGTCAATTCACTTTATAGCATATTCTGTGAAGTGCTTTGAGACATCTAGAAGATGTGAAAAGCGCAAGGATTATTATTATTATTGCTGGTAAACAGAGGCGTGTGGAGTAAGGAAACTTGCCCAATGTTTTGTCCTGCCAGGAATTGAACCCAGGTCCTCTCGCTTGCGAGGTGAGTGCTCCACCAAAGCTACAGGACTCACAGCTTAGGTGATTTCGCCGATTAAGATTCACCATTGAATGATGAAAGTGTACAAACACTTATGTGCTGATGTGAATACTGTAAGATGCTGGGTAAATCGTGTGAAATGAGAAACTGAACTTCAAGATAGGTCTCGAAGCTGGAAGCCGGCAACAAGGTTAATGAAGAGAATCCACAGAAAGTTGAATCCACAGAAATAACGGCACTGCTGTATTTAAAAAAGCTTGTTTTGTGTCTATGTTAAGTTTTGTAAATTAACAATGAAAGAATTTTGAGAAGAGAGAAAGGAGGCATTACTTTTGGGATATCCCTCGTAAAAGATCTACTTTCTTTTAAGACTAGAAACACATTTCTTTGATTTGGAATCCAGCAATGACTTGTGAAGCCAAAGTAAATTTCACTTTGTGCCAAAATTAGTCCCATGGATGTAGTTTTCTCGTCTCAGAATTTTACTAATGAAATAATTTCACAAGAACTTTGAGCTGATTCTGTCATGTCAATTTTTAGTTGATTGCGATAGCTGTTATGAACTTTTGTGCAAAAGATGGAATCTCCTTCAATGTAAAAAAATGTAGCTTTGATCTTTTCACCAGGTTTGTAATTTCTATTTAATTTTTTTTTCATTTAAATTGATTTTCAATTGTTCCTAAATAGCTTTATGTTTACATCCATATTGCTACCATATTGTCACATGTTTCTAGTGTACCTCATTTTAACTTGGAACAACTCCATGTAATAATAATCCTTGCATTTGATATAATGCCTTTCACATTGGGAGGCTATCTCAAAGTACTTCACAAGATTTATTATAAAGTATAGTGACTGTATTTTGCAGGCAAAGACACAGCTAATTTCACCAGAATGATTTTCAGTGAATATTTTCAGATGAGATGTTACCAAGGTCCCGTCTGCCTGTTCACATGGATGTTAACAATCCCAAGGCACTATTCAAAAAGAAAAGGGAGTTTCTCACAGTATCCTGGCCAACAAACCCTCAAATAAAATTGGTCATTCGTTTCATGGCTATTTATGGTACATTGTGGGCATAATTGTTCTGCCTAAAAAAACAGTCACTCAGTTTCACAGAAATTCCTATGAAGTGGTTTGAAACGTCCTTCCTACCTTATTTTAGAATCACTATAAAATTAGATAGGCTCTGTGCAGAAAAGTGCAGTGTTAAACATTTCCTCTACAATACAGACTGCTAAATGGTCCAGATTTAATTCCCACGCTTTTTGGGGCTGTTTGAGTAGACCTTAACATCAGGAGTTGGGCAAGTTCTTTTCCAAGAAACTTTCTACATGATTTATCATTGGAACCCTTTCTTAACACAGTGTCTAACTGTCTAACTTGTAAGGATTTAAAGATTTTAAAGAGGACTTAAAGAGTTCTTACAGAAGTTATCAAAATATAACACTATCAAAATCTCCAGTGTTGTTACCCAAGCTTTTCCCATTCTGTAAATTTTGCTGGTTTTCATATGAACAATAGTTGCTTCCATATTGTGAATTGTATTGCTTGTAATTTCAGTTTTTGAGATCTTAATCACAGGATTCTGGACCTCAAGCTATTTAGTCTCAGGCAAATAACGAGTTTCAGAAAAATATCTCCATTTGATTTAGTTAGGTTGAGAAATCCAATATTTCATTTTGAAAGCTAAATGCAAACTTACCGCTCCACCCTCGGCAGCCGTGCCTTCAGTCACTACGCCCCGAGGCTCAGAAACTCTCTTCCTTACTCCCTTCACCTCACCCCCTATCTTCCTATTTTCAGGTCTCCGCTGAAGACCTTTCTTTTCGACCGCGCCTTTGGTCACCTTCCTCCCTCTCCCCATGGCTAGGCCCCGGGATCCGTTACTGTGAAGGACTCTGAGACGCCGTCCGGCGTGGAGGGCGCTATATAAATCCAAGTTGTTGTTATTGTTGGTTAAGAAAGCTACATATTTATACTGTTTCTTATTGCTATTTCTAGTACATAACACCTTGTGGTCTTAGCCTTAGCCTGTTACAGTATAGAAGACCTTTTGATGCTGATACTGGCTCCTTCACTGGAACTAATTCACTCACCCCAATTCACAGCTCTATATGTCTATATGTTTTTAAATATTGATCAGTGCTCTTTTAAATGTTGTTGACTTAGCTTCAATAACATCTTGGAAAAAGTATTCCTTGTTTTGATGATCCTTAGCACAAAGTTGTTTTTTCTAACCTCCTCAATTCTTCCAGTAAAAATCCCAATCTTATACCCGTGTATTGCCAATGTGAATAATCTTCCACTATTTAGTCTCTCAAAATCCTTCCTAATTTTGAAGAGCTCTATTTTATTAGATCACTTCTTCTCTATTCCAGTAAAGACTGCCCCAATTCTTTGAGATTGCATCGTAGAATTCTTTGCCACAAATTGTTATTCAGGGAGAGTCCATAAATTTTAAAATAGAATTAGATAGGTGTTTGAAGAACATTTTTAATGGGTACAGAGAGCACTAAGAATATAGCTGAGAATATATGCCACAATTTTCTCGAGACAAACTTCACTATCTAAAAGGTATCATTCTGCAAATGTGAAAATGCATAATGTATGTATATAATGCATTAACTGAATTATAGGAGCATGACCCACATAGCATTGTATGCAAGATAGTGGGGAAAAAGGTTAAAAAAATAAATAACTTCTGACCAGGTCTAATGAAATACACTGAAACCCTGGCAACCCGACCAATGGGAGGGTGGGGGGAAGGGGGAAACTGGTCTTTCTGGCTAAGTGTAATTACAATGTCAGTGCTGGCATTTGCTGGCTTTTTTTAAACCCTCAAAAAACCCTTTCTTGACTCATCTCTGCTCTCCAACTATCACCCCATTTCAAACCTTTCTTTTCTATCAAAGGTCATGGAACGAGTCATCAATTCCCAGCTTCGCTCTTTCCTCTCCCAGCATTCCCTCCAGGAACACCTCCAATCTGGGTTTCGCTCTGCTCGCAGCACAGAGACAGCCCTGATCAACGTGACAAATGACATTCTGTCCACCTGCGACCAGGGCTCTCTCTGTCTCCTCGTCCTTCTTGATCACTTTTGATACTGTTGACCACTCTATTCTCAATGGTTCTGTTCTTGCCTGGTTCCAAACCTACCTTTCCCACCGTCAGCACTTCGTGGCCACCAACGGCTTCTCCTCTCGCCCCCACACTGTGGAGTGTGACATCCCTCAGGGCTCTGTCCTCAGTCCCCTCCTCTTCAATCTATGCATGCTCCCGCTCGGCGATGTCATCCGCATGTGTGCGTTCAATATCCACATGTATGTTGATGTCACCGAACTCTATCTCGCCGTCTCCACCCTCGACTCCAGGACCCTTGATGTCCTGGCTAATTGTGTCCGACATCAAGTCTTGGACGAGAGCCAACTTCCTACAGTTCAATGTTGGTAACAGAGAGGCCCTCCTGCTTGGCTCCTGGCAGCGCCTCCTCACCTCAGCTGCTGACACTATCACCATTCATGGCTGCTCTCTTCACCTCTCTGAGCCAATCCAATCGACCCTCAGTTATCCTTCAAACCCCACATTCGTACCGTGACCTATTCCGCCTTTCCACACCTCTGCAACATTGTCCACCTCCGCCACTGCCTCTCACCACATGCCAGCAAGATCCTGATCCACACTTTCATTAAGTCCTGGCTTGACTCCGCCCCCACACTCTGGAACTCTATCCCGCAATCCCTCCACCTCACCCCCTCTCTTGCCTCCTTCAAGTCCCGTCTGAAGACCTTCTTCGAACGTGCCTTTGGCCACCTTCCTACCCTACTGCCCTCCTGGCCTTCTGACCCCAACTCCCAGGTCAGATCCAAAACCTGATTGTGCAGCGCCTTTCCGACGAAGGGCGCTATACAAGTGTAATTTGTTTTAAGAACCAAAAAATGCAGGTACCGGCATTGTAATTGTTTGACTCCCATGTGCAGAAGAGAGCGAATAAGCCATCTTCTGCTTGCAGGATCTAAACTGAGTCAATTGGCAAGCACGGTGAGGTGTGTGCTAGGAGAGTGGGGCAACGTAAGTCTACATGCAAGTCCACAGAATAAGGTTTCGAGCCTGGTCTGGCTAGATACGATTTCTGGATATCCGGAGAGTAAGCCGGGCTTTACTGTCATTCAATTGAAATATTGTTGACGAAATAAAGCTTCCGCATGCATTAATAATGCAATCAGGCAAGTATCTTCCAGTGTCCTGGCCAACAATCCCACAGATAAAATTGATCATTCACTTTATGGGTTTACGGGACACTGCTGTATGCAAATTGGCTGCCATTAATCAAAAAAAACTGCAGTAAATCATGTGAGGTGCTTGGAGCATCTTCCTGACATGAAAGATACTGTATCAAATGCAAAATTATTATTAGCTGAGCAAAATAATGGCACACTATGATGTGTCACACTAACCTATCATGTGTTTCATGTTCAAATTCGCAGTTTATCAGCTGTGCAATATATTTGAATGATTCTAACTGTGGGGAAAGCTGTGATGCAATGAGCAGTGAAATACTTAAAAGCAATATTGTGCAACCTTTTTATTTTCAGTCTCGAGAGCATATATATATATATATATATATTACTAATGTACATTACAGGAACAAACTTAAATCAAGTAAGAATTAAAAGTAAAATTAAACTTAGAATGGGTCAAAACAAGATGGAATCTTGGTCTCAATGATGCGGGGTTCGTTGTAAGTAAAATAGATGCAAAAAGTGAGGGGAAGGCATGTGATTCCTAATACATTAAGTCTTTTTGGTGGGAAAGAGCCAAAAGAGGGACTAAGGGGGTATAAATTAGGTGGATAGGAAGGGATCAAGGTTGTTGATTCTTTTGGGGCCACTTCCATCTGCTGATGTGATCAATTTTGACTGGAAGTTACGCTTGATGACTTTTTAAAAAGAAATATTATTATTTGGGGAGTTTCTGCTTGCCTTGAGTGTAGTATTATATTAGTTATTAAGGTAGAAATTTTACTGTTGAATGTGGCGACAGTTTATTTATGTTTGTTTATGTTATTGCAATTGAGCAATAAGCCAGTGCAAGGGCATTTAATAAAAACTACTTCTTAACTTCTATAAAGTCTGCTCGAGTTGTAATAGTAAAAGGAGGGGAAACATTGTGACAGAGGCCACTTAATAATAAGTGACACAAATTGTTTAACAGGAGGGAGGACATCCCAGTGCCTTGGGACATACTCCCGACATGAAAGGCTCTATACAAATAGACCAGTGATGAGCAGTTCGACAACAACAAATTTACATTTACCTTGTACCTTTCACATCTAGAAGATATCCCAAGGCACTCACTGCTCTACGAACAGTGACTGGATCTTCAACATGATGGGGGGTGCGGGGGGTTTGATAAGAAGTTCGGGAGAAATGATCGTCTGGTCAGTGATTAGAGAGCATCAATTTAAGGTAATTACCAAAGAAGCAAAGGATGAATTCAGAAGAAGTTGTTTGGACATGAAATGATTATCCAGAAGCAGTGGTGGAGGCAAGATTCATATCAGCTTTCAAGAGTATAGGTAAAAGGGAAGTAAATGGATTGCTTTTTGAAAAAACTCACAGACATGATAGACCCAATGGCCTTCTATGTTATAACGTTTTATGGTTTCAGAGGCAACAACTACCTTCCCCAGTTAAGTATTAATTATGTAGGAGCCTGAACAGTTGGTAAACTGGTCAACACAGCTGAGCTCAATTCTACTTTCATTATAGTTCACATACATGCATTTCCAAGGTAACTGGAGAGTTACCAGATGCAGGAACCAAGCATGATTTCCCCCCTCAATCCAGGTGCTGAGATCAATTTCAGCACTGATCTGCTAACAGAACTGACTGCGCTTGGTATTTTTCTGTTCTTCATGCCTCATTTCCGACCCAACTGTCCAGCGCCTTGGGACGTCTTCCCCACGTGAAAGGCACTCTATAAATGAAATCTTGTTGTTGTTATCATTGGATAAGCTTGGTGGACTGTAAGGAACCCCAAGTGTTTGTTTTAAAACTTTCAAATGACCTTAGGTAATGGTTCTGGTTCCTTATTTGTACAAATTAGCAGATTACAGTTGTGTCAATTGTTGGGGATGCAATAATTGATCATCAATTATTGCATTGAAAATAGGACTGGGTTTAATGGAATACCATCCACGGTTGAGTACCTTGTCAATGCTCAGTTTTAAACTCACCCACAGGCGAACGGTAATTTGATCAAGGTACTAGAACCAGAGGTCTGCCAGCGTCCATGTGACCACACCTCAGTAAGAATCACCGAGCTCAGGAAACATTTTTTGTTACAAAAAATTTCAATGCAAGGTCATCACTTACATTTAAAAATGTTCCCATGAAAATTAATAACTCAGTTGTTACCTTGTTGCTTGTTAGATATTGGAGCTCCACTGCATATCTATATTCACCAAACACTTGCCTTTTCATTATAAAACTGCTAATAAATACTCTGAATATTGCTAACCCAAAACATTTAATTTGGAGATATTAAATAATTACAAATGTACAAATTAAAATACATAATGTAAATATAACTGATCTGTAGGAGATGACGCTTCATTATTCACTGTCATTTGACTGGACTCTGGTCTTCAATATTTACTTTGAGGATTGTGGTTACTGAGCAAACATCTTCTTGGTTACAGAAGGTAAGAGGACATGAGAGAACAGGGTAGAAATGAAAATATAGAAAGTACAATTGTTAACATTCAAACCTAAAAATGTTTCCAATGTACACAAACCAATTTAAAAAAAGATTCTTAATTAACAATTACATCTGCATGCCTTTCACACACCTTTGTCATTCGGGATTGAAGAACAGAGCAGTTATAATTCAAAGTGTGGCAAAGTGGAGTTTATGTTCTCTAAAATCTCCTTATATAACCAGCTTTGCCTGAAGTCTTGTGAATGTTCCATTGCTTGAAAAAGCTGTTTGTATACATCAGGGTACACATGACCTGTGAAAATGTTCTTTGGTATATCCAACTGCAATAGTAATTTCTCTCCACATCCAGGACTCCAAGAGCTTGGGATCAGTTGAAAGAGAGTGGGGAAAAAAATATTTTAGGTTGAGCGTCTCTTCAAATGGAATAAAAGATTAACTGACTGTTTCTGAATTTAGGAGAATTAGAAAAGGGAACCAGATCAGTACATCACTACTGACTGATTGTCAGTGCATTGCATTTTATTAAACTAACTGAGGTTAAATGAGGTCATAAGCAGAGGAGAGAAACTCAGTTCAGAATTTTTAATGTTGTTAATAAGGTCCTACATTATGTAATGGTTATTTGTCACTGTTTTACTTTAAATTCACATTTCTTGAAAGAATAACAATTTTTTAAAAATGTGATAATAGATCAAAGACAGCCTTTTTTTTAAAAAGCCTGACCAAATTATCAAACATTTGGCAATTCAGGATTTGATAAGCAGCGTTTAATCTCAATGCAAGGGGAGTGGCGAGTCAAATAGGATGGAAACAAAATTTAATTTTAAAGTGTCTTTTTTGTGGTATTGGTGGGGAAACAGGGACTTTGTGTAGTTTTTCTGCAGCTAAGAGCAGCATTTAGCAGGGGCTTAGGAGAAGGTCATACACCTTCCTGAATATTCATGGTAAAAGGCTCAGAAAACTGAGATGGAAAGTAGAACTAAATTTAGTCAATAAAGGTATCAACTATTTAAACATCAATTTTGGTAACATACTGGGACAAAGACCTATAGAACTGGAACTCTAACGTGAGACCAAAATATTTTATATATACATTATTATACACAAGGTATCTCAATAGCATTGATTCTGGAAAGGAAGGCTCTTAACAACTAGACAGTTTACATACGTTTTTCTGATTATTGGCAAAAGCCGTTGCCAACAGCTGAATATCCAATGTCCATCTTATCAGCTGAAGGAAATGCAAGGGGAAAGGAACACAAGACATTCTCTAGCTAAAAGGGTCAATAGGGAAACAATAGTGATGGCCCCAAATCCACAGTGCAGTGCACCATCACGGTTGGAAAGAGTTGGAGAGGAAAAGATAGAAAAGTGCAATGTTCAGGTTTTCACTTAGAATAATGAAGAAATTACTAAGAGGTTTACTGAAGTAGCTTTCAGACTAATAGTGTAGTTTAATGCTCACACTTTTAAGTATACATACTTTAGTTGGTCAATCAGTTTTGCTTTGCGTTTTGTAAGACATTGTTTCATCATCAAAACTAGTGTCGCAGAATTGGCAGTTGTCAAAGTCTCGTTAAATAAGTCCTTGCGTGGAGTCATTCGCACAAGACACAGATGATCATTTGTTAACGTCTAAGAGGAAATTATGAAGACAATAATGTTAATACAATTTTGTATTTAAAAAGCACATCTGAAAAAATATTTAAAACTGGCAATACTGTATATTTATGGTAAACGTTTAAAAGGAAATTTGTTCCAATAACTGTACATACAAGGATAATTTCATATAAATTAGTGTTTACCCTACAATACCTTTTAAAATAGTTAATGTTAATATGCAACTGGGTTTCACATTCAGGGAATTGAGAATGTTGTTGGCTCTGTGAATGCCTGAATGTGCGTGCCTTTCATGTCGGGTAACAACTCAATGCATTAGAGTGGAAACCCAAACATGATAAGGTAAGCGAGAGGTAAGGGAGTTGAAAGCAGAGAGGGAGGGTGCGAGACAGAGGAGTTTGTGGAGCAGAGGGAGCAGGTAGAAGAGGGACTGGAAGAAATTGCAGAGCTTGGATGGGGCAATGGCGTGGAGGCATTTGAAACACAGAATAAGAATCTTGAAGTCAAAATTGCTGCTCAGAGGAGGCTAATTGACCTATAGTATCTGTGCTGCTGGAATCTGTAATGCCCAAACAAACATGAACATAATTTAACTTCTCCTCAAAGGGACAGCATCTCCCTCAGTGTGGCATTGGAGTTTCAGCCTAAATTATAAGCTCAAGTCCTGGTGTGGTACTTGAACCTAGAACCTTCCGACAAAGAGGACAGTGCCATCAACTGGGCAGACTAAAGAATCAAGTTGGCAAACATTAAGTAAAAACATACCCCCTTTCTTGGTCCTCCAGAACCATTTTTTGAATTTGTAACAAAAGATGACCACGGTTCCTAAACAGAAACAATATCAAATTGCAGATCAACTGTGTAAGATGTCAGTTATAATTCTGATATACCATACACCGCAATTAATAATAATAATAATGCTTGCATTTGATATCGGGCCTTATCACATCTTCAAGACATCTCAAATCGCTTCGCAGAATATACTGTAAAGTGAATTGACTGAATATTTTGTGGGTGAAACAATTGGCTTAATAAACATTAACAGGGGGGAGGGGCATGAGAAGTTCAACTACTTAAGGAAACATTGTATCAGGCTAAGCATTTTCAAGTTGTAAAATATTAATTTTACAGTTGCTTAACATTAAAATATCCATATTACTTCTAGCAGTTTTCTTACCTGAATAAAATACAATTATTGACCAGCTCAGGAAAGTTAAAATACCTTTTACTATTTGAATCCAGACCAAATTAAGCCCAACAATGCGAGGATATTGAAGTGACATGAACAGATGAAAATTCTGATCATTGAATAAAAAGAAAAATCTTGTGATCCTAACACCCACACGAGACTCTAGGTGTTTGGCCACCAGAGAAATCACTGAGCGTAAACATCTACAAATAAATGCCCTGTCCATTATTCAAAAAAATATATGTAGTGAATGGTCTGGACAGTGAATTGATTTGTGTTTTCACTCAAAGTGATTTCTCTGGTGGCCAAAGACCTTGGATTTCTTGTGCTGTGTCAGGATCACAGGATATTTTCCTTTAATTGAAGGATCAGAATATTAAATAAAATACTTACCATGTGTAACAGCTGTATATCACAGGCCATCTGCCACAACGCACTCAGTGCCTGATAATGCCTCAGATTTCCAGGCTGTGCTATCAGTTTCTAGATATAAAAAAATCTTCATTTTAACAAACTAAAGTGAAATGTATACATACATGCATACACCAACATATTCAAAAAGGAAAAGTACCGTGTATTCTTTTTCACTAATGAACATGTCAAGTTCCACTCTTCCATACTGGAACAAAGAGATCCGCTCAAACAGAGAGTAAATGAGCTTCCAAAGCATGTTGCGCTCATTCTTTTGAGAGAAGATACCAACCACTTTTACTGGAATATCTGGAAATAAATAGAATTGAAAGATTTCAGAGAACATGTGCTTGGGTTTCTTTCATTTACAGCAGTGGTGGCCAACCTTTATGGTCGACCAACAAAATAAATTTTCTTGATCTGTGCCATAAATCAAGAAAAAAATTAAAACATACCATTGATCAAACAGACTTACCCAGACTCGTGCAAATGTTTGAGGGAGCACTTCTTGACAGCTCCACGGGCCTCTTCTGGCCCATAGGCCACAGGTTGCCCACACTGATTTACAGTAAGTTAATACGATCTGCTGACAGATTTATTTCTCTATTGCTTACAGCCCAATCATCCTCACTGAACATTTGATTTTCTTCCTCCTTCACAGACTTGTGTTAGCCATCAGATGATTAGAAAAGCACTTAAATAAATAAAGCAACCATCTTTCTTCTGACACAATAATGAAATCAATATGCTTTAAGAGTTTTATTAGATTTACAGTTTACCATAAATAGGTTAGTCAATAAACCATATAGGAAAGCCTCCAAATGTATTAAATTTTGTTGAATCATAATATGAATATTGTTTATCTTCGCTCTTTCCCTTTCTCCCAATTTAAAATTACAAGATTTTAAGATTGCCTGTTTGGTTTCTTTGTTTCTGTACAATCCTATAACTTCCTATTACAGTATCAAGTTGTTAACTAAACAGAATGCCACTCTTTCTGATAACTTATTCCAGCTACCAATTACTGTTTGTAAACAAAACACACTCCTTTGTATTAATCTGTAAACCTGCCGTTTACAATCCTGAACGTGTAGTGTGGTCACTTGTCTTGCTGTCTTCACACATCTCAAAATATTGTTCCAATGTTTACTTTCTTTATCATGTTGAGCCATTTTACATATCTTTACAGTAGCTTCAATATAAACAGATTTTACTTTTAAAACTAATCGTTTCCAAGTCCCAACGGGCAAGATGTTCTGCAGTGTGTTAATTTGACACTAAATTATGTTTAAATTGCTGCTGACATACACAAAGCACACTAAGGAGAGCTTGGACAATGCTGAAATGCAAGCTTTGGTAGGTAGTGTCAATATCAAATTAGGTGGAATTAAAAGGGAACAAGCAAACAGAATATGGATAGATTGACGACCTGAGCTGATATTTAGTGTTGTAAATACAAAGCAAGATGGATCCTAGAATCTTAGAAATTTACAACACAGAAAGCAGCCATTTGGCCTATCAAGTCTGCATCAGCTCTCAACTATTAATTTAATCCCACAATCCTGCCTTATTCCTATAGCCTTCCAAGCTTCAACCCTTCAAATATCTATCAACTTCCCTCTTGAAATCCACAATGGTCTCTGCCTCTACACCTAAAATTTGGCAGGGCATTCCACATGCCAACAATTCAGTAAAATAAATCATCCAAGCTTTCCTTTAGTTTTTCTTGTGACTCTCACAACTTTAGCCCCTAGTCACTGATATCCTTACAAGTGGAAATAGCTTCTCTCTATTAGCCCTGTTAATACCCCTCATACTTTTGTACATCTCCATCTGTTCCTCGCTCAACTTCCCTGCTCCAATGAAAATAAGACCCAACTTCTCAAATCTCTTCTTATAACTAAAACCCTGATATTATTCTTGTAAATCCCTATATCCCCTTGAAGGCTTGAACATCTGTCCTGAAATGAGGTGCCCAAAACTGAACATAGTACTCCAGCTGTGACCTAACTAATAATTTATATAAAGTTAGCATTATCGCTTTACTTTTGGGTTCTATTCCCCCAAAATCGCTCTGGGACGCTACTCTGCATGAGGGGCGCTACATAAATGCAAGTTGTTGTTGTATAAAACTCAGAATACTATTAGCTTTTTCCATAAACCTTTCCACTTGCATTGCCATTCTTAAGAACTTTTGTACCGACACTCCCAAGGTTATTTGCTCCACTGCTCCTTGCAAGATACTGCCATTCACTATATACTCCCTACCCCTGTTTTTACTACCATGGCAAATCATTTCACATTTTACTTAATTAAACTTCACCTACCACTGATCTGCTCATTGCACTAATCTAAGTCTTTCCCCATTCTCTTGCCATCCATCTCACTGTTCGCTATGCCTACTAGCTTGGAATGATTACCCACAGATTATAACTCACTTCAAAAACTTAACCATCTGAAATGTAAAGGAATCTAATGATTACATTAATATTGTACATTCAACCAATCACATCTGTATAAAAGAGCAATTTAATTGGGGGCTTTGGTTCATTTCAGTACTGAGATTAAGCTAATACACAGTGTGCATCAACATTCTTTGAAAAATCGAGCATAATGTTATCTTTTGTGAAGAGTTCACGGGTACCCACAGAATGTTACTCAAGCACCATCTACTGGATTTTCAACCACATTACTGCTCAATTAGTTTCTATACAAAAACTCGCAGAATCTGGAAAAATAGTTACCTGCAGTCCAAGGTACCTCTGATATCCCCAGGTCACTGAAAAGCTTCTCAGAAAACATAGCTGGAGGTGTCATTGAGCCATGGCCAATTGGATCCAGTTTGAAGAAATCGCAATGAACCACCTTTAACTGCCCATCGAGCTGGTTTTCTAGAGACTGAACATGTATTTCAATTAGAAAATGTTTTCCAACTCATTTTATAAGCCCCATCTCTAATCCTCTTTTCCTTTCCAAGGTCTTTGAAATAGTTGTTGCTTCCCAGCTTCACTCCTTGCTCTCCTGCCACTCCTTTTACACCCAATTCTATCTCTCTGCCTCCACCCTCGACGCCTGGACCACTGCTGTCCTGAGAAAATGTCTGTCGGACATCAAGTCCTGGATGAGAGCCAACTTTCTACAGTTGAACATCAGCCAGACCGAGGCTCTCCTGATTGCCTCCCGTCAGCGCCTCCTCACCTCAGCCACTGGCAGCATTAGTATCTACGGATGCACACTCCACCTCACCGAGCCAGTCAGGAACCTGGGCATCTTGTTCGACCCTCAACTGTCCTTTCTCTCCCACCTCCGCAACATTGCCCGACTCTGCCACTGCCTCACCTCCCAGGCCGTTGAAACTGTCATAAATGCCTTCGTTACAACCAGGCTCGACTAAACCAATGCTCTGCTCGTCGGCCTCCCCAACTCTTCCCTCTGCAAGCTGAAGATCATTCAGAAGTCTTCAGCTCTTGTCCTCTCCTGCACCAGGCTCTGTGACCCCATCGCACCCACCCTCGCCCGGCTCCATTGGCTCCCCATCCCTCAGAGGATTGAGTTCAAAATTGTCACCCTCACCTTCAAGGCCCTCCATGGCCTTGCCCGCTCCTACCTGCTAACCCCTTATCAACCTGTCTGCTCTCTCCGCTCAGCAGGCTCCGGCCTGCTCCACATTTCCTATCCGGCCTGCCCCACCAATGGCGGTCGTGCCCCCATCCTCGGAACTCCATCCCACATTCCCTTCGCATTGCTCCCTTCCTTGCCTCCTTCAAGGCACGCCTCAAGACCCTCCTCTTCGACCCTGTCTTTGGCCACCCTCCCTGATCCCAACTCCGCCCTCCCCCAACCCCAGGTCCTAATCCCTCAGTCCCGACGTGAAAGGCACTTTACAAATATAATTTTGTATTGTACTGTCGAATACTTATGTTTCCTATATTTATGGTGTGTGGCAGTTAATGTAAATATATTAAACATAGCCAGAAAGATAGGTCAGCTCCCCTCACCAGTGTATGTTGATACAGTATCGGGGCCTGAGAGTAGCTTTGATTAGGGAATTGTATTTGGGGATCCAACAAAGGGTTAAAAAGACAATACCCATTCAGGCACAACTCCAATTCAAATCCTTATATCACATCTGGCCCCTCACTTCAACATGATAAGGCGCTATATGAAATGCCAGAATTATTATTATTACACTGAATCTCTTGCAAAAACACCTGCAGGAGTGCCCTCCCCCAAATGGAAGCAAAGGGGAGACCTGTGGGACATTCCAGAGGGGGTACAATAGGCTTGTGGGAAACATGCATCAGTAAGGAGCAGCTTGAGTGAATGCCCAAGTCTCTTTCCTTCCCCCAATTGTGTGTATTAAGGAGGTGATTTTTATTTGTTGTCATTTTCTTTGCATAACATCTTGCAAGCATCCTTTATTTCCTCTAATCTCCAAACCTATACCTTCGGTGTGAAAGGATAAGAGTCAGGCCTGAAGATGGGCAGTATACCTATCGAGGAGACAATATGGGTTAAAAAACATAATAGCCTTGATCACACCGCAACCCTAAAACTGACTGCTGCTGTCGTACACACTTAGGGAAAAGCAAGCGGCAACAGCAACATCAAGGAGCTAAGAAGTGGTGGAGCAGAAAGGCTTCCATTTAACTCAGTGACGTGAATCATGGAAACAATTGACGAGGAGACCCACTAGTCTGCCCCAAATCCAAATCCCCCAATTAAAACCTCATCATTAAGACAATGCATTTAATCAGAACTAAACAATTCATTAGCCATTTAGTTGGGTTAACTGACAAAGAAAAAATTAAGCCGTACCTGTAAATGAGGCAAAAAATGCTTCTCACTCTCCAGAGCTATCACTCTACGTGCTCCAGCATTCAGCAATGAACGAGTGAGAACACCAGGGCCTAAAAACAACAACAACTTGCATTTATTTATATAGCACCCTTCATGTGGAGTAGTCAGAGCACTTAACAATGGTGGAGCTTGACGCTGTGATGGGGAGAGGGGTTTGATGACCATAGGCATGGTCGAAGAGGGAGGTCTTCAGGTGTGATCTGAAGACGGACAAGGAGGAGGAAAGGTATGGTCCCACTAAGGTGGATAAATGCATGGAAAAGGGTTTCGGCTGCGTTGGGTGGTACAGATCAGTCATGATCTAATAGAATGGTGAATAGGCTTGAATGGCCTAGTCCTGCGCATACATTGAGCATATAGTGTCAGAACAAGGTTCTAACATAGTTTGAGCATGCACGAGTATGACCTCTCCTCCACCCCCCCCAAAAAACATGCTACATTTGGGAAAAAGTGTAATGTGAGCAATATTGCCCAAATTCTATCTTATGGTTAGGGCAGTTTAAATTACAGAAGATTGGATAGCACAACAAGATAGTAGTTCAGACCTTTCTCTTTGAACATCTCGTTTTAAATCCAGGCCCAACTCAACATAGCTCAGTTAGCAGCACCTCCCCTTTCAAGTCAGAAGATTGTAGGTTCAAGTCCCATGTCGGGACTTGGAGCTCATCATCTTGGAACAACATCTTAGCTGATGCTCCAAAGCAGTGCTGGAGATGTGCTGCATTGTTGAAGGTGCCATCTTTTGGATGAGAATTTAAACTGAGGACCCTTCTCCTTGTTCAGGTGAACTTTAAAAGTCCCATGGCACAATTTGAAAAGTGAAGGGAGTTTCTCACAGTGTCCTGGCCAACAACCCCCCCCCCCCACAATAAAATTGATCATTCACTTTTTGGCTGTCTGCAGAACACTGCTGTGTTCAAATTGGCTGCCATGTTGGTCCATAAAACACACAGCAACTCCACTTTACGGTATAACCTGGGAGGCATTTTGGGACTTCCTCACTATATGAAAAGGCGCTATACCATATGTAGGGATTATTATTAATAATTTTGTTTTTCCTTTGACAGTTGAAGTACCACATGAAATATGTTTTGACTATGTCAACTGAGTTCCTAGTGATGCATGTTCACACAAAACTGATCATGGTTCAACATTGAACCAAAAGGCTGTGAACTTTTCTATCTGCTGCCGGTGGTCATCCCAGTCTGGGTTAAAGCACAAAATCAAAGAACCCTGGGGGACCTCACTGTACAACACTGCTGTACTACACTTAACCTGATATAGCTTGCTGCTGAGTGAAAAGTGTAGTCCCCCAATATCAAACCTTCCTAATATTCTCTCCTTGCAGGAAACACTCAACCCCCATTCAATACACTAATCCTCAACAAGATTAACCAAATAATCTGTGGAAATTGGATAAATAGATACAAACATCTGAATTTAGAAGAATTCATGAACAATGCATATAAGAGTACACTTACCTGGATTACACTCAAACAAGATGGCTCTATCTTCAGAAAGATCATCATCAAGACATTCTGTAACTACATTTGCCAGATCGGGATTGATAATAAACTTTCTTTTCTGCTTTCCCTTTTTAGTGAGTTCTTCAATGTCCCCTAAATCCAGAAAATCAAACCTGGATAATGGTCTCTGTTGTTTTGAGGCAAAATGTGAACTTGCCACTGCTGACAAGTTTCTCTGGGTTTTTCCACAGTAGGTTGAATATTTGTTATACTTTTTTGGTGATTGAGAGAATGGTGCTCCATTTATTGCAGAACTAGGCACAAGTGAATGAGATCTTACTGAATGCTGGAGTAGTGACAGCGGGCAGTCACATGCTCTGCAGGAAACTGTTCGTAGTGTGAAAAATAAAGACTTGTAACCCAACATTGACATTTTAGTTGTGATCTGAAAGAAGAAATATTTTATCATTGAGAACAGATTGTATTAGAAATCATATCTGCTGTATCTGGCACACTGGTGAGTTGTTGTCGCCACTGTAAAGTCAGAATTCCCAGTCACGTTTAGTTTTAAACTGTACGAGAACAACAATGTCAGGACAAATACAGTTGTCAGATCAGTTATCAATTCAATAATATATTCCAAATAATAATTTCAGAAATGCATTGCTTATGTTCGTTATTGATTTCTAATTAAGATGACTTCTGAAGGTATTTTGAAAACACTAAACAATATTTAACAACAAATCCAAAATTGCTTTTTGAAATTGCTTATTTAATATACCACTGTTTACAAATGAGTATGAAATCTTCACTAGTGAAGGTTACTCACTTGTAACATCCACTCGTTGTGCATTGGAAGACTTTTTGGTGAATGTATGTAGAATTTAAATTAAAAAAAAATATTTCCGATTGCCTCGAACTGGGCCCAACTAATGTGACTAATACATGGGCGGCCTTTCCAGTGGTTTGGACACCATCACTATAACTGAAAAACGACACAAGAAGCTACTGAGATATTTTATTAAATGTTGGAAATGGAGATTCCCCAAATCCATTATTAACTCACAAGAAGTCGCAGCTCTGATGGCAGTTCACGCCTCGCACAGTGGGTCATCAGGTTAAATAACCACATGTTATACAATGCAAAGCCCTATATTATTGTTTTCAACAGAACAATCGACAGTTGATTGAATCTAAAATTACAACAGTAAAATGCTGACAATTCAAAGCAAGTCCCAGTCATGTCTGAAGCAGCAACGTGAACCTTAGTCCGACCAAAACCGGCGACTGCAAATCTACCGATTTATTTCCAGATTACAGATAACAGGAGGAGGAAAGCGATTAAAAGCGAAATAAATGCAGTGTTTACGCTTTTAACTGCAGAGCACTCTGGTGACAAATAAGCACAGATGGGGGGTTGATGACCTCCCTCCCTCCTGAAAGCTGCTAATAGATGTTGCCCACTCTGCTTTCTGTTTACTTGGCATCAGCCTGGCAGGTGCTCACTGCCACCTCCCCTCCCCTGCCCTCCCTGCCTGCCCTGCCCTGCCCTCCCTGCCCTGTACACAGTGCTCACCTGGGCAGCACGAGGCGCTCAGCCTCCGGCTCGCGGGTCTCAGCTCGCGCACTCGCCGCGCTCCGCTCACTGCGCAGCCGCACTGGTCGCCATTGTGACATTGACCGGACGGGCGCGCGCGCGCGGCAACACCGACGTCAGAGCGGCCGCCGAGCACGAGGTTTCGTCCCGCAGTGAGTCAGTTAGTGAAAGCGCCGCCGGTACCGGCCGCTCGGCCCCGCCAGCCCGGCCCCGACACCCGCTTGATCACCCTCTCGGTGTGTCGATCGACCGTCGGGATTTCCCCCCCCCTCCCCCGAGGAAATTGTTTGGAGAGTTTACGCTTCTCCCCCGCCCCTCCCCCAGCGCAGCTTCCGGAACGTTCAATAACACGCGGGGAGCATGCGCGGGGAGCAGGGGGAGGGGGGGCGGGCGGGTGGTGCACCAGTGTAAGAGCTCCCCCCTTCCCCTCGCCCCGGGTGAGCGCGGCTGAAGCTCAGCACAAACGTTCCGCGGCGCGGACCTGCTTTGTCCACCGCCCTCAATGCTCCCGGAGTGAAGCTAAATAATAATGATATTGACACGATTTCCCTTCCAACCCCGCTTTTGAAGTTTAAAGCTTCTTGTTTACACCTTTTATTGCCCTTAACAATACTGCCGTGCCCTTTGTTATTGTTTGAGCTTTGTTTTAGATATATATATCTAATCAGACATGATTTGCACTGAGATTTTTATGTCTTAACATGTTAACAATATTGCAGTTATCACAATAAATAGTAATTTAATTCCTGAAGATGGATTATTATTCTGTACGCCTTTGCTTTCACAGTTCAGCTTTCGATTGGCCTTCCAAAAGTTTCTCAAATCATAAAGTCTTCTTTTTGAAAGGTATGGACTGTAAGGCCAATTACACCCGTGTCTTGAAATGTGGAGGCATTTGTTATTTCTCAGCATATTTTCATCAGCAGGAAACAGCATAAATCAAGACTGATCTACCCCCAGGTGCACTCAAACTTTTCAAATGATTTCAAATTTGGCAAAGTTGTTCTTGTTACTGCCCCAGTAAAACACTCCCTGCAAACGTACATCCAATTAAGTACATTGGTTAAGGATATTCTGAGTGTATTTGGTAATGCGTAACGCTGGGTGAATTTGAATGTGTGGGTTGTGATAGTTTTTGTCCTACAAATTAAAAGTGGCATTGTTGTCCTGCAAAGGATCTTGACTTTGTACAAGCCCTTGCTTTCAGAACCGGTAGAACTGTACATGGTAGTTACTACAGTGACATAACTTGTTAGTAATCAATAGGTGAAATTTGTGAACAATTAGAAGGGACCATTATTTTATGGTATCCACAAATTGCAACAAAGAAGCAAAGAAAGTTGGATCTGAGAGACGTTTTAAAGACATGATAAGGCACTATATCAAATGCAAGGATTATTATTATCTGGCCAGTCAACAAATTGCCATTTTGTAGTGCAGCCAGAATAAAAGATGAACATTAAAGCGAAAAAATGAATAGCACAATGCAATTTACTTTTATATTGCAATTTTGACATTGGAAGAGTGTCTCAAATCTCTTCCATCTGAACTGGGGGTGGAAATAACCAAAAGCACAGTCAAAG
Organism: Callorhinchus milii; assembly: GCF_018977255.1. Lineage (NCBI taxonomy): Eukaryota > Metazoa > Chordata > Chondrichthyes > Chimaeriformes > Callorhinchidae > Callorhinchus > Callorhinchus milii. The sequence goes on along the minus strand of NW_024704744.1, from coordinate 60,163,947 downwards.
AGAAGTTTTGAGATGTGCCTTGAAAGAGCGAATTGAGGCGCAAGTCGGAGGGACTTCGGGATGGAATTCCAGGGATTGGAGTTAGGATGGCTGAAAGGCTGCCTGCTGATGAACAAGGTAGGGAACAATAAAATGTTGTGCTGAGTTTGTGCTGAGCTTTGCTCAGCGAGCAAACCAAGTGGCCGGGTCCGTAGGGTTGAAGGAGGTCAAAGAGGTAGAGTGGAGCGAGACCATGGAAGGATTTAAAGGTGAAAACGAGGATCTTGAACTCAAACCACTGGGGAATGGAAAGCCAATGGATCTGAAATTGCAGTTAAATCACCATCATTAAACTTTCAATGTGTACATTTGATCATGAATCAGCTTACATGTAATTTCCTGTTGGAGTCTGTCATGACAATAGCTTGCCTAACAAAAACAGGCCCATTGTAGTTTAAGTACTTGTGAAAATTATCTCTTCTTCTTCTCCCTTTTTGCTAGTTGATTTTATTTTGATCAATCAAGTAACCATGCCGAAGAACAAGGCTACCGGACCTGTAGCAGAAGAAAAATTGGTAAAAAGGAGGTCACTTAGGTTGAGAGCGAAACCTGCTCCACCAAAACCAGCACCAAAACCAAAGAAGACAGTGGCTAAAAAAGAGAAGGCTGCCAATGATAAGAAGCAGGTTAATAAAGCACCAGCAAGAGGAAGAAAGGGAGCTAAGGGCAAAGAAGAGAGCAACCAGGAGGATGCAAAGGAAGAAACTCTCTCTGAGAATGGAAAGGCCAAAAACAGCGAGGCACAATCTGCTGAAAGCAGTGAAGAGAAAGATGCCAAGAATAGTAACTGAATCCGCCCATCATCTACATCAATAGCATCCATGCCTCCATACTGTATTGTTAACAGAGAGGAATATTTTTTATCAACTATTTTATAAAAACAAGTTTTTTTTTAGCATGAATTTAATAATGGAAACTCTCAAAACTCCATAATGTGGGGAGAATGAAAACCCCAAATAATCATTGTTTAAAATGTGATTGTCATAGTTATTCTGGTACATGGAACAAGTATAGCTGGTCGTCATTGACTTCTGTCAGAATGTCTGCATTTTAGCATCTGCATTGTACTTAAAGGTCTGAAACTAAAATTTCCAGCTAGTCTCAGTTTGTAAGACCATTTTGTCTTAAAATTTAAGATAATAATAATCCTTGCATTTGATATAGCGCCTTATCACGTCTTCGAGACGTCTCAAAGCGCTTCACAGGATAAAGATCACAAAGAATTGCTTAAAAGATTTTACACTTAATTTGGAATATGGTCCTCATTGACTGCAGTAAACTGATTTCCAAATTAAGACTGAAATGAACAATTTTCTCCAACACTGCGCAAGTTTAATTTTTAAGACAAAATTGACTTAAAGGCTACGATAAGATAGAATTTTTGGCCTCTGATCTTAAAATGTCACCAGGTATTTTTGGTGTTCAGTTACTACAAATGGGAATATTAAGCAGAAAGCTGTTTTCTGTGTCAAAACATTGCAGTTTTTGTGGATTAATTTTGTAACCAGGCAAATATTTTGGTGAAAAAACATACTGGCCTGGGAGTCTATTGATAAAAAATTTAATTTTGATTTGTCATTGTATAAAAAAATTTGTAATCATGTAAAACTAGTTTCTAATGAAAATTAATAAGTATTCTAAAAGGCAAATTGCTCCATGGACCCACTTTCTGTCGGATTTTGCGCTGGATGATTTACATTAATAAAAAAAACTCCCTCAAAATATGTTTATTTATATTATTCATCAACATTTCTCCTTGATGCTTTCTGTTCCTCTGCTACTCCAACTACTAGCTCATTTCCAACTCACCTTCCTATCTAAAGTCCTGGAACGCATTGTTAGCACTCAACTCTGCTCCCACCTTTGCCTCCTCTTCCTGCTCAAGTCCCTCCTGTCTGGCGATCCCAGTTGCAATCCCTGAGCCAATATGACCTTAGCTTCACAAATAATAAATCATTCCATTTGATGTGCAGTAAATCCCTAGCTTACCAGAAGCAAAAAACAATTCTATGAGCCCACGTGCATGTAGACTTCAGCCAGCCCAATTTTGAGCACTCTCCATCCTTTTTTGGCATTCACAGTGGTCAGGGATATCGACTTTGACAGATTGTCAGAATCCCATGAGCAGAAGATAGCTTATTCGCTATATAAAACAACAAGTTATATTTGTGCCCTTCACACAAGGTAGTGTCTCCCGAGTGCTTGACTGGCAATGTCTGACTCCGAGCCAGGGGGAGAGGGAGGCAGGAGGTGACCGTAAATACGATCAAAAATGAAGGTCTTTAGGCATGATTTGAAAGTGGGGAGGGAGGGGGCAAGGTGGAGGGATTGAGGAAGAGAGTTCCAGAGTTTCTGGGCGTAGTGACTAAAGGCACGGCCACTAATGGTGAGCGGAGGGCATGAAGGACAAACGAGATGGGGTGGAGTGGGGGTTAAGCAGATCGGATAGGTAGGGAGATGCAAGGGCATAAAGGGATTTGAAAATGAGAGGATCTTGAAATCAATTCATCTGGTAATTGGGAGCTAGTGGAGCCTGGAAAGGACTGGCGCTATCTTCAACTGCGAGATTCAAATAATTACAATGCCAGTACCAGTATCACAGTTGCACTTAGCTGGAAATTCCAGCTCGCCAGACCAGATCTCCCCCCACCCCCCACCCATAGTATGATTGTATGGGTAGTCAGTGTTTAAGTGCAGCAACTTAACACATAGTCGACCCACAACTGTCCTTTCTCCCCCACATCCGTGCCATGACTCAATCTCCACAAAATTGTCCGACTCCGCCACTGCCTCACCCCTCAGGCCACCGAAACCCTCATACATGCCTTCATCACCTCAAGACTCGACTGCGGAAATTTCCTCCTTGTTGACCTCCCCAACTCTTCCTTCCACAAGCTGCAGATCATCTAGGACTCTGCAGCTCATGTCCTCTCCCGCACCAGGCTCCGTGACCCCATCACCCTCACCCTCGCCCGACTCCACTGACTCCCCATCCCTCAGAGGATAGAATCCAAAATCCTCTTCTGCATTTTCAAGGCCCCTCCATGGCCTTCCCATCCTATATCTCTGACCTGCTGACTCCCTACCAATCTGCCCGCTCCCTCCGTTCAGTGGGCTCCGCCTGCTCCATGTCTCCCGCCCGACCCGCCCTACCATCGGTGGTCGGGCTTTCAGCCTCTCCGCCCCCACTCTCTGGAACTCCATCCCACAGTCCCTTCCCCTTGCTTCCTCCCTTGTCTCCTTCAAGGCCGGTCTCAAGACCCTCCTTTTCGACCGTGTCTTCGGCCGCCCTCCCACCTCTTTATCCTCCCTCATCCCAGCCCTGCCCCCACCACGCTCGGGTCCTGATCCCTGACGTCCAGCGCCTTAGGACGTCCTCCCGGTGAGAAAGGTGATTCACAAATCGTCATCTTGTTATTGTGTATCTGGTGGGCGAATCTCGACAGCCAATTGCGCACAGCAATGTCCGCAAACAGTCGCGGATCGAGTGACCAAGTTATTATTGTTTTCTTGAGGGATCCCCGAGCATGGCGCCCGCCCACCCCCCCCAGCCTCGCCCCAATAGCGAGGTAGGAAAGCAGCAAGAAATTAATACGCGTTTGTAGCCCAAGGTCCACCAAATAGTAGCCCAATATTGTGTGTTCCCTCCTGGGGGGGTAGCGGGCTCGAGTGGCTAATTTCGGTTAGTGCTTTCGAAACTGTGCAGGAAAAGGTCCGCAAACCGGGGGAGGGGGGGAACCCTCAGCAGGTCTCCAATTGAAATGTTTTAAAAATTGGACAACCGGTCGCCCCCAAACCCAAATCTTCTTTCAGGCACATTAACCCGCCCAGTGGGCGGGGGGGGGGGGGGGGGGGGGGGGCACGTGGCCGCGGAGCAGCACTCCCCACGTGCGTCACTCGCAGCCACGGCCACGCGGCCCCCGTCACGTGCCGGTGGCGGCGGCGGCGGCCAGTGGGGGCCTGAGGCCGGGCAGTGGGCGTGGCCAGGGAGCAGCTCATATGGCGCACCGCGTGCACAGGAGCGGCTGCGGGAGCCGCGGTCACGGGCTGAGGGCGAGCAGCGCTGCAGCCCCGGGGCACCGCCTCTACTCCGCCCCGCCCTACGCTTACATCCCCTGCAAGAAAGCCGGCGGCTCCGTCTGTGACTACTGCCTCTCCAGGTACTGAGCTCCGCGGCACTTGGCTGCCAGGGGGCGGGATGCGTGTGTGTGGACTGGCAATTGCTGCGATAGGGTCAGGGAGGCTGTGTACTCTGCACTGTGTCCTCTCCCCCCCCCCCCCCCCACCCCCCACTCACACACTATAAATAATAATGATAATAATAATAATCCTTGCATTTGATATAGCGCTTTTCACGTCGGGAGGACATCCCAAAGCGCTTCACAGAACACACTGGAAAGTGAATGGACTGTATATTTGTGGGCGAACACGGCAGCCAATTGCGCACAGCAATGTCCCACAAACAGTCGTAGATTGAAAAATGACCAATTTATTATTGTTTTGGGTTTTGGAGGGATTATTATTAGGCTCTGTGTGGAGTAAGGAAACTTGCCCAAGGTTTCGCCCTCTGCCTGGAATTGAACTCAGGTCTCTCGCTTGCAAAGCGAGTGCTCTAACCACTGAGCTACAAGACTCCACTAAAGGGGGGTTAGGGCATTTATGCAAATGCAGTGCAATATAAAGCTCTTATTGTTTTGTTGCAATGTGTATTTACAGCTGAGAGCTCAGATGCCCACTTCAGGGAAATGTCATCAGTGACACTTCTCGAAAGACGCTGCACGATGTTGCAAACTTGCATGGGCGCCCTCTGGGCTGCATTTAGTTTCAGAGCCGTGTGTTGGTTAAAATCGGGTCGTGATCGAAAGCACAATGAATGAGTCTCAATGGTGCTGTTAACTGAGCCACAGGCAGGGTGTGACCTCCGCTGTGACCTGGATAACTTGGCTGTTGGAGGCCCTGCCACTTCTTTTAAAAGTTAAAATCATCCATATCATGCATAAGTAACATATGGGGCGGCTTAGTGTATGATACACTTCATACTAGTTCACTGTCGACGTAGACGACAGAGTATTCAGTACAGCGAGAGGAACATCACCAAAGTGATCCTCACTCCTGTACCTGGATTACGTACCCAGGGTTTGGGGATGCAAGACAATGTTTTATACGTAGCATTGTGCCATTTAAAAGTGTGCAGTTTAAAAGAAAATCAATGCGCTCAAAAATAAAGATGTAAAAGAATATTTAGGAAAGCCATACTCCTTGGCTCCCATAAGTATCTTCTTTCCTGCAGGTCCTAACTCCTCAACCTCCCTGGGCTCTCCCTCAGACTCACCGAACCTGTGCATAATTTAGGTGTCAAGTTCAATCCACATGGCTTTCATTTCTCCCCCACATCTGTTCCCTGACCAGAACTGCTTTTTTCCACCTCCGCCGCATTGCTCGCCTCCGTTCGTACCTCACAGACACAGCAGCCGAAACCCTCGTCCAAGCCTTTGTCACTTCCCGGCTGGACTTTTCAAATGCCCTCCTCGCTGGTCTCCCCAGTTCCACCATACACAAAATTCAATTAATTTAGAATCCGCTGCCCGCACAAAACTCCGGACCCCCATCACACCAGTCCTTGCCAGGCTCCACTGGCTTCTAATTATCAAAAGGATCGACTTCAAGATCCCCTCGCTCGTTTTCAAATCCCTTCTTGCCCTCACACCTATCTGATTTGCTTACTCATTACTCACTATTTCCACTCGGCCGGCTCCGGCTTCCTGTTCATCTCTCACCCCTCTGCTCCACCATCGGCAGCTGTGCTTTCAGCTGCTGTACCCCAAAGCTGTGAAACTCTCTCTCAATCACTCCGCCTTGCTCCCTCCCTCCCTCCCACTTTGAAATCCCGCCTAAAGACCTTCCTTTTCATCCACAAAATTTTATTTATAAATATATTTGATACAACTGAAATCCAAAACAAACACAACATCTTCTGTTACAATTGCTTGGCTACCATTGTCCTTGAGAGCATAAATAATGGTCTTAGAAAAGGATATTTGGCTGATTAAACCCAATTCTTTCACAGGCCATACCCCAATACCCTATTCATCCACTGTATCTCCTGGGAAGAAGTTCTGTATAGATATCCCCCAATAGAAATATACATTTTCAGTAAGGAGGAGGCCACCTAGCTTATCAATGCTCCTGGGCTAGTTCATATAGAGGTGTGCTCTCCCCTCTCTACCCACAATTACAGCATATTATCCTTGCATTTGATATAGCACTTTATTGTGCTGTTGAGACATCTCAAAAAGCTTCACAGGAATTTTGTCAATTTTATTACATGGATCATGAAAATTAATTTTTGCGGTAAATAAATATCCATTACAGTGTTTCCACATAAAATGGATATGGACTCTGCCATTCTTCAAGATTATGTCATGATGGATAGAATCATCATAAATCATAGAAATTGATGTTAATATTCCAATTTTAAGAGAGCATATGTATGGAGGCATTTCATATAATATTGAAAAATTATAATATAGATTCTGGATAATTTTATTTTAAACCTGAAAGTGGGGAAACTATTGTTTTTAATGTTTAAAGCATTAATCACTGCTTGTTGCCAAATTAAGTTCTCAACAGGTATAATGAGGATTTAATCATCACTCCATACGCCTAATAATAATCCCTCCAAAACCCAAAACAATAATAAATTGGTCATTTTCAATCTACGACTGTTTGTGGGACATTGCTGTGCGCAATCGGCTGCTGCGTTCGCCCACAAATATACAGTCAATTCACTTTACAGTGTGTTCTGTGAAGCGCTTTGGGACGTCCTCCCGACGTGAAAAGCGCTATATCAAATGCAAGGATTATTATTATTATTATTATTATCACATTGCCAGAAAGAGAGGTACTGGGCAGGTACTACTGGAGAAGGAACAAAGAATTGTCATCAGTGATTAGCAGTCAATTTGGACCTGATTATTTGTGGCCCAGAGAGAGATGTATGAAACAGCAGAAGACTATTTCGAGCCCTGATGAGAACTGCAACATACATAATTTATTTAACATTGGTGAATTGTTGTGCTCCCAAATCCACTGGTCTATCTCAATCAGGAAGATCAATTTTGTCAACTTCTCCATACCACCCATGAAACTGCTGTGCGCAATTAGCTGGCGAGTTTCACCCATAAAATACATTCAGTTCACTTTACAGTATATTATGTGAAGTGCCTTAATAACGTGATAAGGCGCTGTATCAAATGCAAGGATTATTATTATTATACTTGTGCAGGGTAGATTTCCCTGGTAGGTTTTGCTTTTCTTTTGTTTTTTTTTAATTCACATATCTTCTGTGAAGAACAATCAGCATCTTCAGTTTTAATTTCATTTGTTGATAGACCAGGAGCAGTGCAGTTGAAACAAATGGTCTTAATATTTTAACTCCACAAATAAGAATCAGATGACTTTTAATTTTTTTTTACAGCAGACTAACTTGGCAACGAGAGCTAGATTGATTGATGAAGGTGTGAATCAAGCTCTGTGAGGTGGAGTGAAAATCCGTGCAAGCCATTGCGATCAGCGCTTACGATAAGATGCTTATGGGAGTTAAGCAAGAGAGTCTCATCGACATTGAGCTGTAGAAAAATGGAACTCATCTTGGCCTCTAGTGTTAAAGGAATGAGCTATGTACATAGTTTCGAAAAGATTGGACTCGTAACAGAACAATACTTTTGGTTGCACCAACACAGCAGAACGAGAGGACACAGATTTAGAGTTGCAAAGAGCAATTTCATGACAGATACCAGGAAGTAGTTATTTGTTCTGAGTGAAATTAACTGCTGAAACAAGTTACCAGGAAGTGTGATTGAGGCCAGGACACTCATATCATTTGAAAACAAAATCAGGTCCTGTGATAGGAGGATGGTAGGGTGGGTATTCTGGACAGATGAGATCAAACGTTGAATACAGTTCTCGTCACTGTGACATAAGGGGGCGGTCCATGCCCTCAAGTGGTGCAGAGAAGAGCAACAAGATCCCAACGTTATAGAAATGCACTATATAATAATAATACTTGGATTTGATATAGCAACTTGTCACATCTTTGAGATGTCTCAAAGACTCCACAGAATATAATGTAAAGTGAATTAACCATATATTTTGTGGGTGAATCGCAGTAGCCAATTGCACAAAGTAGTGTCCCACAAACAGTCATGGATTGAGTGACCAAATTATTATTTATTTATTGAAGAGATTATTACCCCCAGAAGAGCGATCTGGCAACTGACTAACAACCGGGTTCCTACTTACTGCTGGTTAAACAGAGGCATGTGGAGGAAGGAAACTTACCCAACGTTTTGCTCTGCCTGGGAATTAAACCCAGGTCCTCTCACTTGCGAGGCGAGTGCTCTCACCACTAAGCTACATGACTCCAAGCTATGAGCTATGAGCAACAATCAGACAAGCTAGGATTCTTCAATCTTGAAAGAAGACTACAGAGAGAGCACCTCAAAGAGGAGTACACCATTTTAAATGGGATAGAAAAATTAAACCCAGATCAATACTTGAGGATGTATCAAAATAATAAAACAAGATGATCTAAGTTTAGAATTGAAAAGGGCAATTTCAGGACAAATACTAAGAGGCCTTTCTTTACGCAGAGGGTAATCAACTCCTGGACCACCCACTCTCGCTCACCTCCACTGGCTCCCCATCCCCCAGAGGATCAAATTCAAGATCCTCATCCTCACCTACAAGGCCATTCACGGCCTTGCTCCCTCCTACCTCTCCAACCTACTATCCCCCTACTTACCTGCCCGTACCCTCCGTTCTTCTGGCTCCGGTCTGCTCCACATCCCCCGCCCCAACCGCCCTACCATCGGTGGCCGGGCCTTCAGCCTCTCAGCCCCGAGGCTCTGGAACTCTATCCCCAGTGCCTTCGCCACTTCCTCCCTTTCCTCCTTCAAGGCCGGTCTCAAGACCTTTCTCTTTGACCGTGCCTTCAGCTCCCCTCTCGACTCTCTACCTCCTCCCTGCTCCCTCCCTTCCCTCCCCTCACCCTGACCATTTCCCCCCTCCTCGCTCCCTCCCTTCCCTCCCCTCACCCTGACCATTTCCCCCCCGCTCGGGTCCCGACCCAACTGTCCAGCGCCTTGGGACGTCCTCCCGAAAGGCGCTCTCTAAATGAAATCTTGCTGTTGATGTTGGACCAGGTTGCCAGGAGAGGTGGTGCAGACCAGGACACGGACTCGTTTAAAAAGAAGCTTGATGCTGTGCTGAGGGGATGTTAGGGTGGATGTTCTGGAGGGATGAGATCAGATGGGCCAAAGAGTCTTTTTCATTCATACTAACCTTGTGAAATGGACCAAAGTACCTTTATCTAAACCTTTCTTATGATCTTGTGAAGTGTCTGGGTTCATGGAGATGCCCTTGAAATGGGAATAATTATCTTAAATCTTTCCATTGTGCAACATATACTGGGAAAAATACTTATTGTGCAGTATGATATTAGGAGAATTCTTTGTTTTTGGAGGTGCCCTCCTCTGGTTAAGGTGTTAAACTGAAGTCTGATTTGACTTTACAGGTAATTATCAAAGATCCCATGACAGTATTTGAAAAGAGAAGGGAGTTTCTCCTGGTGTCCTGGCCAACAATTCCTCAGATAAGAAAATAGTTATTCACCTCATAGCTATTTTATAGACTTCACTGTTCTCTATTTTGGTCGCCAATTTTGCCTTCAAATACAGTCACTATACTTGACAATAATTATAATAATCCTTGCATTTGATAGTGCCTTATCACATCTTCAAGACAACTCAAAGCACTTCACATAATATACAGAATATACTTATATAATTGACTTAATTGAGTTAATTGACTGTATATTTTGTGGGTGAAAGGCAGCAGCCAATTTCTCACAGTTGTGTCCCACACACGGTAGTTAAATAGTTATTATAAAGCACTTTCAGATATGACATTCTGTATAAGGAGATTAAAATGAAAATTCAATATTTCTTTCAGAAAATTACACTCCATTCAAAATTATTCTCACATTGGGGATTGTTTTAAAAAAAACTCACGGTCTCAATGTATTTAAGCATCTGATCAGACATTGACTTATTTTTTGTTCATCTGGTTTACTTGACGCGAGTGGAAACCTATCACCATGCTGAGTGAGTGGTGCAGATAAATTTGTTCTGATGCTATATCTGATATTTTACTTACAGGTATGTATAGAATGTGACTTTATACGTTATAATAGTGTTGAAAAAAAGTGGGGGGGCCTTCTTCACATTTTACATGGGAGGCGGCCGGGATAATGACAGTGTGGTAAAACAACAACAACTTCCATTTATATAGTATTCCTCATGCAGGTAGCATCCCAGAGCGCTTCTATAGGCCGTGTGTTGATATAAGATAGGATCTTATTATCAGGAGATTACTGTAAATAGCAGCAAGTTTTTAGTGTGTTTTTATAAACCATTTATCCAATATAGCTTTAAAATCACCACCCAAAATAAGGATGAGGTTACATTCAGATCAGCTTTATTTAAAAATTGGTTACCAAAAGCCTTCAGGCCTTTAATGGCCCAATAGCCCATAGGTGACAAAGGGGATTTAAATCCACAATGGTTTCAGCTGAGGTTCCAGTGTTCAATCTGAATGTTAATTGTATAGATTCTACCTACCTGAAACACAGTCTTTCAGAAGCAGAATACCTCACTACCAATTTCATCAGATGCCAGTAAATATGATTGGCTGTGACTATGGAGTGAATACAACTGGGGTTGTTCTGTACTCCTGAGGACTATTTGTGCAAATATGCAAGGATGGGAATGGCTTTGATCAGGATAATTGCTTTTTCTGTAAAAAAACGGTGCTCAGAAGGCACGTGGTTTATTTACTGTCAACCCTTTAGGTACTGGAATGTGCATGTGTCTGGAAAAAGAATTCAGGCAGGACTCGGTATGGAAATCTTACGAGAGATATTAACAGAACAATATTTTTGTGATTTTCTATAGTTATACTAGGTGCAAATCTTATTTTTAATGCTCTTTCCTTTGAGCTTACTACAGTAATACAACAAATATTCTTCAAAATCTGAATGAAGTGTTTGTGTATGTGTGTATCTGTGTGTGTGGGGGGGGAGATCTCAAATGTATTTTGGCTTCCTGTTTACATGGTGTGCAATCTTCAGCCACTGTGCCCCCAGTCTCTGCAATTGTCTTCCCCCATTGACCTATCTCTACGTGCTCTTAAAATCTTATCGAATTGATGGTATAATTGATCAACTTCCTTAAACTCTCTCTCTTTCTCTCCTTGCTCAGTGACCCCCATCATCTTTGAGAAGAGTTTGAGATGTTGAGTAAGATTGATTGGTTGTCCTGTTGTCCTGTGCTAAAAAATGGCCAACTGTTGAGTCTGGTCACGGCTAATGTCACTTCCTACATCAAGCGTACAATGAAGCACCTCTAACATTGCTCCTGTGTGTTTCTGTGATGTGCCATTAACATCACTTTGTGAAGGCTCATAATATGCAATGATGTCCACTGTGACTTAACAACCTGGAAGCTGGGCAGTCATTTGTGTTTTGGTTTAATGCAGGGTCTGTGAGCTTACGGACTGAGGCCATTGGGTTAGAGTGGGGGTTGTCCTGTTCATTTAGCTGAAATGATTCTTTTAGTAGTTAAAACCAATCTTAGTTTCCATCCACTCTCCTAAAGTTGCAAGACGCAGGGACAAGATTCCAGTTCTACTGATGATGGTTCTCCACTGAATTCCTCACTGAAATCTGGATCACTCCAGGTGACACTTTCCCCCTGAATGAGGCCACACCACCCAGCTACACCTTCCATCACACCCCTCGGCCTAACTGCCATGGTGGCGGGGTGGCTCTCATCTCCCAGTCCCCGCTCGGCCTATCCCCGTACTCCTCTGAAACCTTCCCCTCCTTTGAGCACCTTACACTCTATCATCCCTCCAACCTTTCCCTCAAAATTCTCCTTATCTACCGCCCCCAAGCCCTCCTCCACCTTCATCCCTGACATCTCCACCCTTCTATCTTCCCTCTCCCTTTGCTCTGAACGCCTCCTCATCCTTGGCGATTTCAACCGTCACTTCACCCCCTCCTGCTCTACCTCTGCTGACTTTTCCTCCCTTATCTCTCCCGTCACATCCATTCCGCCACCCACGTCCGATCTGGTGATCACTCGGGGCCTCACCGACTTGGACTTCACCATCATCGACAAAGTGATCTCGGACCATCGCTTCAACTCCCTTAACACCTCAATCCCTCACCCCACCGCCACGCAACCCACCTCCATTTCATACCGCCCCTGGAAAAAAATCTCCCCCTCCCTCTCGGCTGCCTTGGAGTCATCTGAACTCCTTTCCCTTTGGGCGTCCTCCTGCACTGACCTATCCTCCTCGGTCACTCTTCTCCACAGCTCCCTCTCCTCCACTCTTGATGCCCTCGCTCCCCTCTCTTCCCGAACCTTCTCCTACTCATGCAAATCACCCTGGTACACCAGCCACCTCCACTCCCTTAAAGCCCAGTTGCGTTCCTCTTCTCCATCACAAACCGACTCCTCTGCCCACCCTCTCATGCCTCACCCATTCTCACCTCAAATGCCAACTGCAAGGCGATGTTGGACCTCCTCGAATCCAAAGTCGAGGGAATCCACTCAGCTGCCTCTGCTACTGCAATTACAATCTCCTCGTCTCATCCCAGCTCCTACCCACTGCTCCCTCCACAGCTTTGAACCCGTCTCCCTCTCCTCTCTCATCACCACCATAACCCATATGAAACCCACACCTGGTCCCTGGATCCCATCCCTAACCCCCTCCTTACCTCCCAGCTCCATCTCTTTGCCCCTCTACTCACTGACATCATTAACCTCTCTCTGGTACTGTTCCAACCCCATTAAAAACCGCTGTCATCAGTCCTATCCTTAAAAAACTCTCCCTGGACCCTTCTCTATTCTCTAACTACTGCCTCATCTCCAACCTCCCCTTCCTCTCCAAGGTCCTAAAACGAGTTGTTGCTTCTCAGATTCGCTCTGTCCTCTCCCACCACTCCCTTCTCAAACCCCTCCACTCGGGCTTCCGTGCCGCCCACCACACAAAAAGAGCCCTGGTCAAAGTGACAAATGACATTCTGTCCAGGGCTCCCTCTGCCTCCTCGTCCTCCTTGAACTCTGCTGCTTTTGACACCGTCGACCACTCTATCCTCATCCACTGCCTCTCCTCTCACCTCAACCTCCACGGTGCTGTCCTTGATTGGTACAGATCGTACCTCTTACATTGCCTGCACTTCATATCCTCAAATGGCTTCTCCTCTATCCCCCGGACCGTCTCGTGCGATGTTCCTCAGGGCTCTGTCCTTGTTCCCCTCCTCTTCAACATCTACATGCTCCCTCTTGGTGACATCATCCACAGACATGGGGTCAACTTCCACATGTATGCGGATGTCACCCAACTCTATCACTCTGCCTCCACCCTCGACCCCAGGACCACTGCTGTCCTGGCAGAATGTCTATCAGACATCAAGTCCTGGATGAGAGCTAACTTTCTTCAGTTGAACGTCAACAAGACCGAGGCCTTTCTGATTGGCTCCTGTCAGCGCCTTCACACCTCAGGCACTGACAGCATCACCATCCATGGTTGCACACTCCACCTCACTGAGCCAGTCCGGGAACCTTGGGGTCTTGTTTAACCCTCAGCTATCCTTTCTATCCCACATTCGCGCCATGACCTGCTCTGCCTTCCCCCACCTCTGAAACGTTGCCCAGCTCCCCCACTGTCTCACACTGCAGGCCACCAAAACCCTCATTCACGCCTTCATTACATCAACAACAACAACAACAACTTGGATTTATATAGCGCCCCCCCACGCCGGACAGATTCTCAGAGCGCTTTAAATTGAGGCTCGACTATGCAACCTCCCTGCTTGTCAGCCTCCCCAACTCCTCCCTCCATAGGCTGCAGATCATCCAGAACTCTGCAGCCCGTGTCCTCTCCTGCACCAGACTCCGTGACCCTATCACCCCCATCCTCACCCAACTCCACTGACTTCCCATCACACAGGGGATACAATTCAAGATCCTGGTCCTCACCTTCAAAGCCCTCTATAGCCTTGCTCTCCCCTACCTCTCAGACCTCCTAACCCCTACCACCCTGTTCGCTCCCTCTGCTCAGCAAGCTGTGGCCTGCTTCTCATCCCCCGCCTTGCTCACCCCACTATTGGCGGGCGGGTCCTCCGCCACTCTGTGGCCACCCTCTGGAACTCCATCCGCAGGAGTCCCTCCATCTCACCCCTCGCCACCTTCAAGACCCTCCTCTTCGACCGTGCTTTCAATCTCCCTACTCCCACCCCCGCACGCCCTCCTCCCCCACCCCGACCCTCAGCTCGGCTCCATAACTCTGTCTGTCCAGCGCCTTGGGATGTCCTCCCGACATGATAGGCACTATATAAATGTAATTTTGTTGTTGTTGTTGAAATATCAACCATTGAATATGACCATTTTTCAGGCCTTTCCTCATGCGGGAGCATCTTCGCTAGATCCAATTCTGTTCTCAGTCTGCATCCACAGACACATGTTCCAGCTCGGGCTCACAGTATAATAATCTGGCTCCTCTTTGCCCTTTGTAGTTTAGGGATACTCAAAACCAAATGTAGTGTATTACAGCTGCCCATGTTCAGATCAACCAATGTCACACAGACCACGGACCTTGCATTATCTGGTTGTTTCATAGTAGCTTTACCAACTAACTTAGTGAAGGAGAATAATTTTATTTGTGGAAACGGCAATTATTTTTATGGGGTGGGGGTATCTTCATATAATCCATTCCGGTATTAGTGTGATTCTTTATACCAATTCATGAAGTTCAAAGTCTTTCAGAACAATGATTAATAGTTGTAGGTTTTATAAAATAAGTTTTATTTTAAGAAAAGCTTGTAAGAGCCTTCTTAGAGATTGCCAAGATATATTTAGCCGTAACCCTAATGTGAATATATGCAGAAACCCGTTGTTTCACCTAAAGTTGTGATTACCCCTGAAGATGAATTGTATGAATTTAAAATCTTATGGTAAGACTTTATTAAATACAGTAGTTGTGATTCTGAGAGGTCATTTTAAGGATAAGCAGTAGTGTCTCCCAGTGCCATGAGATGGCAGTATTGTCATCTGCTGCAAGAGCAAGTTAAATGTCCTGGGTTCATTGCTCACACAGCACTAACCCTTCATAATACTGGTTGCCATTGAAAAAACAAATCGGAATTTATGAGTGGTCTGATGACATTGGGGCATTGGTGCATGAATGTTCTGTTTCAGGCTGTGGAAGTATGTGGGGTCTGATCTGGGCTGAGCTGTGGTGAAGTGCTCTCTCACAAAAATAATCCTAATCCTTTCATTTGATTTAGCTACTTTCATGTTGAAGGGACTTCTCAAAAGCCCTCATGGGATTCGCTGGAGAGTTTAGATACTGAATTTTTTAGGCAAAGAGGGACTGAATTTGTTTCTTTTTAAAGGTCCGAGCACTTGGAAACTGTTTCACTGTGGGCCGGCCTGCTCTTGTATTTCTTCCTCACGCTCTAGGAGTCATGAACGATGCAAGAAATAAAAAGCACATACAGCATTTCAAAAAGGTGTGATCTTCATTTACGATGTTTTTAAAACAAAAATTCAGTCAGAAACAATCAAGCAGTAAAGATTCTGATGAATATTGTGAATTTTATTGAAATGCACGTTACTAGCTATTCTATTAGTTTTGCTGCATCAACTTCGAAGTGATGTTTGAAATCTGCTTTAAACTTCTGGCTTTTGCTTTATGACTATTTTCTGGGGGGGTGAGGGAGAATATGGACAAAGATAAGCAGGGTCTCCTTGGAACTGAGCTGGCTCCAGGGGATGTGCTTAGCAAGAAAATATTGGAATCAAATGAACTCTCTGTGGCGGTCTCAGTAATGTGGTTGCTGAGCCAGGCGGGTCACAGACCAGCTTGATGAGCCAGCCTGGATCATCAGCAAGACTTGGAGGTTCAGGCCAGCCACTGAGTGTGGGTATTCTTCCCACTCAGTTCCTGTTAACCGTGCAAGCCAAAGCTCTTAACAGGTACGGTGGTCCGAGCTGGACAAGCAGCAGAAACTTGCCAGTGCGGCTGCGCAGTTTTAGCTGGTTAAACTCCAGCACTCCTCAACGCATACCCTAGGATCCAACAACAACAACATCAAAATGACCTTTGTGTAGCACCTTTCACATCGAGAGGACGTCCCAAGCCTTGGCTTTTCCAACTTAGTACTCTAAGTAAATTAGGTAAACGGTGTATCCCTCCAGGGGGACAGTGTGCATTCCATTCCAGACACAGGGAAATTTTCATGTGTGGATGGTATACATTTGTGAACTTTGTCTGGTTTGGATACTCTTAAGCATGACGATGGCTTTTTGCATGTGGCAGACACCCAGCTGACTAAAAAAAAAGCTTTTCCGTGAATCTAAGATTGAAGAACAGAGCTTGTTGGATGCCAACCGACCAACTGGTAGGCAAATGGGGCTTCTTGGAGGTGAACTGAGCTGGCTCCAAGGTGATGTGCTTGACAACAAACTCTTGATATTTGTGTGAGAATGGGTGTATATATGTGTATGTTGGAGGCTGTCCTGTGGTTGCTGTACCATCTGTGCTGGTGTGGGAAGATTTAACTGCAGTTTGATTTCGAGAGAAGTCAGCTGTGAAGTATTTTTTTTCTCTAACTTCTACGATTTAAAAAAAGTTGAATAAACTGATGAAACAGGTGACAGGGTCCTGTTCTTATTTTCCTATATTCCTATGACACTCCAATGCAAATCTGGGGAAGCTAGATTTGCTGTCTAAGTTCCCATTTGCCTGTTGTGATGGACATCAAAGATCCAATGGCTGATTTCAAAAGGGAAAATAAGTTTCTTCTGGTATCCTGGCCAGCAATCCTCCAAATAAAAAAAACTTTGTTCATTTCATTGAATGTTTATAACATGATGGTGTGCGAATATTCACTGTTGAATTTGCCTACAAATACGCTACGCTTTACATTAAACTCTCTGAAGCACTTTGAAGTCACGAGTTAAAAAGCCAGCAACACATCTACACTTTGTGAGAAGCCAGTTCAGCTGATCATGTTCACGATTTACTGACACTGTGTAGCATGATGAGGATGTCATCATATGTAGGCAACTGACTGAACAAGGTTACTCAAACCTATTCTCACTAGAAGGCCTGGCGAACGTTTGTTGGATTGCTGAGGTGCAAGGCCAGAATCTTTCTGTGAACTTCCCAACCACCCAGGTCTTCTGAAAAAAGGGTCGTGAGTGGCTGGCTAAGCTGCCTGGAGGCGTTACTCTAGTAGGAAAAAGCGAGTGTAAAATCTTCACCATCAGTGCTCCACCTTGATTTTCTGTTGATGATTGCTGTTGATGTATCTAGGGTTTGATTCCGAAATGAGAGCTGTTGTACAAAATACGTTAATATTGTGTGTTATCTTCTACCTGAGGGATAAGATGGCTGGATATGATTTCCTTTTTGTTGCGTGACCTTCCTTTGCAAAATCATTCCAAACAATATAAACAGGCAACAAGTTGCAGACTTCTGTGTGAACAAGTGGGTGGCCTAAACAGTAATCTGCAACTTGCTGACTGTCCATATAAAGTCAGGGAAGTATGAGGGCTTGCTGAAATGTGGGATAGATACCATACTAACGATACCATTACTAATTTCATATGGGGTCTAGGACTCCAATTCCCAATAGGTTGTGAGTAAGGGGAAATGTGCTTCCTCCCTTCCCTCCCCACCACCCTGAGATTTTTTGAATATTCTATTTGCTATTCTATTTGAACAGTGTTGGCCCTTTCACTCTCTGCAAGACAATTAGTAGAATTACAACAACACCAACTTGCATTTATATAGCACCCTTTACGTGTGTAGTGTCACGGAGTGCTTAGAATTAGTAGATTTAGTTCAGCCATTCTTTCCCTGTTCTCTGGACTCCATCACAGAGTCCCTCTGCCTTGCCCTGTCCTCGCTTTCAAAACTCATCTTTATGGGTTTTGGCAATCAGTTGTGTAAAGTGCTTTGAGACATCCACCCGACATGAAAAGTGCTACTTTATATGAATGTAAGTAGTTGCAGAATGTGACGTTTGATCAACTTTGCCTTTCTGGGAAGCAAGTGCAACCTAATAAGATCATAAACCTTACCCGATTTATTAATTTAAAAAAAAAGGAACTCTGAATTTAAGCTGCCTTATGTAATTTTGCTTGTTAGATAGCAGGGGATATTTACATCTGTAAATGGAACATCTGTTGCTGATCGGCAGTCGAATAGGAACAGTCAGTCGGATGTTCCAACGTTTGGTGGAAAGTTGGAGGAACCATGGAAACTTTTAAGTTAATAACTCTCGTCTTCTTTTGCAACAGGCTGTACATTTATAGATTGAGGTTATGTAAATAGTACTGTATGAACTCGCTATTCAGAGCTATCAATTTTATCCTCATTGGTGACCGATTTTGCCCTCATTGGTGAGTTTGAGTTTTTAGTCCCCATTGGTTTCAAATTTAAAACAAACTGCAAAAAAATATTCTGAATACAATAGTCTCTCCTTCTTTGACATATCTATAATAATAATAATCCTTGCATTTGGTATATCACATCTTGGAGACGTCCCAAGGAGCTTCACAGAATATACTATAAAATGAATTGACTGTATATTTTATGGGCAGCCAACAGCAGTGTCCCACAAACAGTCATGGATTGAGTGACTGAATTATTATTATTTAGTTAGTTTTTTTGATTAATATTTATTTTCTAAAAGTTATTCTGCTGAGCAGTGGTGAAACCTCCACTCTCTTTCTGCCTTTTACCAATGGATCTCAACCTGACGAGTGTTGATTTTTATCCAGGGAAAGTGGTCGTTTGCATCGATGTAAACTAATATAAGGAACAGAAAAAAACGCTGGTTTCTTGATCGTTAAAGTCCATTACCTGATAACTGCTTCAAACCTGGGACTGGTATTAAATGTCTTTCTTCAAAAAAAAATCCTCTTCAAAGATCCTGTAATCCATCTAATCCTGCCTTGAACACCCTAGTTTGGTGCATTCTAATAATCAGTTTGGTATGTACAATGCAGTCCGTACCCACTTCTTCATAGTTCTTCTTCATCTAGTTCACCATCTAATAACCCCCATTCCTTTTAATTTCAAGAAACCTGCCCGTTTCCTTTCTGAAAACCCTTCTTCCTTGCAATTCTTCTGGTTCAGGAAAAATGCCATCTTCATCACAATGGCCTCAGTAAGGGTCATTCAATGTAAAGCTATCATTTTCTCCACCGCAAATGAGTTCTTTCTTTGCACGCAATATAAAGGTGACTAGTTTTAATCCGGTGGCTTAAATGTTTTTCCTACCCTTGAGGTCCACAGTGCCTGTTAAAAAAAAATATTGGTCCCATACTCGAATAAAAACTTCAATCTCTCCTGCAGGTGTTTGTACTATACTGAGCCAGAAAAACTTAACATAGTTTTCCCGTTAGATACTTCAAGTTTCAGATGAGTTATTTCAATGCTGAAACCATTTTTAACCGTATTATTATTGAGCCTGAGGGAAGATCCTTTAAAAAGATGCAAATATACACTCAAGTATTTGAAGAAGCTGCTCAAGGAAAGATAGATGTCCTGGTATCTTTATGACTAGCTGCAGTTTTAAGCCTGTAAAGTTGGTGGAAAATTACTCCAGCTTCCCAGTCCTTAAAATACAAGTTTCAAGTTACAAGTTTTGATCGCTAAAGTCCGTTACCTGATAACTGCTTCAAACCTGGGACTGGTATTAAATGTCTTTCTTCAAAACAAAATCCTCTTCAAAGATCCTGTAATCCATCTAATCCTGCCTTGAACACCCTTGGGCTATTTTTCTTCTTTCACTCCCCCCCACCCATCCCTTGGTTATGGAATGCATTTATTTCCTATCCTGAAATGCACTGGTCTTGGTTGTGGGGTGGAAGGTGGGGAACCCCGCTGTGTAATATGGGTCACATCAATGAGAGGTTAGTGAGAGTAAAATTAGGATAGATATAAAGTGAAGAAATATTTCAAAGCAGGAAGTGAAGAAATTCAACATGAATTGAAGTGCATGAACTAAAGTGCTTCAGGTTGACCAGGGATGTAACTGTGTAGTGTGAGCATGTACATGCCTCTCTGTGTTTGCTGCCTTGTTCTGTTCCTTGTGTCATACGTCTGCCAGTTCCTGTTGCTTCAAAGTTGGTCTGCTCACATCCTCTTTTCTGCATTTAAGGAAAATGTATCAGCCATTGCAGTTACAAAGCCACGTAGTTGCAGATCAAACTGCTGACTGTGGGTCTGTTGTGGAATTGCAATGTTTCTCTCTTGGTATCTGAAGAGGAATGGCGTGAGTTGAGGCTGGCGCAGATTGCAGTATATATTGAGGAGGTGGGGTGGGTGGGCAAGCTGAAATCGTCAGGTAAGATGGATGTGAATGAAGGCATATGAAGGCTTCGGTGAGCTGCAATTTGTACCAGGAGTTTTTCTTTATCCTCACCCCTTCCTTAAAAATGCTAAGGTTTCGGATAGACTTGTATGGGGAGGTGATTGGTACAAATTAGACATTTCTCACCATCGCCCCCCCCCCCCCCCCAACAGAAAAGGCTGAGGGAAGGAGGTAGGAAATCAATGGGTGAGTCTCACCATGGCATTGCTGAGTGTTCTTAAGTGGTTGGCTTGAGGCTTTCCTCGAATACCTGGGGTTTCTTGTGGTGCCCTTCTTAGCTTAGGAATGTGTGAGATAGGGATCCACAAGGGAGAGAAGATGAATGGCTTGTGCCATTGGTGTGGGCAAAAGGGGAGGCGTGATCATCAAATAAAGCAAATAAGTAATGAAAAAAACCTTGCATTTTATAAAGTGCCTTATCACTTATTTGTAAGTGGATGCGCCAGCCAATTTGCACATGGTCCTACAAATAGCTATGAAGTGAGTCATCAATTTTATCTGGAAGATTGTTGGCGAGGACACCAGGAGAAATTCCCTTCTCTTTTCAAACTGTGCAATGGGATCTTTAATATCTAGCTGAATAGGAGATGTGACTTTGATTTAACATCTCATTTGAAAGATGGCTCCCCCAGCATTGTACTGGAGCATCAGTCTAGAGACTGACTTTGAAATCCCACAGCCTTCTAACTTAGAGCTGACAACTGACTGACATCTAAAATACTGTTACTTTACTCATTGGATTTACTCCAGTATCTCTGTTTCCAATTCAATGTAGAAAACGTCTCTGAGCAGAAGGGTAAAAGATGGCTCTCTGGAAAACAACTCTTTTTTTAAATTATGGTAAAGCTGGTGCTAAAGATTATGGGTCACTAAAGGGGAAGAGGTAGTTGAGATGACCGATTAAGACACTTTTAAAATGCACTGTCCCAATGGTCTTAAAAATGTTTTTAAGTTGATGCTGCACTTTCAGATGTTGACCAATTCTGTCGTTTTGCTGTGTAATCTGCATTGATTTAAAAATGTTAAACACTGTCAAGCAGCGGTACTTTGAGATGTGTGCATGGCCTCTGAAGTTTTCTCTGAGGCTTCATTTTGTCAGTATTGCATTAAAAAACTATTTTGTATAGTCTGGCTCAAGGGATTAGCAAAACACATAGAAATTTAAATGATTTGAAAAATGCCATTGGAGTTTAATTTTTTATGAAGGCCATTAAAATTCTGTAAATTTTCATAGGTGATATGAATACTTAGTTGCAAAAAAAGCATCAGTAGGAGGTAGTGAGGAGCGAATCAAGGTAATTGCAAAGAAATCTGTTTGAAAATGTAGGGTTGGTTATGAACATTGCCTACAGCGGTTAAATTAATCCAGATATGTAACATAGATTCATTAAAAAAACCTAGATGCATTCAAATTAATCTGCGCAAGATGACAGAATAATCAAAAAAATCATCATTTGAAAGTGAAAGTCACATTCATTCAAGATGCTGGTGTGAAGCTTAGGTTCGTTTCCATTTTCTTTTCTCCCCATGCCACACACTTGCACCTTGACTGGCTGCCATCCAGTTCAAAATCCTGGTTCTCACCTTTAAAGCCCTTCATGACCTTGCTCCCCCTACCTCTGCGACCTCCTAACCCCATACCAACCCTGCCAACACCCTCCACTGAGCGGGCTCCGGCCTGCCTCATGTCCACTTAGCGGGCGGAGCTTCAGCCCCCTGCCCCCACCCTCTTGAACTCCATCCTGCAGTCCTTCCGCCTCGCCCCCTCCTTTGCCTCCTTCAAGACCCATCTCAAGACCCTCCTCTTCATCCGTGCCTTCGATCACTCTCCTTCCCATCCTGTCCTCCACCCTTCCCAATCCCGACCCCCAGCTCGGATCCGAAACATTGATTGTCCAGTGCCTTAGATGTCCTCCTGACATAAAAGGTGCTATATAAGTGTAATTTTGTTGTTGTTGTTACAATACAATATACATTTGTATAGTGCCTTTCACATCAGGAGAACGTTCCAAGATGCTGGCTGAGAGAGTTTTCCTGGAAGTGCCATTGAGCTCCAGAGATGCCATTCTTCTTGCAATATGAACACGTAATTGGCAGACCAATATAACCCAGAAGGAGTTGGTACAGGAAATTTTATCAGGCTGGGAGAATATTACCAATGGAGTTCCACAGGGGTTCTGTTTTGAGACCACTTATTTAACGTCTTCAAAAATGACCTGAAGCTAGGAATCACAAGCACAGTGGCTAAATATGCAGATTACACAAAGCTAATGAAGGTGGTAGACTGCGAAGATGAACCAGGTAGATTATAGGAGGGATTGAACATTCTTGGGAATTGGGCGGATCAATGGCAGATGAAATTTAATGTAGAGAAATGCAAAGTGCTTCACATGGGGTTAAACAATCTAGGAAGAGACTATTATTTAAATGGTAAGAAAATAATTTATGGAAAATGAAAAGGACCTGGGATTCCTGATCGATAATAAATTGAAGTTCTCACAACAGTGCTTGGTAGCTGTGAGTAAGGCAAACCAGATGTTGGGCTGTATTAAAAGGGCAATTTTGAGCCAAAATAGTGGGGTAATCCTGCCACTTTACAAATCACTGGTGCGACTGCACTTGGGATACTGTGTGCAGTTCTGGTTACCGTAATATAAAAAAGATATTGCAGTGATTGAGACGATACAGAGGACGGCAACCAAAATGATTGCGGGGATGGAGGGACTGGACTATGAGGAGCGATTAGGTAAAGTGGAGAAGAAAGAGTTGAGTCCACTGGCACATATTGGCTCTTAAAAGAGGAGTGAGAGAAGCAGTAATTGGCTGCTAGAGAAGTAACAGGCTTTTAGCTAGAGAAGGAAATATTATGTAGGGTACACATTCCTGGTGTTTCTCCACTAACACTACTGGGAAACAAATATATTCAAAGAATAGAATTGGTCTCCCCTTTCCTGATTAGACAGATACTTACTATGAACGTAGGTTAACTAACATATGAAGAATGGCTACTTGCGTGATATCCTGGCTTGTGCACTGCTCCTGTGGATCATGTGCATTCAATGGTTACTCGATGACCAGTTTTAACAAGGTTCTGAATAGGGGACAGAATACTAAAATTGGATATTCAGTTGGAGTGTGAATTCATACTCGTGTTTGGTGTCTGTGTGCAATCAAGTAGCTGTTATGGAACTGAAGCCAACTTTAAAAACTGTAGTCTGTAATCTCGATTTCAAGTGAATCAGTCGGTCTTGAGCAATCTCTGGGCAATAATGTGTTCCTTTAAGATAAGATGTGTAAACCACTGGGTATTGTGCACTTTCAGTGAAGCCTGCAATAAAAACACAAAACACACTGCCTGTTTCAGTATATATTTATGGTTCACAATTGTATAAAATTGTGCATTTCCAGCAGTTGTATTAAACAGTCTGGTATGACAGTTGGAGAGAGCAGCTTCTTATTTTTGTTTGGTTGTTATTTTGGCTGCACAATAAGCAAGCCCTTTTTCCTCTTCTAATTGCAATATTGAGTAACCTTACACTCTATAGTTTTTATTTGTGCAGTATTGTGCATTTGATTGTTTTGTATTGTTTTCCCAAATTTCTGACCGTCAAAACTCTCCCTCCTTTGAGGAATTTCTAGTTTGCAGTGCTGGGGGTATCGAAGGTGCAATCTTTCTGATGAGACAGTGAACCAAAGCCTTGTCTGCCTGTTCAGGTGGATGTTAAAGATTCCATACATTATTTGAAAAGAGAAGGGAGTTACTCCCAGTGTCCTGTCCAACAATACGTCTAGACTATATTAGTCATTCACTTCATTGCTGTGCGCAAATCGGTTGCTGCATTCACCTACAAAGTACACATTCACTACACTTTACTATTTTTCTGTGAAGTCTTTCTATACGGCTCGGCAATGTTGTAAGGGGCTAAATCAAATGCAAGGATTATTATTATTATGCCCGATCTTCATGATGGATTTTGCTTGAATTACAGCTTCCAGCAATGAATTCCACATTCCCACCACACTCTGTATGAAGAAGTTCCTTCTATTAGATTTACTCCCCCCCCCCCCCCCCCCCCCCCCCGTACAGGCTTTATCATGATTTTTAATGCAATAAATGAAGGCTAACAAATACCCAGGTTTTTATTTTGTGTTTATAAAACACTTGTTGTTTCTCGCCTGTTTGTGTGGATTGAAAGCAGGAAGACAGTGTTAATAAGTTGTCACAATCAACAAAGCTTTGATGTACACAAGTAATACATCCAGAAACTAGTTTAGTATGATCTAAGACAATAAAGATGGTTCAGTTGTTTGTGTGGGCTCCAGTATCCTCTCCTCTTATAAAACCTCCATATACTTGTACAATAGACTCCTGTACAGATTAATTTTAAGCTTTGATTAATGCAGTCCTCTGCAAGCTTGAGATGGAAATGTGTGCCTTTTGGACGATGGCAACGGGCTGATTTGTTTTGACTTGTTCTGCTCTCAAGTTAGTGGGTATACAAGCCTTCCCCTTTCCAACTCGTGAGGCATTGTAATCACTACACACAGAAATGCATCCAGTCTGGGTATCTTAAATACAGATGGTTGTTGGGAATACAGTATTTGGTTGTTTCTCCTCACTGTGGAGAATTTAAGTGGCTGGCAGTCATGCATAAAAGGTTTAGCCTAGGCTTTAGCTAACCTGTGTAGTTGGCATCGATCCAGAGGGGAAAGTGCTTAGGTTGTTAAATGCAGCAACCATTGAAAAGTGACCAAAATGCTTGTTTAAAGTAAAATGTTAAATGTCGATGGAGTGCACATTTCAAAGAAAGTGACCTCCACATTTGTAGATGATTAGTTAGCTTGAGAATACTTATTGCATCCTTTGAAAATGTCAAAGGCTGAGTGTTGCTTGGGTAATGCAGTCCAAAAATAATAATCCAAGAATTCAGAGACAGCATTTTCACTGCTGAGTATAACAGCTCATTTGCTTTGATGCAATGCTCACTGCAACTTTATCTTCATGAAACCTCTGTCACCCTGTATCACGTCGAGAGTTTCAGCTGGTTCTCATAAAGGAGTTGTATGAAAATGAAATTGACTGGAACATATCTGATGGTGGGAGGATTTTGTTTCGAATAAAAGGATAGAAAAGGTTCCAGTCATGTAAAATGAAATGTATGGCACGGTGTTTACTGTACATACTGAAGAATGGTGAGCTCTCTGCTTCACTTAGTAAACCAGCCCGGTATCCTCCCAATTCCTGTGTTGATAGGCACAGTGGTATCAAAATCTCTAGTTTCTGGACATTATCCCAATTATTTTTGACTGATGTACTGCTTCAGCTCCACTCTTGTAGATTATATCCCATCAAACACTTGATTGCATTATCACTTGATAATTCACTGTTGTCCGTCCAGTGTCCTCTATTCTAATTATGTGATGTTACATTTTTTTTGGTAGGTATCTGACACATGCGGAAACCCATCACCATGCTTAAGAGCATCCCAAACAGACAGCGAGATAGAGTTCCATATGTGTATGCTACCTACACATGGAAATTCCCGTGTTTGGAATGGAACCTGCACTCTGAATATTCTGCAATTTTTGTTTTGGTAACTGCAGCTCAGCGTTATCTGTATTCAGCACTTCTGATTGATACTGGGTGGGGATGGGGAGATTGCGTTTGATTTGTGGAACGAATGGTTTGATGGGTTTGAATCTCTTTGTCATTCTACAGTTTCTTATTTTCCTCACAGCACACCAAACCCCTGACTGTATCACTACGTATATAAATACAGTCACTACACTTTACAAGATATTTTGTGAAGCGCTTTGAGACATCTCAACAACGTGATAAGCTGCTATATCAAATGTAAGGATTATTATTTATTATTATTATTATTTTCGACATGTCATCTCCACTTCATATTATCAGCCATTCTCCAAGAGAAACAATTATTTTTNGCTGAAATAGAAGCCATTTTGTCCTGTGAATTCATATCCTGGAATTGGGGTCAGACAGT
The DNA here is from genome assembly GCF_018977255.1 of Callorhinchus milii. Classification (NCBI taxonomy): domain Eukaryota; kingdom Metazoa; phylum Chordata; class Chondrichthyes; order Chimaeriformes; family Callorhinchidae; genus Callorhinchus; species Callorhinchus milii. Next base: position 60,137,388 of record NW_024704744.1, on the reverse strand, counting down.
CCCAACTCACTTTGCGTACTTGCCCTTCATTCTGTCTTGTCTCCGTTCAAAAGTAGATTCAAAATCACAATAACAGACAAGGTTATTGTTAAAAATACAGAGAATTCTTCAGCAATTCAGAATTTTGGTTTGTTTCCAGTTAGGAAAATATTTTATATTACCCATTTAAACAGTGTTGAAATATGAGAAAACATAATGCGCTGGAGTGTGATTTCCTGTGGTCGGGACAGAATAAGGGGAGCGACGTGGCCTGCAAATATCTGACCTGCAGTTCTGGGAGCTGACTGTGGAAGATGTGTATAGTCCCTGAAATGTACAGACCATAATGGTATGGATAGAGTAAGTTTACGACTGCAAGGCAAGCTAGTAATTAAATTATTGTAAATTTTAAATATCATTTTTCTAAAAAGAAGCAAATGTGAAGCTGTGTACACTAGATATCAGACTGGCTCAGTTGGTAGCCCCCTTGTCTCTAAGTTCGAAGCGCAAAGTCAGGACTCTCACAGCCTCCAATGCAGTGCTGGGGAAATGCTGCATTGTCAGAGGTGCCTTTCTTCGGATAAGATGGTAAATTGGTTGCCACGTTTGCTTACAAAACAGTCACTACACTACGAAGCTCTGAAACGTCCTTCCGATGTGAAAGGCGTTACGCAATACAAAATTACATTGTACAGTGCCTTTCACATCGGGAGGTTGTCACAAGGCGCTGAGCAGTCACGGATTTGGACCCGCTATATCAAACATGAGGATGATGATTATTATTAGTATTCCACAAAACATGGTATTTAACTGGACCTGTTTTGACTTTACCAAATGAGTTGAAGCCCTCTGCCTTATCTCGGGGGTAGTGATGGAGGCGGGTGACTTTGCATAGATGGAGGAATGTGGCCATAGCCTGGGTGAAAGGTTGAACGGGAAACAAACTCTGAGGTTCTATAGGTTGGAGTAAGCAATCGGGAGGTTGATTTGGTGTGGTGAGGAGATGCCAACGAGAGCCAAGCAGGATAGCCTCAGTTTTATGGACTTTGAGTTGGAAATAGTTAAGGCACATTCAGGACTTGGGGTCTAACTGGCAAACCTCATAAACATTATTCCAAGTTCCCCATTTTTTTACCATCACTTTTGTACTGCATTCTGACAGGCAGTGGAAGAGCCACTGATGAAATGAGCTCCCTCCCCCACTCAGGCAAGCGGTTAAGTGGTTATTACCTTAGAGCTCAAGCCTGCAGCCAGAATTCTCATTGCAGGTATTTGGTTGCTTTGCCATGTTGCTATGAGCCCACCCCCAATTGAACCTGTATCTATGGCCTTCTGAGGCAATCAAATCCAGTCAGATATTTAATTTTAAAATGTGATCTATGTTTTTTTAGACTGGAAACTAGTCTGCTGGTCAGATCTGGTTTGTGTTGGGAAATATTCTTCTGATCGATAGGGGTCAGCAGTTAGCTATTTTGTACTTTAATTGGGGTTGTTGGAGCGATGGATTGAAGCTGTAGACTGTCTGGATTTTATATCATTTAATAGCACTGCCAGTAGATCCTTTATCGCGGATCACAAGAGCTGTTTCTGTAAGCACCGTGGACTAATTTTATTTCTCTTCTCTTTCAAATGAGTTTGGAGTTGTACCATACAGCATCTTAAATTGGCCTCAGGGGATTTCCTCTCCATCCAGACTATCCTTTTTCAGTTTGGATTTGTAAATCTAAGCCACCCAATTACATCAAGTTTTCACAAACCTATCGAGGGTTAAATTGCAAGGCAGCACAATTTAAGGCTCTCTCCTGCCTTCTTAACAACCCCCAAAAAACACAAGGTGGTATTAATATGGAACATTTGTTCACCATCAATCTTATACTTCTTCCACTATTTTTATTTGCATCTTTTGCCCATACAAACACAATCAATCCACTTTACAGTGTGAAGCGCTTTGAGATTTCTCAATGTCATGATAAGGCACTATATCAATTGCAAAAATCATTTTTATTTTATAGTAATTACTTTTAAGCGCTTTCCCACGTGAAAGGTGCTATATGAAATGTGAGAATAATAAAAAAAATCTCATCTGCACAGTACAATGAGTCCTTTCGTTGAAGCCATTTTAGTTCTGATACATGAGTTCTTTGAACCAGCCAGACATTTTTAAGGTGTGGAATTTTAAGGTTATTCAAAAGCTGCTCTTCCTGTAAGTGATTAGCTGAATTCCTTGGAGATGACTGATTTGCTCTCCACGGAGCATGTATGCTGCACAGTTCAGTTGACCTTGATGAAGACTTGATTTTCATCTGAAGTGAGCTACATTGCATCATATAAGGAAAATACGATTGAAGTCTCGAGATTGTTTTGTTTGAATTGAAGGGTAACCTAACCTTCAAAAACTGAAACCTCCACTTTTATGTTGAAAGGAACATTCTGTCTTAAAAAGGAGTCGTACTATCCTTAATTAAAACATTTCTTGCGCTTGAAATGAGAATTGAACCTTTTGAAGTGTAATGCTATCTTGAACACCACTAGCCTTCAATTGGCCTCTTCATTTGTGACTCAGTTGCCCGGGTATTGCAGATGACAGGAGAGTAAGCTTGGACAGCCCCCGGAATTCAATGCACTGGGAAATGGAGTACGGATGCAGGAAGACGCCTCATTCTACAAAGCCCATGTAATCTCAATGATGAATTATTGTGGCACTGTTGGCAGGCTGCAGAGATGATGGCATCTCTTCGCTTGTTTTATTCAGTGCATTCCATGGGGACTGGAAAAAGTCTGCCTGCTGCTTCCCTATCGGAGCACTGGGAAGATGTGCCAAGATGTGCTCCCAAGATTATGGTTTGCAATGGAAACCCTTCAGACAGACTATATTTTATATTCAGGAATGTGTTTGCAGTTGCAGTTGAACCTACATGTTATATTGTACGAGTTCAGAAGCTATCCCACCATGAGCTTTCAGAAACTGGCCACAGCATATTCTGAGACTTTAGAGATGAAGGGCACATTTGAAATGGCCTGTCATTTTGCAAGGTTAGAAGGGGAGGGGAGTGACGACAATGGCTTTTTGAAGGGGAGTGGGATGGAGCTTGAGGAGAAGGACAGGTTAATTGTATCTGCCAGCAGGGGGCAGAGGAGGGAGAGTTTGTATGACCAGCAGCTGGTTGGAGTCGAGGCAGCAGGTGGTGGACTTCATATGGGTGATGATGGTTGAGAAGGAAGAGGAAGAAATGGGGGCAAAGGACTTTAGGCTGGGAGCAATGGTGGAAGGAGTGGATAATGAAGAAGGCATGCGGAGTGCAAGGGGACACAGGGAGGAAGAAGAGGCAACCAAGCGGATGTTGTGTTTGAGATGAAGAAGTCAAGGACTTCCACACTTGGCATTTGAGGTGAGGAGTGAGGGGATGCGAGCAATAGTTGAGGCAAAGGGATATTTCCTATCAAGACCTGTACCTTCCATAGCCCACTGTGGACATCTCATTGTGGATTGTACAGAATCCATTTTATCTCTTTTGAAGAAAGTTCTGCGGGGATATTTCTGGGTCCCAGAAGCAAAATATCCAAAATATTCACTCATCTGGACAACTCCACTGTTCAACCATAGTCTGATTTGCTCCATTACCAACGTGCCCTCATGCCCTCCTTTCTCTCCCCTCCCCACTCCCTCCTCCCCACTCCCCCCAGCAGCACAAGAGCAATGAAGTCCCAAACAGAAACGTATCTAATTCTTGTTTGAAGCAGTAACCAGCACAGTGTTTGTTGGGAATCTGTTTTACATATCCACAACTCTAGGGAAGATTGTAATTTCTACTCTTGCTTGAGGCATGTTCATTATCCTATTCCTAGTTTCCTGAATGGCTGGAGGTTCAGTGTCTAATTCAATGTCTCAGTTCTGTGGTTGATTCTTGTCTGTTTGATGTGATGAGTTTTGAATCGATGTTGAAATCCATACCTAAGTTCCTACAGTATCATTGTGCTAGGATCACTTCCACATATCCAGGCTTGCCTGGATTTGATTTACAAAATCGATAAACATTGATATTCAATGTTTTTTCAGATGTTCCTCGATCCGCCTGATATACATTTATCGATTTTTAATTTTTATTTAATGCCGGGAGGTGAAGATGTGAGAGAAAAACAAATTGAAACTCGGCTGCAGTCTTAGAAGCAGCGTGTTGTGGGGTCAAGGTGTGTGTGTGTGCGGGGGTAAGATGAGCAGCCCCAAAACATAGAGTGACCGACCCACCACTGGGTGTCTATAATCTACACTTTTACACAGGCAATAAATGTAGCTAAATTAATGCGACCATTGTCGATTTGTCTCTGTTTTGTGTCTTCTGAGTTTGAAAATTGTCATAAAATTCAGGGGGTGGTGGGAATCGACCATTGATATCCGAGGGAAGTCAGAAAAAAGAAAATATAAAAATCAATTACAACCAACCCTGTTTTATATATAATTTCAGCATTCAGTGAGCTGATATGAAAAATAGCCAAGAAACACATCACAGCAACTAACGTTGCAAGGCCACGCCGGTTCGATGTCTTGGGCACAATGCAGTATCTGACGGCTTTTATTTTGGAATGAACAGTGGAGAAATCTATGAAGCTTGTGACCTCCACTGGCAGCAATGATCAGCTGTCACCCGAGAAATGACTTGATTGCCATTCCTTTCAGGGATTCCAAGCTGTTTTTAATTTTCTTTTTCCAGTCGCTCAATTAAAAAATGACAGCCACAACATTCGTCCACAATGAATATTGGGAATTTTTTTTTTGTGAGGATGTCAGAATGAAAATGATCTTTCAGCAGTGACGCTGGCTTCAAAGTGATTAGGTCTTTTTCTGCCTAATGGCATGCACTGAAGCAACATGAAAGATAAAAAGCCGATGAAGCTTGTTTTCCAGTGTTGGCGTTGAAGTTGTTGCAGACTTTGCTTTGCAATTTGCTCACAGCACTGTGAGCTGTGTTGTGTGGTTTGCTATGGTGCATTCAGACCTGGTTAGCTTTTTAAATACTTGCTGGAGATTCAGTTCATGCAGGCTGTGCCATCTCCAGAGTCAATTAAAATCTTTGAAAAAGTTGCAGAACGTATAGAGTGAATTGGTCTTAAAACGGATCTATGCTTAATTCAGCCATTGAGGGTTTTAAACAATTATATAAAACAAATGGTCAATGGGAGCTATAGAACCATTTCAAATAATTCTGCTGGAACCCAACCCAAACAAATGACAGGGTGATTTGTACAATTGTACAATTAGCAGATGTGCAACTATTTGGCTTTGTCAAACCTTAAACAGGTTATTTTATCATTTGCTCTGCAGTATGATTCCTTTGATGTTATGTTTGCAGCATATGAATTAGTGCGTTTCTCTGGTGACCTAGTTGGTATACAGGTATACACAAGGCTAATAGACTGGAAATTCACAGGTTTGAATCTTGAGTTGGTTTTTTTTTTTTGCAACGTGGAGTGGAAGGAGCAAGCCCCAATTCTGTCTCCTTGTTCCAAAAATCTAATTGTTATACGGTTCTGAGATGGAGATGTATGAGATATTAAACTGTTAAAAAGCATTTTTTAAACAAAATGTATAAAAATAATGTATATTTTGTTGGGAAATATAATAAATAATATACGTGGCATACTTTACTTTCCACAAATGTTGCTTTACGCAGCTATACAAAGCATCCCATCATAGGTGTGCACTCCCAAAATAAACACACTTTACAGTACATTCTGTGAAGTACTTTGAGACATCTCGCCGATGTGATAAGATGCTATGTCCATTACAGTGATGATTATTAATATCTTTTGTCACCTTTGTAGCAATGCACAAATCAACAGACAAATCGTGATTTAAAATAAAGAATCTTTACATTTGGCATAGCGCCTTTCACTTCAGCACTTCACAGGATGTACTGTAAAGTGTTGTGACTCTGTTTTATGGGCAAACATGGCAGCCAATTTGGCACACAGCAGTGTTCCACAAACAGCCATGAAATGAATGATCATTTAAAAAATAATATGGGTTATTGGTTAGGATACCAGGAGAAACTCCCCTCTACCTTCAAAAAGTGTCACGAGATCTTTAACATCCGCCCGAACAGGCAGATGGGGCTTCGGTTTAACGTCCTATCCGAAGCATGGCACCTCCCAACAACTCAGTGCTCCCACAGCAATGCATTAGAGTGTCAGATTACACCAACGTGGGGCTTGAACCCACAACCTTCTGACTCAAAGGCGAGAGTGCTACTAACTGAGCCAGGTTGAGATGTTTCTCACATCTTTCATATCTAGACAGACAAGGGTATGATGAATAAAACATCAAAAACCGTCTGGTATGTAGTGCCTTCAATATAACCAGTGACTGATATTGACTACTCGTTCTCTTTCCACAACATTAGATGGTACCTTTTGTTTCTCAGCTGGAGTTCCCGAGCCTCCCCCTTGTTCAAGGCAACTTCCACTGTAAACTGAATTGGTTAAGAGATGGAAGGTACATACCCAGACTGTTCCTGTCTTGCATCTCACTGACAGCTCTGAGCCCTTGATGAACAGCATTCCTTTGACACCTATCATCATCACATCACATCCTCCCACGACCAAGTCTTATTTTAAATAAAACTGAGGCCCTCCTGATTGGCTCCCGTCAGCGCCTCTGCACCTCTGGCGCTGACAGCATCAGCATCCAAGGCTGCACTCTCCACCTCTCAAAGCCAGTCAGGAACCTCGGGGTTCTGTTCGACCCTGAGCTGTCCTTTCTCCCTCATATCCGCGCCACAACTGGCACCGCCTTCCATCACCTCCGGAATATCTCCAGACTACAGCACTACCTCACCCCTCACGCTGCTGAAACCCTGGTCCACGCCTTTGTCACCTCAAGGCTGGACTATGGGAACTCTCTCCTCGTCGGCCTTCCTGGCACCTCCCTCCACAAGTTGCAGGTCATTCAGAACTCTGCAGCTCGTGTAATGTCCTGCACCAGGCTTCGCGACCACATCACTCCCACCCTCACTCGCCTCCACTGGCTCCCCATCCCCCAGAGGATCGAATTCAAGATCCTCATCCTCACCTACAAGGCCATTCATTGCTCCCTCCTACTCTCGACCTCCTATCCCCCTACTTAGGCTCCGGTCTGCTCCACATCCCCCCAGTACATTGTTGGACGGCCTTCGCCTCTCAGCCCCGAGGCTCTGGAACTCTATCCCCAGTGCCTTTGCCCTCCCTTTCCTCCTTCAAGACCGGTCTCAAGACCTTTCTCTTTGACCGTGCCTTCAGCTCCCCTCTCGACTCTCTACTCCCTCCTCGCTCCCTCCCGTCCCTCCCCTCACCCTGACCATTTCCCCCCTGCTCGGGTCCCGACCCAATTGTACAGCGCCTTGGGACGTCCTCCCGAAAGGCGCTCTATAAATGGAATCTTGTTGTTGTTGTTATTTTGTATATTTAAATATCTCAAATGGTCTTTTCAAGACCGAGCAGTTTCCAGAAAAAAACAGACAGTTGATGAAATCTAAACAGACATCAGAATTAACACTTGTTATATTCTATATCAATAATAATTCTGCCATTTGATATAACAGCTTATATCATCTCAACACTCGAAGCATTTAACAGGATTTAACTGTAGAGTAATGGTGACTGTACAAGTCCACCAAAAAGGGTAGATGGGACCTCGATTTAATGTCTCATCCAAAGGATGGCACCTCTGACAATGCAGTGCTCCCCAGCATTGTATTGGATGACCTGATGTGGACTTGAACCCACAGCCTCTGGGGCGTGAATAACTTTATGACCAATATACAGAAGCATTTCTTTTCACAGAGAGTAATCTGGGCCTCCATCCAAACCCCTTGTGATAGAAAGTTCAGATTGAGAATTTGGATATTGATTCACTGATGTTCTACACATGTAAAAGATCCACAGCTCACCAGCTGCCTTATATTTTTGTCCATAAATATACAGTCAATTCACTTTACAGTATATTCCGTGAAGCGCTTGCAGACATGTCTAGAAGACGTGAAAGGATTATTATTCTTGTTATATCCCTACAATGAGTTTGGAACCTTTGCCCTTTCAGGAGACCTGGAACTTGAGCATTTAATTTCACAAGCGAATGATTTTTCCTAGCATCAAGTGAAGGCCTGAATCCACTCTGGAGGAGTGCCGCATCTGAATGATGGCATCCCCAAACCAAAGCTTGCGTTTCAATATTTTCTTGCGTGAATGATGATTTTGTTCAACACTAACTTGCTCCCATGAGATCAGGGGTGAGTTCGGGGAGGAGAAAATCTTGCACATATCATCAATCCTTTGATCTCATTATACTCTCTCGCTGCTGTAACAGCCACTTGGCAATAGGACCTACTGGGGGCATGTGGTTAATTAATACAGTTGGTGTTACTGGACTTTAGTTGCCAGATTTGCCTTCAAACTGGCTTTTGAAACCTTTTGCCACAGCTGGTTTTCCAATTGTAATACAGGCTCTTCAGTAAAATTATCTTTGGCAAAGGGTGGTCCTGAAGAACAAACCCTGAACGGTTTGTTTATGTAACGAGCACAATTTCCACTAATTGGAAATTTAAATTGACGTTTTTGTTGCAAGAATGCATCCAGTTGGCATGGTTTAGGAGTATCAGTGATTTTTGAGTTCACTAAAAAGATGTTTGGAAGATGTGTTCTGACATACGAGGTTCAATTTGAAGTTTGCTTTTTTTTTCCAAAACAAATTTCACTTTTTTTATAGAAAGTGGATTCTCCTGAATGCCTTTGTGGTAGAACAGTTTGGCTGGTGTTGCAAGGGCCATACTGGCCACAAGGCCAAAGGTTCAATTCTTAGTCGGCCCTGTATTACCTGCTCTCAGCTGGAGGAGCAATTGGGGTGCTACAAATTGATTTTAGTATCCCTGGGCTAGGAAGGGATAAACAGCTTGTGTTCCACTCACAATTACTAGCTGGTGACCTTTACTGCAAAGTGCAAACCAGTCTGTGGACAAGAATGGGCTCAGCCTCATTGCTTCCACTAATCCTGTCTATCTGGGCTCATATTTGAAGAATGGACACTTGAGGAAGGTATTTTTATAGGAAGCCCATGGAAGCAGTACTTTCAAGACAGAAAATAGCCTGGGGGCAGTGATATGGGTTTTGAACAGATAGCATTGTCCCACAAAGGTGTCTTGTGATTGTGTACTGGTTAATGGGCTGGTGATTTGCAGATACTGTAAACGTTGGCTATCAATTCCATTCATATATATTGGCAAATGTAATAAGTACATTAGTTTGTTTTTCTCTAAGAACTTAAAACTCTGTAGCACTGTAACACAATATCTGTAGGTTTTGTTTTTCCTCAAGTGCCTACTGGAGAAGTGAAAGAGATCAAGTGTTAACACGTCCACAGTGGATGTGCTCCAGAGCTGATGTTTTTGGACAGAGGTCTGAAGATTATATTCCCAATAAAAGATTCTGAAACCTTATTTGGAGAAATACCTGTCATAACATTTCAGAAAACATCTTGCGACACAGGCTGTTAATAACAAAGACAGATGTGAATGTGAAATATTCCAGCCAACGCCTCTATAAATAGACAGCGGTACGATGTACTGCACTGGAGACAAATTCTATTTTGATTTGGTGTTGTCACAAGAACACAGCCTGGTCTTCTGAAATATGCTCAGAGATGCTTCAGAAATGGTGCATTCGGAACAAGTAAAATGTTGTGGGCTTGGTTGTCATTTTACATTGAGTGCGGGAGGGTTTGGGGATGGGGAAGAAGGAGGAGTTGAATGATTACTTAAATGAAGGTTCAATAGGATTTGTGTCCTGTATTAAAGTGAATAGATGTGTTCGTTTAGGAAGTAGTTCAGATTGCAAGGACACTGGTAAAGTCTGTTAAAACACAGCGATTGTAGAAGCAGAGAATTTAAAAGTGAGCAGTGTCACGGAATAACAGGATTTTTGTTGTATATTGAAATGTTCCTTGTGTCCTTTCCTGCTCTTCACTGTGTGACGGCCTGCCTCAAACCAGCATATCTGGGTGATCCCAGCCACCTCGAGACCTGCTTCACCCAGGGCCCTCCACAACCCCGCTTTGCCTCTCCACACCTTGGCTGGTATACTGGGTCTATTAATATAATAGTAATCGTCATTTGATATAGCACCTTATCACATCATCATGAAGCCATGTTGGCCATAATACCAGGAGAAACTCCCTTCTCTTTTTGAATTGTGTCATGGGATCTTTAACATCTTTCATCTCATCCAAAGGAAGGCACCTGCAAAAATGCAGCATTCCCCTGGCACTACATTGGAGTGTCAACTTTGACTGTGTACGTTCAATGTCCTGACATGGGGCTTGAACCCACAACGTTCTGACTCCGAGGTGAGCAAGCGGCTACCAACTGAGGCCGGCTAACGAGTATTCCTATTTACCACTAGATGGCACTTGTGTTCAGTGAATTCAGTGCTTTTGGAGCAAATTCCTGGACAGTATAAAGTGATAAAGTACTGACATCTCATCATCTCCCATACTTCCCTTGTCTTGCTTCATGGAAAGACGAGGGTAATGGGTGTTGTGCTAATTTGGTCTCTGGGGTGATTGTGGGGGTGGAACTTTCCAACTTTTTTTGCTTTTAACCTCAATATTCCTGTACAATTTAAGACCTTTTTCTGCTGTGAAAATGAAACCAAACCTAAAAGTCTCCAGAAACACCGCTGTCATGCCATTTTGTTTGCTGATGAATACTTGTATCTGTTGATAATTTGTGCTATATCTGGTTTCCCATTGCTGTAATGATAACACAATCCTTTTCAGGACTGATTTAGTGTTTATATTCTGAATTTGTGATACATTTCCTTGTTTGCATTCAGTATGCATGGATAAATGTTGCACTTATGGAGAAAAGGCAGGGAAATCGAACTAAGATATTTGCCATAATCCAACACAATCTATTTTTGGGCAAAGATCCTATGGCACTGTTTGAAAAGAGAAGGGAGTTATCCTGGCCAACAATTCTCAGATTAAAAAAATGCTCATGACTGTTTGCGAGCCATTGCTGTGTGCAAATTAGCTGCCAAATTCGCCTATAAATACAGTCACTACAGTTCACAGTAAAATCCCGTGAAGTGCTTTAAAGATGGATTTTCACGATGTGATAAGGTGCTTTCTCAAATGTAAGGATTATTATAAATTTCTGTTCTCCATCCAGTGCCCCCTGTGGCCTCAGATTATAAAATAGTGAGTGTTAATTTAAATCAGTCACAGCATGTTAGTAGTCATAGGAGGCACAGCTACTCTAGCCTGTCCACCTTTCTTTTCAACAAACTCTCCCTCCCCAATATTTCAGAGACGTTCCAATTTAGCAATGAGAGCTGAAGAAATCTATCACCAGCTTGTATTTAAGCTAATGCACTGTAAGGCCCATGGTAGCTATATCTGGAGACTAATATAAATGCACTTTCAGCAAGGACTCTCTTTAAATAAGTGGTGATTACCTGCAGGTAGCATATTTTACAATACACCATCGTAAAATTAAATGCTAAAATTGTAATGCTCGTCTTGAGGAACATAAGGAGCACCAGGTACTTGTGAAGTGTAGAGGGTCGGCTTGTGTACCATGTATTATATTCAAAATTGAAGCATTGATGCAGTGTTTCCCCTTTTAAAAAGAGTTTGCAGTATTTTGAGTTTGTAGAAATAAATTAACACCTGTGCTGGTATTTTTAACAGCTATTCACAGAAATTCAGTGTGTGCATGTTGGGGGGGGATGAAATGTGCGTAGGGGTGGGGGTGTGGAAAGGGGAAATATGGATATGTTTGTTTGTCTGTGTGTAGCTACAGGTATTATTTATCAAAGTTAAGAATGGTACAGTAGAATACTGTTATAACATGGTAGTGGGGAGTGAGGCGGGGAAGGTCCCAAAATCCCCATCAGTTTCACACTGAGGCATGATCTCCAGTCAGTGCTTCCTCATTGTGATATTACAGGTCGGTCGTTACACAGAAAGGCTTCCTGCTAAAAACTGGCTGACTTCCATTTTATCAGGCCACCACTGATGTGACTTGCTGTTGCGCATGCCCATGGTGGTGGAAGTGATGTCAGCAGCGATTTGATAACCCAGAAACCAGCCATTGTTTTACTATGTGGAAAGCCCTTCACAAGGTCCACACCATCTTTTGAGAACCTGGAATAAATCTAAAGAACTTGGGAGATCCACTTTTAAGGCAAAGCAATGTAGTGAGCCACTTGCCAACTCTTACATCTTTCAAAATAATCTTCCACATATGCAGCTACTTTTCCGCCAATGCACAAACAATTCACATGCTGCGTTTTATAGTACAATAGCAGATGTTCCTGTGATGTGGAAAAAGTACACTAGTAAATCTCACCTGGTTTGTGGCATATGTATAGGTATGTGAGTCCCTCTCCTCCTTCAAGGCCGGTCTCAAAACCTTTCTCTTTGACCGAGCCTTCAGCTCCCCTCTCGACTCTCTTCCCCCTCCTCGCTCCCTCCCTTCCCTCCCCTCACCCTGACCATTTCCCCCCTCCTCGCTCCCTCCCTTCCCTTCCCTCACCCTGACCATTTCCCCCCAATGCTCGGGTCATGACCCAACTGTGCAGCGCCTTGGGACGTCCTCCTGACGTGAAAGGCGCTTAATAAATGGAATCTTGTTGTTGTTGTTGTTGGAATGTCATTCCCTGGCTTCCTTTTCCAGGTGCTTTCACTGACAGCACTGTGCAGAAGCCCCTCTTTATACTGCACTATCTGTTTAGGATCAATGCCTCAAGGTGCATTTGTGGGGGAAGGGATGCAGTGGGGAAAGGATAAAGGTTTGAGAATGAATGAATGACTGACTGAAAAGAAACTGTATAATGAAAGGCAGAGTTGAAGAAAACCAGTTGAAAATGGTAAAAGGACTGAGGTTGGCCAGAGGAATAATAATAATAATACTTGCATTTGATATAGCACCTTATCATGTCTTCGAGATGTCTCAAAGCGGTTCAAAGAATATACTGTAAAATGAATTGACTGTATATTTTGTGGGCAAAATGCGGCAGCCAATTGCACACAGCAGTGTTGCACAAACAATCGTGGATTGAGTGACCAATTTATTATTATTTTTTTTGTTAGGGCTAAAGTATGGGGCAGATATAATACCTGTACAGGCTGGTGCCCAAAACCTATTGGAAACAAAATGCATATAGTGCAACATTTTTGTAGCTTGTAATTTTTGCAATGTATTTATCCAGTAGAATATATATTCATATAGTGCCTTCTACATCAGGAGGATGTCTCAAAGTGCTTCAATAGGCTTATACTGCTTGTTTTCTTATGAAATGTTTGTGCTTTGGTGTTTGCTTTTCCACTGACTTGTACACCGGACTGTAAATGCTTCTGCAGAACACCCTGTGTTGGATGAAACAAAGACTTGTTGTTTTGAGTTTGATTCTTTCTGACGTTAATTGAATACTCATCCTCATCGGCTTACAATGTAGTTGGGTAACTTGATTTGCGAGCCAACTTCGAGGCTACTTGGCAAAACATAACATGTATAATACATTAATACTTTCAACAGGGAACCTATAAAACAGAAAAATATTGTGTTCCTGATATTTTAATGCTTTCTTTTTACATATTTTGTTCCCTGTGGATAATGGCTGTCTGGAAACTATTATTTTACCTATGTAGCTTGCCAGTTTACAAAGACTGATCACGACAATGCTGACTTTCTAGTGTTCCATAATGTGTGTGCACGTAAGTATGGCTCGCAAACGACTTTTTGTGGGACACTGCTGTGCGGATTTGTCTGCCGCGTTTTGCCCACAAAATATCCAGTCGATTTACTTTACAGTATATTCTGTGAAGCGCTTTGAGACATCTCAAAGTCATGATAAGGCGCTATATCAAATGCAAGGAGTTGATGTGAGTTTATCTGTAGTTCAGTTGGGGTGTTGACCCTGACATTTACTTATCAAAAAAAATCTAAAACTTGTGTGACCGAGTTCTGTGACCTGGGGTGTCCTCGCAACGTGAAAGGCACTATACAAAATGTAATTTGTTGTTGTTCTTCTTCTTCTCTTCTACTTCTTCGTCTTCAGAAAACTGTCTGGCACACAGAAAATCGTCAACTTCCAGATTATCAGGTTGCTAATCAACATCTTGTGCGTATTTCCAATAAATGTAGAAAGCGTTGACTGGCAATTATGATAGGCTGAGCGTGGCACAGAAACCAAATGTCCCTTGCATTTTACCAGCTTCTCAACATAGCCTTGCTGATAGCCACCAACCCAAAGTTTTTACAAAGTGTCCAATTCAGCAGACAATACTGAGTTCTTCAGTCCAAAGTACCAGAAAAATTGGAATTGGGTGCTGCACGTGGACTAAGGAAAAATTGGGATTTTCATTGAAATGTGTGGAAGGCACAGAACATTTAACTTGGTCTTGACATCCATACCACAAGTCAATATGAAATGTCAAACAAACATAATTTATTATTAATAATAAACATCAGATATTTCAAATACAAAAAGGCACATCCATTGATATCTGCCGAGGAAGCCTTGGCTATGAAGTAAATATGCAGCAAAATTAGAAACTAGCCTATCTAGTGGAGTCCTATAGCTCAGCTTTGCAAGCGAGAGACCTGAGTTCAATTCCAGGCAGTGCGAAACCTTGGGCAAGTTTCCTTACTCCACACACCTAATAATAATCCCTCCAAAAACAATAATAAATTGGTCATTTTCAATCTACGACTGTCTGTGGGACACTGCTGTGTGCAATTGGCTGCTGTGTTCGCCCACAAATATACAGTCAATTCACTTTACAGTATATTCTGTGAAGCGCTTTGGGACGTCTAGAAGACGTGAAAAGCGCTATATCAAATGCAAGGATTATTATTATTATATAATCTGGATGGCTTCAGTTTAGAGTTGGGGGTATCTAAGAGAATTTAAAATAAAGGAGTTTGGAATTTGTCAACTTATCAACATGTTGCATCAAGCTGGTAAAAATGTCCTCAGGTAAAGGTTTGTAGTTTCATCCCTTGTGATTGTTTCAGTTCTGAAGATATTAGAAGCGCCGAACAGATGTGGACCATTTGTCACTGAATTGTATTTGAATGTATCCTGAGGCTCATCAGGGCAACATCTGTAACAGTTACTCAGGAGTTTGATAACGTGCTCTGTATACATACAAAACAAATCCTGCATTCATCTACAAAATATACAGTGGCTACACTGCAGTAAATCCTAATGTGAAAGGCGCTATATCAAATGTAAGGATTATTTTTATTATGACTGTCCAAAGATTCATCTGAAGTAAATTTGCGACAATGTCTTGAGAGGAATAGTTGCTCTCGTGTTCTGCATGTACAAGCCTGTTGTGATTTTGTTTTCTGTGTGAATTGTACTGTCACTCAGATGTAATTTGAACTGCTAGATTTCCACAGGTCTGTATTCACATCTTGCACATTTCTGATCCCAAACCTGCCAATACACAATATTGCAAATCCTTGTTTTAATTGTGCTGTACCATTTGGGTGTCATTGTAGGTTAGATACAGTTTAAATTGATGGGAAGGGGGGCTAGAAGAGGGTAAAGAAGATGTAATATTTAATCCTTTATGTAATTGGATTGTTTGCATTTTCATTTATATTCATTTATGTCTTGCCGCACCCTGCTTCTATGGCCTCCTTCATTCCTACCAATCCGGCTGCTCCCTTCCCTTTGCTCAGCAAGCATCGGCGGATGGATGGGCTTTCAGTCATTCTTGATATCCATGCTGGAATCCCTCCAATTTACTGTCTCCCTCGTCTAGGTCAAGGTCCGTCTCAAGACATATCGCTTTTGGTCATCTTTCCCTCCTCGTACCCTTCATCTCCCACCCCAGCTCAGGTGTCCTGCCAGCATTGTCAAGTGGTTTGAGATGTCCTCCTACATGAAAGGTGCTAGATAAATGTAAATTGTATTGTATATTATGGTAAATTGGTATGTGTGGAATGATGAATTCAGATGATTATTCAGTGTCTGCTTTCAAATTCTCTGAAACAAAATGCTTGCATCTGAACTGACCCTCGGGTATATCAGCACGAAGCTGTGCTCTCTCTAACACTTCAGTTTGAAGTCAGCCTGGCTCAGTCAGTAACACCCTCGCTGCTGAATCACCAGGTTGTGGGTCAAAGCATTTGTCGGTACTTGGAATTCATGTAGTCTAAGGTGATAATCCAATGCAGTGCTCGGGGTGGGGGGGTGGGCTGCGTTGTTGAGATGTTGTCCTTCAGATGCGATTGGAAACCGTGATTCCGGCTGCCTGTTCAGGTGGACATTACAGAACCCATGGCACTGTTCAGAGACTGAAGGGGGTTTCTCCCAGCGCCCTGGCCAACAATCCCCCAAATAAAATAGATCATTCACTTCATGGCTGTTTGTAGGATAATGCTGAGCGCAATTTGGCTGCCAAGTTTGTCTAAAATAAAAAGTCACTGTACTTTACAGTATATTGTGTGAAGCGCTTTGAGATGTTCCCCTGATGTGCAAGTCAAATGTAAGGATTACTATTATTATTTTTATGTCCTGCTTTGCTTGGCACTACACACAATGCGACCAAGCTGTGAGGAATGGCGAAAAAGGCAGTGTGTTCTGCAAACAGCCAGCAGTGGAGAATTTGAAGAATAGTACATATTTTATTTGAGCCTGAATTCTCTTCAAAATGGGATAATTAAGATGAGGAAGTGTTTAATTATTGAAGGATGCTGCCATGCACCATTTAGCTCTGCCTTTTGGTATCCTAATTCAAAACCTGCAAAATAAAGCATATTTGAAATTATGTAAAATGAGTGGGTATGAAACTGATTAATAAAATTAATTTTTGATCAATGTGCAGTGCAGTGTATAATATTAAATGTGTTGCTTTAGCTCTGCTGTTGTGCTCTAAATGAATAAGCTGTGCTATATAGCTACCTCGTCTCTTTCCATTGCAAAGTTCTTGAAGCGTGAAATAACCTGCCAGCTCAACACAAGCTCAAATTAATGAATTGTGGGGCATATACAGTATATCACCAGTACAACAATCTTGTAACAAACACACAGAAATGCAGCTTATTTTTTTTGTGTTCAAGAAGCATCTTATTAAAAAAAATTAGGACCGTAATCCCAGTCTCCCATCTCAGCAATGCTCAGGTTTTCTGCTCAAACATGACCACATGCTGTGGAAATGGATTTACTTGATATATCTGACTACAAGTGTCTTTCACTGTATTGTGATTGTGAGGTTATTGGTACAATCTGCAACAAAGACAAGCACCTAATAATTTCCTTTGATAAAGCTTTAGCACAGTCATCTTTCAGAAGCCATTCGTTTGACTCCCTTGTGAGACTGGATGATCATGTGTGGTACATCTGTTCTTATTGATCCTGTGGTGGACAAGCAACTTGTTGCAGGGATATCCATGAGATCCCCATTCATTGACTGCGTTGAGTATTGGAAAATGGGTGGGATAGAATTCATGACACAGTTGAATTGTACGTGATCTGTGGAAAGGATTGGCTTGATTGGGCTGAGTGGCCTTTTTTAAGATTCCTGTGTCAGGTTGGCTCGGCTGCTTGCACTCTGAGTTGGAAGTTTGTGGAAAAACCCACATCACTGAAGTGCATGGGATACCCTCCTGATGTGAACGTATCTGTCAATTGTAAGAATTATTATTATCGTGGGTTTCTTAAAACTCCAGAATCACATTTAGCCTATGGGTTGTTTTTGTGTGGTTATATGTGTGTGTTTGGGAAAGTGGGGTGGGTTATTGTTTTGTGTGTATTTTTGGAGAGGTTATTTTTGTGCGCATTGGGGGTGGGTATTTTTTGTGTGCGTATTTGGGGCGGGTGGGAGATTGGATTAGATTTTATTGTGCGTGTTTGGCGAGGGAGGGGTGGGTCTGTATTTGTGTGCGTGCTTGGTGGTGAGGGCATCACAAGTGAATTATCACTTTATTGCTTAAGATATCTAAATTTAGTGCTTACAACAGCAGTGCAATTCCTGTTCTATATCTAGTACTGATTTTACCTTTTACCATAAATAGCAGCAAGGTATTTGTGCCACATTTTAATGATCTTAATAATCAACCCAGACAAACCAAAGAGCCTTTGTGTACTGAAAAATGAACAACATGTTTCTGCCTGCAGTTACTTTCAATAACACCGACCTGCAAAAGTTTTTGGGAATGCAGGGCGGAATTATCTAATTGACCACTTGTTTCCACACTGGAGGAACTTGATCGGTGACTGTTTGTGGTTATGGAATCCACATCCGTCCCCTCCTAGATGTCAGGCAGCAGCAGGTCATCTTTCACACCCATAGAAATGTGATTATCTCACTTGAATACTGGGTTACAGACTTGCATTCGTTACCAATGAGCCATCTGCAATCAAGCTTGTTCTGCCATTTTGTAAAACTTCCGCAGGAGAAAAATGCACAAAATGCTATTGTTTGAAATCCCGATCAATCATCATAAACTCTGGCTTGAATGCAGGATTTTATATATGGTGACACATTTGCCATGACAGCCGGGCAATTGCTGCATGTTTACAATTGTGCTCCAAAAATGCCTTGTAAATGCTGCTCGGATATTTTTGTGTACCGGTCTGAGCTCACGTTTTAAGGAGTCATGGCATCTTTGCAACATGTTATTCCAATAGGATGTGCTGTATGATGTTTGTGTCACAGCAATTCTGGAGGCATATGTGGAGGCAGACTCAGTATAAGTTGCACATCTGTTATGGCACAGTGTGGACATTGGGTGCAGAGGAGACCAGGTAACCTGTGATGCCTTTAACAATCATTGTTCAGGCTCACACTTGAAAAATGACCATTTGAGCAATGTAATCCCCCCCCCCTCCTCCCCCATGAAAGGAAAGTTATCTTAACCCCCTGAGGACAGGAGAAGAATTTGACCAGTGGAAAAAGCCTGCTCCTTTCTGTTTCAGTAAATTGTCAGCAATTTGTGTTTTGCGTCTGACCCACTAAGTGCTCTGAGATGCCACCCCACATGAAGGGCGCTGTATAAATGCATGTTGTTGTTGTAAGTGCTGAGAATTCTTCAATAACAAAAGAGGAATGAAGTTTCCTTGGATTACTTCCACTTTGGGGGGGCAAAAGAAAATGAGCGGTTCTGGGTTTCAGCTCACAGCACATGATCTTGTTGCTCTTTGACAATAGTGTTTTGCTTTTCAGGATTTCATTCTCTGCTCTGCGTGACAAACCGCTATTGGAAATTTTACATTTCTTTTGCCAGCTCTGGAAATGTCTTTGTGTCTCAATGTGTGTGCGCGTGTGTAGTATTACATATATGTAATATATATGGTCTTCAAGTCTATAGGTAGATGATACTGTGTTTTTTGAAAAAAGATTTTTTTTCTTTTGGGATATATAATGTGGGATAATACTATATAATAATATAATAATATAATAACCTCTGGGATATATAATGTGGCTGTAGCTTTGTGAAAAATGCTTTTTGCATGAAAAACCAATTGAATCTATTTATATTCTATAAGGGGAGGCAGGGAAAAGGTTTAATTCTGAAGTGCCCCTTTCATTGTACCCTAAATCGAGAAATAAAAATAAATAGTATTCCTTGGTTGTTTATTGGAGGGCAGTGATGCATCCACAATTATGGCATTCATCGTGATGGAATCAATTGATTGAACTCATTGTTCTGAACTGCAATTTAATTTTGGGCAACTGATCCACATTTAATGGACTGTGACAGAATGTAATGCCTCTTCAGTATTGATCTCTTATCGGCCAATTGATTTGACCGTTGCAATCATGGTGGCCTTTGACTTGGAAGACAAATCTACCTTTAAAACCAATTCTCTAACCATTCCTTCATCTACAGCATGACAGCTTGTATTGAAGCCCATTGCAGATAACTTTGTCTTTGCAGGAGCTCCAACATCAACAGTGACCGTGGTCCAAATCATCTTCATCCACCAAGTGCTAACAGCATAGTGAACCCTTGCAACTTTAATAATGGGCTGGGTTATTCTTCATTACACCATCAATACACTTTACAGTATTTTTGTGTACCGGTCTGTACAGTATATACAGTGAAGCAATTTGGGACATCTCAACGATGTAATAAGGCACTATATCAAATGCAAGGATTATCATTATAAATAGCAAAGCCTAACAACTTGGCCAATAAAAGAAACAAGGAGTCACTCACTCCTTCAGGAAATGTAAAGGTGGAAATTGTTAAAGGGTGAAGGAGAAAAAGTTTATAATTGCCATTTAATACCATGACATAAATAGAAACTGTGCTGGATGTAATATTTATCCATTAGGCGTGGTTTTGTAAGCCACCGGCTATAATCCACTACAGACAATCCAGATGAGGATCATATCTAACAAATGACTGATTCATTTCCTCTCTGCCTAGGACAGCGTTGTTGAGACCATTAGATAACTTGTCAGGTATGATTTCACTTGAATTAATTTTGATGCCTTTGAGCCCATAGGATAAAGGTCTTATCCACAAAACTGATGTCTCTGAGATTGGTCAGTACCTATAGGTGCGGAGAAACTATTTTTAGTTTCTAAGCTCTCTGTAGATACAATATTGGATGTCACAATCTCTGATGAACACGATGTATTTGTAAGCTGAGTTTGAACCATAGCTCACGGCATTTACATGTCACAAGATTAGGTTATTTAACAAAAACTCCCTTCACTCTATGTAGAGTAAAGATATAGCAGCAAGTCCCTGCATCAGTCTGTATTGATGGTTATGTAACTATTCAGTGAGTCCCCAGTAAAAGTCTAACATTAGAGCATTGCCTACAGTTTGTGAAGGTCCTTGCCTTGTACTCGTGTGTAGATTTTTTTGTGGGCCTTTTAATAAGTCAGGTGTGCAACTGGCTGCTGTGTTTCACCCACAATAACACAGTCATCCACTTTACAATATATTCTGTGAAGCGCTTTGGGATGTCTCAATGACATCATAAGGCACCATGTCAAATGTAAGGATTATTATTATTATTTGAAAAAATAAACTCCATTCCGTTGAGCAAAAACCAAACTCAAACTCACTTCCATCACCTTTGTTCAGGTTTTGAGAATTGCCCACTGGATTGGGGTGGATGAGGAGGATTTATTTTATTTCTTTAGAAATCGAGAGCTGACTGGTGTGCAATTTTCCCTGAAGCTCATTGAAGTATTCTGTATGAAAGTGCATCTCTGGTGATGCTTCTAGTGGATGTGTAGCAGCAGCAGCAATTTGTGGGGAGAGTTTTCAGTCTTGCTCCTTGGTGAGTGGCTAATCTGATTTCTGAACTAAAAAACAAAAGGTATTGCTAATAGTAATTTGATTCAAATTATTTAAGAAAATGTCAGCTCAGTGCAGTTTTATATATTTGACTCTACACAGCGACATTCAGCAGGAGAAATGGTATGCTGTTTAAGCAGCTGGAAAAGGCTATTTGAAAAGAGGCAAAGCATGGTTTGCTTTGAAGATGAAAATACGATTCTTGGCTTTGGAGAGTTGAATCATATATTCTGCAGGCTCATCTCCTTCCATTTTTCCATCCACAAGGTAAAGCGAGTGCAACTGGCACGTGAAAATGAGAGAATACCTAATGAACTTGAGCTAGAGTTTCCTCCTGTGTGACTTGTGGCAAAGCACTTTTGGCCTGAGGCGAAGGTTATCCTAAAGTAAATAGGAAAGTTTGTCTTGTGTGCAGCGCAATCTGGAGGGACAGTGGTGTCTGTGTACATCTCTATGAGCCGATAAATTCTACTGATCAAAGGGAAGGGATACCTGGGATTTGGATGGATATGATCCAGCTGTTTCTGTTGAGAGACGCATGAAAAACAGATGTTATTCTTGACTCTTGGGTTGCAGTATTTCAGAGCTCAACTGAAGGTTGCTTCCGAAGAGGAGGTGCATGTTTCTTAATGATGACTGTTCATCCTATGACCAAGTTTTAATTGTAGGGCAGTGCTTCAAGTCTCTTCAGGAAATGCAAGCAGACGTGCCAGCCTGCTCAAACGTTCTGGTAATCCGCTTTGAAATGCGCTTCTTTTCTTTGGATTTGACACGTCTTGTCTCTTCACCACCTTGGCAATTATAGACTTATTTGCCATAGTGATGGGACAAAATAAAGACAACTGTGTTCTGATATCCTGTCTGATTACCTTAGTCTGGTGAGAACTGCAAATTGAAGAAGCAGCCAGGAAACAGAAGGAAGCAGTACTGACTAGTGTCAACCTAATCAGGAACCTATTATGTAATAAGAATAATCCTTGCATTTGATATAGCACCTGATCCCGTTGTTGAGTAAAGAGGATTAACTGTGTATTTTGTGGGAGAACGTGGCAGCCAATTGCGCACAGCAGTGTCCCAGAAACAGTCATGGATTGAGTGTTCAAATTTTGTTCTGATGGATTATTACCTCCAGAAAGCGGGTGACAGATCCACAAACTAAACGTTACATGTCTGTGAGCCTCGACTGGCAGTGAGTGCCGGCAGGCTGTTGGGGCCCATCAAGACCAAGCTCAGTTTCCACACACAAACACCTTCCAAAACGAGGGTCCAGCAGCAATCAGAAGCCAGGACTCTGGGTGACTATTCTTTACTCTTCTCTCTTCTCCCCCCCACCCCCCCCACCACCACCAACACCACCAATTTGTTTGCTTACACACACGGCGCTTCTCAGTGAAATACTGTGAAGCGCTTTGAGACACCTTGATAACGTGATAAGGTTTTATATCAAATGCAAGGTTTATTATTATTCTGTCCAATCATGGTAACTGAGCCCAGTTATTGTGGCTCCGATGGGGAAGAGGGATAAGTCTCTGGAGGTGGTATTGTATTACCCCACATTTGGCATTTGCAGCTCATTAATCTTGTGATACTAGATGGGTGACATGATTGGAAAACGTAGAGAAAACGTGCTATTTCACTACATAAAGAATCGCTTCATTTGATATGGAGCCTTATTATGTCGTTGAGACATCTCTAAACGCTTCACAGGATATACTGTAAAGTGGTGTGACTGTATTTTGTGGGCGAACAAGCTTTGAAATAAAACCCAGAAGCACTTGGGTTAAAATCTTGAGCTGTTGCAGAGGCATTGGAAACTGACTACTACATAATCTCAGCCATTCTGGCCTTTGAATTCAATAATGTTATGTTGTTACAACTTTGAAACTCATCTCTGGGTTCATCTCATAACTTTTGTTCTTATTTTCCTTTTATGCTCCTAGTGTTGGCCCGCTCTTCAAAGTCAACTGCTGTGTAAATTTATGGAACTTTATGTTGTTTGGTTCTGTCCAGTGCAGATGAGGGAACAGCTGGTTTTGGTTTGGGAGAGACCAGACACTGAATGGACAAACGAGTGATGGAGGGCTGCTTATCGCAATAGCCCCAACTTACCAGCTGCTGCTAAAATTAGAAAAGTGTCATTAAAGTGGATTGTGGAAGTTCTCCTTGCAGAGGATGTAACATTTATTCTGGGATACTTTACTGAACGGCTAATTCCAAAGAGTGAGGTCAACCTTCAAACATCGCCCTCCCTTCTTCTCCCGAATATTGAATTGAGAACCAAACTGACGCGAGTCTGTGAGAGATTGTTGTCAGTGACTTCTGTTAAGTCTCGGTAACCAGCAGGAATTTTTCAGAAAGGTCGCTATTGGTGGCCAAGCGGTGGAGAAGTTCTGGACATGTTCCTGCTGGTTATCACGTGCAGCAGCCCATCTGTTTCCATCTGAAACTGAATTGACTGTCCTGTGGGTTACTCAGCTGTTGCTGTGGGTAGTTGCTCTTGGTGAGAAAGTGGATAACCTCACAATTACAGGTAGCTGGTGGGATCCATCTGCAACCACTAAATTCTCTTTGACCGTGCCTTCAGCTCCCCTCTCAACTCTCTACCCCCTCCTCGCTCCCTCCCTTCCCTCCCCTCACCCTGACCATTTCCCCCCTCCTCGCTCCCTCCCTTCCCTCACCCTGACCATTTCCCCCCGATGCTCGGGTCCTGACCCAACTGTACAGCGCCTTGGGACTTCCTCCTGACGTGAAAGGCGCTCTATAAATGGAATCTTGTTGTTGTTGCTGTAAATTACATAACCAGGGTATTGGTCAGTGGAAGCAATGCAACAGCTTTAAATACTCAACAGTGGTTCTTTCAGTAGATTGAACCATTCCCACAGGAGCGTGTCAATGTAAAAGGGCACAGCAGCTTAATTTGTTTTGTGTTTATCTGTGTCTGTATTGTGTGTTTTGCAAGAGTAGATGAGTAAGCATCGTTCTCTGTTGTAATTCGGGAACCTATTTGGCTCAATTTAAAAGTGGTCTATTGCAGAAAATTCCAAGATTGCATATGTTCACCCTGTCGATACTCGCTTGACAGACTTGCTTTTTAAACCTGCAAAATATTGATGTTTTTTAAAAGAAAACTTTAAAATCAGATGGTTTCCATAACCTATAATCTCTTGATTCAGTAAATTATCATAACCACAAATAATCAATTAAATTAACCTTCATGTAGGTACGTGTGGACACAGTGGGCCTTTTGACAGACAAATTAGCCTGTTATATTCTCAAATAGATATTCAGTCCACACTTCATCTAAGTGTTCACCCAACTCATTCTCTCTCTTTCCCACCTTTAAAAGTCACTTTAATATTTATTTCCCCCTACTTCCCCCCGCCCCCCAACGCCCAGAGCTCAGGCTCCCAGTCCACTGTGTGAAGTGCTTTGAGGTATCCTCCTAATGTGAAATATGCTATACAGATGCAAATTGTTGTGGTGTAAATTGTTGCAATTGCATTTCGTTTGTAAACCTATATCTTCGAGGAGTCTTTGCATCCAGGCTTTGCACGATCTATTGGTGGTCCATGTCATGAGTTGGACTCAGTTGAAATGTAATCTAAAGGTTAGAAACATAGAAATCCACAGAGCAAAGGAGGCCATTCAGCACATCAACTCTGCACCAACTCACAGAGCAAGGAGATCAATTCAATCCCACTATCTCTGCTTTATCCCATACCCCTTCAAGCCCCTCTCTTTCATATGCCGGTCTACTTCCCTCTTGAAAACTACAATGGGCAAAGATTGTAGCTGAATCCTCTGACTTAATGCATATTAAACATAAAGGAGGAGCAAAGCCTGTCTGACTTGCTTAATGGTACTGTTAATGCGTAGATCTAGATTGCGATGTAACCGATGAGCTAATTTGCTATTTGATTGTAATGTGGGTACTTCCGAGGTGCAGATCAAGGACACAGTCTTGGCTGCTAAGTGTCTTTCGGTTTTATAATGAATGCACCCATCTAATTTTAATCTTTTCTTCCTCCCTTTCGTAATAATCTTATAATAATCCTTGCGTTTGGAACAGAATCTTATCATCTTGTCAAAACGTTTCATAACGATAACAAGATTTACTGTAAAACGTAGTCGCTATATATTTATAACTGAACGTGACAGCCAATTTCTGCATTGCAATGTTAACAACAACAACTTACATTTGTATAGCACCCTTCACATAGCTTAGCATCTCAGAGCACTTAATATCCCATAAAATGACTGACCAATTTTAACTCAGACAAATCTTGAAACAATTTTGAGGGTTTAAACTGTTGTCGGTTCACGGGAATTGGAACTTGCAAGTGAGGCTGACACTCCAATGCTGGATTTTTGGAGTTGCTATCTTTTGGATAAGACATTAAATCGATGCCCTGTCTGCCTATTCAGGTGGATGATAAAGATCCCATGGCACTAATTCAAAAGAGAAGAGAGTTTCTCATGGTAGCCTGGCCAACGATCCTCCAGGTAAGGGTAGTCATTCACTTTGGTCATTCAAGCGCTCTGGGACTCTACCCCTCATGAAGGGCGCGATATAAATGCATGTTGTTGTTTTTGTTTATGGCTATTTGTTACAAAAGAATGTATACCACTGAAACAGGCCACTCAGCCTGACTCGTCCATGCCGGTGTTTATACCCCACACGAGTCTCTACCCATTCCTTCTCAGTTCCATATCCTTCTATTCACCTCTCCCTCGTGTGAAGGTCTAATTTCTTCTTGAATGCATCTAAACTATCTGATTCGGGGACATTGCTGTGTGCAAATTGGCTGCCATATTTGCTCTCAAAATACAGACACTACAATTGACAGTGAATCCTGTGATGTGCTTTGAAACATTCCGATGACGTGCCAAGATGCAATATCAATTGCAAGGATTATTTTTAGTTGCTCGCATGCGCGCTTCTGTTTTATTATTTCTATTTGCATACTGTGTTTAGGCATTGAGCCTAAACATGCTATATTTTTAACATAAAATCAACATTGAACTGATGAAGTGTTTGACAACACTTTACATGGGACGTGAAGGTATTATTACATCCGCTGCTGCTAAGTTTTACAAGCTTCATTTAAAACTCTAGAAAACCAAATCCATTTCCCAGCTGTAGAGACTCCAGGTGGTGCTCTGGAACTTCCACCCCTTTCTCCTCCTTCCCCCTCTCTGGTACAGGGAGAGGAAAAAGAAGCGAGAGAGAAAGATAAGGTCACCCTGGACTAAGCTTGCACATCTCTTGTGGCTAATGATTGAGGCCTGAAAGAATTTCTGTTTCTGTGCCCTCTTACTCAAGCTTGTTAGAGAGCCTCAGGAGAAATTCTTTCAAATAAAAGGAATGTGTATAAAGCACTGTATTTTTTTTACTGTCTAGCCTGTTCCCTTGGTGGCCAGTGCATGGGGACCTGACACAGAGTTTTCAAAGCGAGTTGATGAATCACAACCTCAGCACTGTATTGACCAAGTCCCGTCTAACATGTTTTAAACCAATTATTTTGTTGACTGTTTATTAAAAGTGATGGCGTGCTGGAATGTAGCGGTAAATTCAGTAACCTTTCAGGTGAAAATTAAAGCTTCCAAAATACTGGCCAGTATATCATGTGAAGAGCTCTGAGATGTCCTTCCGACATGAATGGTGCTATATCAACTGTAAGGATTAGTTTTTTTTATTGATGCTTGAGACTGACTAAAGATAGTTAGATAGCAAGAACTCTTTGCAACCCACTTGTTGAGAGCGTTCAATGCAATCCCTTGGATCTATGAGCCTGTTTTCGTGGATGTCTGTTGGAGGTGGGCGAAACTTGATGACCTACTTCCATTGAGGTTGATTGCAGTGATAAGAATGTATAAGATAATTACATTTCTCACAAATTAAATCTGATGTGTTTCATATATATAATAGAATGCGGTCTGAGATTGGGTTACTAAGTGATAGGGCATGAACACCAAACATTACTACGTTCCTCAACTGCTTATTGAATAAACTCCTCTGAGTTGGAGTGCGTGCGCTGTTTGCTTCATATTGTGGACCAGAAGTGAGCAGCAGTGGGATTGCACACTGTGTGCTGTGTAAAGTGTCAATGATACATAGCCATTGTTGACAACCTAATCCATGGGTACTGACATTATAAATGTTGTGCAAATGCACTCTGTTGCAGATTTCTGCTCTTAAATTTAATTTTGACTGGAAGCAATCGACTCCCAAAAGGTAAGAGCCATCAAAAGGGAATTGGTGCAAACCATACAAAGTGCCACAGATTACTATGAGTGCCTACATGTGCTCACCCACTGGCTGCTATTGACTGTAAATTGCAGGAGATTGGTTGATGATATTGTAGCTGAGTAAATATAGGAACACAAACCTGTATATTCAAAATAACGGCTCAGGCATGCAAATCCATGAAAGTGTGATGAGCCATAGCTTCCCTGTGTGGTTCTGATTGTATGTGGAGTGAAAATATCCACTTAATGTATAAAGAATGAACCTCGAGTGTCTTCTGCCCAATGGAAACCACAAGTTCAGAAATCTGGTCTGTTTTGCTCTACGGTGCCTTATTAAGTGAAGACACTCCCACTGTACAAACCCGATTTACAGATTAGGATATCATGTGTTTAATCAAGTTAGCTGTCGAAGATGTTAGAGGAATAAGCCATAAGCAACAATTAGGATTCTTCAGACTTGAGTGAGGATGACTCAGAGAGGGCTTCATAGAGGTGTACACAATTTTAAATGAGATTGGAAAAGTAAACCTGGATCAATATTTTGGATGCACCAAGACCGTAGAACAAGAGGACATAGATTTGAGTTGCAAAGAACAATTTCCAGACAGATACCAGGAAGTTTTTCTTACCCAGAGGCTAATTAATGACTGAAAAAGGGTGACAGGAAGGGTAGTTGAGGGCAAGACATTGGACTCACTTAAAAAAACAGTAGTTGACTGCTCTTCTCTCCACTCGCCTTTTAAATTATGTGTGTGTGGGGAGGGGGGGGGGGGCGGGAGAGAAATCTCTGCAAGAAGTGTAAGTGGCACCCTCTGAAACTCCATCCCGCAATCCTCCACCTCGCCCCTCCCTTGCCTCCTTCAAGACCCGTCTCAAGACCCTCCTCCGACCGTGCCCTCCTTCCTGCTCTCCACCCTCCCCGATCCCGACCCCCAGCTTGGGCCCGAACACTGATTGTCCAGCGCCTTGGGATATCCTCCCGACATGAAAGGCGCGATACAAATGTAATTTTGTTGTTGGCAAGCTTTACTCCATAATTTACATGTAGAATTTTAAGAAACGCTAAGCCAGCCAGTGGCAAATTCAGAGACAAAATGTCCTTAGATTTCATCTCCCCAGTTGCTCTTAGTGAAAGCTGAAGGAAAACTGTTCGCCAGCATTGCTGGAGGATTGTCGAAGGCTGTGGGTTGCTGTCCAGAAACAAATGCAATTTTGAGGAGTTTTGGGCAGGAATGCACTGGGCGGGGGGAAGTTCAGCAACAGGAACAACCCCCCCAAATGAGTCGAGATGAGCTGGCTGGATTTTATGTAAGAAATTCATTAAAGGTCAAAAGAAACATTTATTCCCAACCAACTAACAGCACACTTTTTTTAATATAATTTGCTGGGCACATGAAAATAAAATAATGTGGCTTTTTGAAACGCAATGTCTATTGGGCAATTCAACAGTTTGAAATCCAGGATCTTTGTAAAGGGGGTTTAATGCATTTTAAGACTAAATTGATGATAATTTAGCACTGCAAACTATTTGTTTACATTTGTTCCTGGTTGTGCAGGACAGATACCCATTCCCCCCATCCTGTTCTCAGCTGTGATGTCCGTGATGCTAAAAGTTTGGGTGAGTAAAAAAAATTATTCCACTAACTGGCAGTCAAAAGCTGCAAACCCAACTTCACAGACATTGAGAATGAAGTGCACGTGTGTGTGTGCGTGACATCCACATCTGCGTGCATTTGAATGAGCTAAATATCAGACATACTGCTAAATTTACCCCATATATAAAGGCTAAGTGAGGTAAACTACCAATGAGGAACAAACACTTTATCACATTTTGTACCCAGTGTCTCTAGTTGTGCTCTTTATGACCTTGAAGTGCTATTTGCTGGTGCTCAGTAAAACACTGCTCTATTCATCGAGGACATTGAGTCTCTCTCTCTTTGTCTCTCGTCCTCTTTGAATAAATCTTTCTCTCTCTCTTGTGCTTATTTTTTTCTGAATAAAACAACACAATGTGTTAACTGTGCTGTAACTGTATTTCACAGTTTAGAGGATCATGTCTATGCAAAGTTGAAGTTCTCAAACTGATCATTGTCAAATTAAGCCATTTATTCTGAGAGTTTTTGGACCAAGGATAAATTGTATGTTCAGTTTAAGACAAGAATGTCAGGATTTGAGCTCACAGTCTAGAAATCATTTTGTTGCAATGCTGTGGGAGAGCTGCACTGTTGGAGGTTCCGCCCTTTGGAGGATATGTTCACAAGAAAGGTTCAGATGAAGAAGGCCTTTGGGCCCATTTAATCTCATCTTCCCATCAAAGCATCAAGCTGTTTTATAAAATATAAGACCAGTTGTTAATTTCCCTCACAGTAAAGAAGTACCTTCTGGTGTCAGTTGTGAAATCGCCCTTTGCAACTCTAGATCTGTGTCCTCTAGTTCTTCTGTGTTGGTGCATTAGTTTACTTTCTCAGTCCCATTTAAATCTTATTTACCTCTGTGAGGTATTTTCAAGACATCCGAGATCTGTCTAAGCTTTGTTAGTAGCTCATTCTTTTAACATTGGAAATCAGGATAAGTTCCCTCAGAGTAAATAAGTACTTTCTGGTACAAAAACAGAAGTCGCTGGGAACACTCAACAGGTCAGGCAGCATCTATGGAGAAAGAAAAGTGAGTCAACGTTTCAGGTCCACGATCCTTCGTCAGAACCCGAATTTCCAGCATCTGAAGTTCTTTCTGGTGTCTGTTGTGAAATTGCCTTTTGCAACTGTAAATCTGTGTCCTTTAGTTTTTCCATCTTTCTTCAGCTCACTGTTGACAAGACCGAGACTCTCCTGCTTGACTCACATCAGCATCTCTTACTAAAAGGTGGACGTAAAAGATCCCATAGAACTATTTTAAAAGAAGGGAAATTCTCCTGGTATCCTGGCCAACAATCCCCCAAATAAAAAAATTGGTTGTTCACTTCATGTTTGCTTTTTTGCGACATTCCAATCTGCAAATTGGCTGCGATAGCTGCGAATACACAGTGACTGCGCTTGAAAGAAAACTTGAAGACATTTCAACATAGGTACAATTGCAAGATTTTTGTTAATGGGCAAGTTAACTTTTATTTCACTTGTTTGAATGGTAAATTATGCTCAGCAAAGTGAAGGTTACAATCCATGGGGAACGGGAAGCTTCTCACATTTCTGTATCTAACGCCTGGAGCAAAGATCAACTGTGCTTTGTCTAACTTGGGGGAGATCGATGCTGACACTGGTTACAAAATGCTCACATCTCTTTTTCTTCCTTCTTGCTTTTTTCTCTCATCTTAAAGATGTTCAGTGCCTTGTGATCTCCTCCCAACGTGAATGGCACTATATAAATGCAATTTGTTGTTGTTGTTAATGACCAAAAGCATTTTGAAGTGTTCATCTCTGTGTGGCCTCTCAACTGCATAGAGGATCCAGTTTGCAATTGCCCACCGAAGTGCTTTAAACCATCAAAGGCAACGGTCTGTTGTAAGTTATTTCCATTGTACATTTTCCTCTTAAAATCCAACAGTTGCTAATGAGGCAACCGTAGTGCTGCCATTTTCTTTCGTAGTGCTTCACCGAGGACTTCAATGTATTTTAGCAATTAAAAGGTACGATAGTGGAATGATGCTACAAATGTGAATTACGTATGAATAGAAAGGGTTAACTGTTGAACACTGCAGCCAGCTTGGTTTTTTATCGCGGGGGATATGCCTTTAAACAGCATGGCGATGCCATGACATTGACGCTATTTACAGTCTGTCATTCAAGTCCTCTTAACTAGCCATTAATCAACCTTATGTAGATTAATGCTTTATTGCACAGGCTACCTGTGTGAACCAGCAATCCTTGCAGCTCAACCTGTAGGAATCATTTTACTGTTCGTCAGCGGTGGGGGAGGGGGAAGCGGGAGGGAAATGGGAGAAATGTATTATCTGGGGTCTGACATTACTTGGCATAAACACAGTGTTATTTACATCTGTGTAATAAGCTGCTGTATTGTGTAGCTGCCAATTCAGTAGAAAAAAATTAAGACACGGGAAGAGTCCATTCTTCCCCTTCTTTTCCATGGAGAAAAAAAACATATGTATCTGGAATGTATTCACCTGATTGTGTAGTAAGTACATTATTTTAGGCTCTGGAGGTTTTGTCCATCAGTCTTTTGAGAGCAGGAGCTGATATTGATGGGTACTGTGAAACTTGGAAGTTTATTTCCTTGACAGTGACTTGAAATGTAATTTTTTTTTAACCTTCAATCTTCTTAAGTGAAATTGGTTGGGGACTTTCAATGCATTCAACCCAAGTGACATTTTGCTGTGACATTTTCTCCTGCAATTTTCAAGGAAGGGCCATAGAGGCAGAATAAATTGGGATGTTTAAAAGAGAGAGATGCTTGGGAAGATATTAAAGGTATGGAGAATAGGCAGGGACATTAGATTAAATAATAATAATCCTTTCATTTGATTTAGCAGCTTTCATGTTGGGAAGACGTCTCAAAGTGCTTCACAGGAATTCTGTAAAGTGTAATGACTGTATTTTGTAGGACATTAAAAGACCTGCCATGACCTTAAAAAACTGGTGGAATAGGTTTGAATGGCCTTTCCTGTTCCTATGGTTTTGCTATATAGACAATTAATTTGAAATCTCTTAATTTCTATTTTGCCTTCCATATGCACTGAGGTATAGTTCCACATTGTCTTGTGGTGTCCTGGTGTCTTCTTGAAGTGACTGTTCTCTGAGTGTGAGCCACGTTACCAAGTGTTACAAAGCCACTGGATCATCTTAGTGGAGCCGCACATTGATTCTCCCCCACCCCCGCCCAACAGCTACTATAATGTTTTTCCAGGTCAAAACATATTACATATATATCTGTCCCCCCAACACTTCAAAGCTCCTGCTACAAATTAACACGCAACAAGTTTCTAACATATACAATTTATGATCTGCAGTTCAGCGAGATGATGGAAATTGTAAGGTGGTCAGTTGACAGCTGACACAATTGTTAGCAGATAATCTCCTGGGTAATGCATTTTGGATACTTTTCTGCACACACACACACACACTAACACGCGCACACACTGGTGCATATACACGCACGTGCTGTAATTACAGAATGATGCAACTGACAGGTATTCTGTTGAATTGCAACATCTTTCAAAGGCTGTCAAATAGTCAGAAAATCTGTGTAGCTAGGGTTAATTGACAGCCAGCAAATATTTGTACTCTAATAGGACATTGCATAAAAAATAATTAAGAGTCTCAGGAAGACCATGTTACATAAACAATAATGACATGATATTCCCCCCCTCCCCCCATCGCCCCCATGCACACACCATACACACATACACGCACGAGATATCAGGTGTTAGATTGTTGCTTGCTAGCGTAGGGAAACTGTCTTGTTTTCTGGAGACTAACTGCACATTGTATTTTATTGATGACGCCAGAGAGCCATTTTAATTTGGTATTTTTTACAAGCTAATGAAACTTACTGTAAATAATGTTTCAAAGGGGAAATCCTGCAGTGGTTTAGTAAGGGAATAGAATAGTATGGATGAGGGGAATAGGAGGGGTGGGGGCTCGCATGGAGTACAAACACTGGCTTGGACAAGTTGGGCTGAATGGCCGGTTTCCGTGCTGTATTATCCAATATAGCACTCGCCACATACATCAAATGTGACAATCTTTGAAAGGCGAGCATTGTTTCATGTGGATGTCATGAATTTCTCTATCGCAAGAATAGGAAACCCAAGGAATGGTTGGTGAAGCAGCGCAATGGTAACAATTCACTTCAGTTCGTGTTGGTGGAATGCTGCTTTGTCAGAGATGCCATCCCTATCACCTCCTGATGGCCTCTTTAACAGGTGGATCCCATGAGATGGTTCAAAAGGAGAAGAACGTTTTTTCTGGAATTCTGGCCAGCAGTCGTTATATTAATTATTCATTCACCCCTTGGCTGTTTGATGGAATCTTGCTGTACAAAAAAAGCACTAAACTTGACGATAGTTATTGTAAAGCCCTTTTAAGGTATTTCAATATTATAGGTGCTTCAATCATAAATTAAATATTCTTATTAAATGTATAAACTAGCTGTCCAATGACTCAGCCGACATCATCAATTTCGAGGAAGTCTGTTGCACAAACTGCAGATCATGATATCTCACTGGGTTAATAGTGAAGTCCTGCAGCCTCTTCCTCTCCCTCCCTCCAGTCCTCAGTTAGAGAATCATTTGAATGAATTGAGATCTCCCTGGAACTCCATTCCTGTTCCACCACTTGTGAATAGTTATCCTAGTGGCTCTGTTCCTTGCCTATTATTATTTCTGAGGTAAAGCCAGTGGTTGGGCAGGGTCTCCCTCTTCCACCCATTCCTCTCTTCGGATGATGGGACACTTGACCTCTGCAACTCCTCATATGACTACAATGAGAAAGTCATCAGTATATCTCCAACTACTCAGAGAAATACAAATTGCCAGTTCACTCAAAGGAAAAATAACATTTGTTGAGAAGATTGGAAGTTTGCTTTTCCATTAAACTGATTTGATTGCAAGATGGTGCCTTTAGAATGTTTTTAAATTGTGAATTGATGGAGATAATTTGGTGACTTTAGTGCTTAACCCAACCCCCCATACCCAATTAAAACAAATTATTTAAGACTTCTTGAAGCTTTTATCTCAGTAGGACACATGATGAGACATTATAACCAAGGCTCCGTCGTTCTGTTCAGGTGGATGTTAAAGATCCCATGGCACTATTCAAAAAAGCAAGTTTCTCGCAGTGCCCTGGCCAACAATTCTCAAGATATTGGCTATTTATTAGTCTGCACAAATTGGCTGTTGCGTTTGCCGAGAAATTCATACAATCACTACACTGAATACCAATTCCTTGTGAAGCACTTTGGAGGGGATCTCAGTATTTTTGGCAAAATATCAAATGTAAGGATTATTTTATTAGATTTTTCTGGGTTCCAAATAGTGGATCCCCATTACAATCTTGTAAATAGAAACATCAGTACTTAATAAGGGAATTCTAGGTTATTGACCTTGTGTGTAGAATAAGAATACTGTGTTGAGATTGCTTTTATAACAAAATTGGGTATTAAAGATGAATGTTTATTTAAATTACTACTTGTCTTAATGCAGAAATATCCACCTGAGTAGGTGGGGGGAGTAAATGGGGGTATCCTGGGAGCTAACTGGATCCAATGTGACATGTTTGGCAGTGGAATGTCCACATTGAGGCAAACCTCTGAGACAATCTCAGTACATTTGTCCAGTTCCTGAGGCAAGTAGTTGCACACTACTGCAGGGCACTGCTGCTGAGAGCACAGCCAGCCTGGCTCATTGATTTGGAAGGGTAGACCAGTCATTGGGGCGAGGGATTCTTCCCACTCAGCCCCCGGTAATCCTGCATACCAAGGCCTACTGGTAGGATAACCTTGTTGGACAAGTAGTCAGAAGCTTGCCAGACACTGCTCTCAATGGCAAGCTATGTGGGAGTTTACCTGGCTAAATTCCAGCAGTAACCCAAATGCACACTCTGGGCTCCCCAATCTTTGGCTTTGGCCAATCTGTGCCTAATACTCTCTGGGATTGGGTAGGCAGGATGCGTTCCTCTGGGAGAGAGCACACATTCATGTGTAGATCCATGAAACATCCATGTGTTGATAGCTGTTTTGGATACTCTTAAGAATGGTGATGGCTTTCCACGTGTGATGGACACCTGGCTAACCAAAAGAAGTGAAAGATTAATTGCAGAAATATTGATACAGATTTTGGTTTAAATTTAAGGATATGAAAATGTATTCCAAGCATGTGAAAATTTCATTCATAAAATATAATAATAAATTGCATTTCCCTTATTCCCAATAATGTGTCGCACAGGATGATGACGTACTGATCCAAACGTACAATGATTATTGGGACTATTGAAACTGTTAAAAAAAAACTAGAGAGGGCAACGAGAAGCTTTGGGGTGAAATGAAAATGTGATGTATTGTCCTAATTGCATGCAGGTCACATAATTTTCCTTGTTTAAATACACATATGAAATTTGTGTATTAAAATGCTATAGATACCACAAAGGTTTAAGCTATGGTACTCCTGTTGTTTGTACACAGTGGTGAATAAATTAAAGGTCCTGGATTTGAGTCGCATAGGACAATATGTACATGTTAGGTAGTTAATACCATTATTATATTGCTTTATAATCATCATGTTACAGTACTACAGGCATCAATAACTCAGTGCTTCTATGATAGGATATTAGTCATGTTCCCAGTGACACATGACAATGCTGGGAAGTTAAGTTTCATTTATGGTTACTCTTTGAATGTTTTCAAGTGTTTATATTTTGAGCAATAAGCTTTTCACTTTGTCCTTTTGACCATAACAGACTGACAGAAAGCTTCAATGGGATTTTAATGTGTGGTGCTTTATTTCTTGAGGCTATGCAGACATGGAGTGTGTGCACATGTTTCTCTCCTCTAAACTGGTCGCTATATTCCCTTTCCCTTGTGCAATCTAACTGTTTGGCAAGTGACAATTGGGGGAGTAGCTAGCAGACTTAGTACTTTGACAGGTCTTGTTGATTTGACAAAGTAAGTGCCACGGATGAACAGTACTGTATTAACTGGATAATAACCTGGAGCATTAAGAAACATGTCTTTTGAGCCACTGCTGAACAAAAAGGATTTCACTCAAATGTGGTGAAATGAAAAGAATTTCTTCATCATATTTCCACTTTAATTTTTGTGTTAAATTATTTCCTCTCAGGAATTGAGCCAAGCTTCCAGGTTTGACTCTCAGTCTGTGCTGTGAGCTGGTATATAATGGGATGGTATTGCAATTAGCCTGGGTTAGGGAGGGCAAAAATCAGAGAGGTGTGGAATTTCCATGGATGGTTCCATGGCTTGGATGTTCTCCAAGCTTAGAACCTTCAGTACTGTAAAACCTCTGCACCTCATCCTAAACTGCATGTTGAGTTTTTCTCTATTAATGTATTGAAGACATCTCCAAAAGCAGTCTTAGGACTTGCTCCCAATGTTGATTGTGATACCATATGGTCCAAAAATTACTTTATTGAAGATCAATCTTTTTAACTCTTGCCCCAAGGCCAAATCCAGTAGTTAAACTTTGTGTTTATGGGGCCAGGACTAAAGCAGTGATTTTATTAATATTATGAGAGCGGATTCTGACAGCTTCTGCAAATACCGACTGCAATGCTGATTGTAACCTGTTCCTGAAATAATGGCTTTATGGGCCTCTCTTGAAATATTTTCTAATTATTCTACATCTTTTCTTCATTTAGGATGTGCAAGCTTTCTATTGCCAAAACCACCACATTATTGTAAATGAAAAAAAGATGTACAGCATTAAAAAAAATTTCAAGGGGACCTTGTGCAGTAATTTAATCAGCTTGTTAAACCTGACATTTTAGATGGTACTTACAGTAACCCCTCAGAATCTGCTTTAATCAGTGATTTATTTCTGGCCTCTTTACGCTTGCCTTTCAATGCTATTTATGCAGTCTCCTTATTCTGAGCATTCTAAAATTAAAGTGGCCTTGTTAACTAGTGAAGTCTCCCAGCAATTACTATTTCATTTGATAGCATCTTCAATGTGCTAGCTACCAATCTCCCAGATTAAAACAAAATGGTCATTCACTTCATGGGTTTTTGTTGTTCATTGCTGTGTACAGATTGATTGTCGGATTCGCCTATAAATACGCAGTCACTACATTTTACAGAAAACTGCAAAGCGCTTTCAGGTGTTTCAACACGGTGATAAGACGCTATATCAAATGCAAGGATTGTTGTTATAAACTGAGGAGTAAAGGCATGGTACAAGTTTCCGCTATTTTTCTGTAACAAACTCTTATCTTTCATTACCTCTCTCCCCACAATGCCTCAGCCCAGACATCCCAATAACCAAAAAACAAAAACAGAAGTGCCTGGGAACACCTAGCAGGTCAGGCCGCATCTATGGAGAAAGGAAAGTGAGACAACGTTTTGGATCTACGACCCTTCGTCAAAACTGGGGCATGTTGTGAGGGAGAGGCTTTTAAGGGCTAATAGAGAGGGGCAAGGAAGACAAAGGAGAAAATGGGGTAGAGGACAGAGGATGTTGGCTTAAAGCGGTGTTAATGATGCAAAACAGAGGGGGTGGGGAATTGCCACAACGCAGGAGAATAGAGGTGTTAATACTGCAGAACAAAAGGAGGGTGAGAAAGAACTTGCAACAAAACAGTCAGATCGGGGAAAGAAAAGGTGTGTCTGGGACCAAGATGATGTGGGAATGGTCACAGAAGAAGGGGATGGGAAGGTGAACAGCTCATGTCCCTCCAGCTTTAGACCCTTCTGATCCCGTTCTCTGGAACTCCAACCCGGAGTCCCTCCAGCTCGCTCCCTCCCTCGCTTTGCGCAAGATCTGTCTCGAGACATACCTCTTTGATGGCCGTTTTGTCATCAAATTTTCAGCACCTTGGGACGTCCTCTCGACGTGAAAGGCGCTATACAAATGTAATCTTGTTGTTGTTGGTCGTCTTTCCACTCCCTCCCCATCAGGCTTCTACCCCATCCTTGGCTGCTCAGCCAGTACTGTTAACCACTTTGGGATGTCCTCCTAGTGGGAAATGCGCTATATAAATTTGTATTGGATTGGATATTCTGGAAAGGTAAGGTCAAGTGGGCTGAAAGGATTTAATCATTGAACCTCTTTTGTGATTTCTTGGGATCTACTTTACAGCATGTTTCTGTGAACAGATTCAGCCCTTCGGTGCTGTAAATGTCTAATTCTAAGTTTCAGTGGGGATTCAGGCTCCAATAGAGAACTTTTTTTTCCTTTATTGAATATGATTTGCTTGCCCTGTGCATTTCCTAAATTCCCAAACCAGATTAAAAATAGCTGAGATCTTTTCAATATTTTCAACTTTAGGCTGTCAATCGCAATTAATTGTAATTTCCTTAAGCCTTTGGCAAAGATGTTACCGTCGTCCTATGTGAATGTCCTGATATGTGAAGGATGGGGAAGGATGAAGGTTAGCATCTGCACTGACAGCTGTTGGCACTAAGACTCCCCGTGCAAAACAGTGATTGTAAATAACGGATACCAGAGATTGATTTCAAAGTTGCAGTCAAATCTGGGGGTGCAGAGCATTGCTGCAAACCAAACAACTGTTTGTCCTTGTACATTCACTTGAACCTTACATACAGTTAGCTTACTGACAATCAGATTTCCCTATGTCTCCATTGTTGTCACTACAATAAAACTGATTCAGATGTATACTGTAGTAGCTTTTAAAAAGCAAAGATGCACAAAGCAGGTTGGTGCGAGGAACAATGCAACTCTGACTGTTTAAGAGCAGGGATGGCCATCTTGTGGCCCGCAGTCTCCATGCGATTCGCGGGACTATTTTACGCATCCCGTGGGCCATTCCAACGTAAGAGTATCCAAACCAATCCGAGTTCCATGCATACTCTCAGTTTGGATATTCTTAAGCACGGTGATGGGTTTCCACATGTGTCAGACTGTCCTGTGTCTGTAAAATTGTATCTGAGTTGCCTAATGTGTGTGTTGATCTTGTAACAGCAGGAGATGACATTGATGTGTGAAGTCCTCCGAGGATGCAATGGCCTCCAATTACTTCTGCCAGCAAGATATTACTGAAATGTGCAGAATTGTTTTCCTGTGGAGTGTGCGAGCGAGCGTTGGATCGTAATGAACAGATTGCTGGATGTCTACTCATCTGTTCTGATGTGGTGCAGAGCTGATGGAATCTTTGCAAGTGGTTCTTCAGAAAATGTATGACTCCAGGCTGACGGTTCATTGGTCAGGCTGGTGAAAGCAAATGCCTTCTTTACCACCTTCTCCTCTCGATTGGGTTTCCCTGGGAATTGTTTCACAGGAGATAAATGTTATTTGGATTTCAGGGAGTAAGCTAATCTCTTTCTGCCTTCCACCCCAAACCCCCCAACAAATGTTACTCCCTGGAAAGTTAGTTTTAAATTTCTGCAGCTAACTGGAGAGATAAGTGGAGGCGTATAGTAGTAGCAAGTTGTGCATTGCATAAAGTCAACTGGGGGAGGGGGAAAAGAGAAGGTTGGTTTGAGATAATACTAAAATGATAAACATTTCAAACTGTTGTGAGTACGACCATGAGCACACAGCAATGACACAAGGTCTTAAGAGCACAAACGCAGTGCATCACCTTATTCCCCAGTACCTGTGCTGTAATTCTATGGTTTGTAAGTGCACAAAGGTTGCTGCATATAGGTCATAAATTAATGTTAATTTGGAGCTGAAAGCCAAGGCATCCTTTTGTATTCTTGTAAAACCGATACTGTTCACTCTAAAATCTCAGAATACAGCACACTATCTCCCCCCCACTCCCCCAGCCCCCTCCCCCCTCCACATACACCGACCAAGAACCAACTCTATAAACCCTTGTACATTTGGTTCATGTTTTGCCACCGTAACAAATTAAGGTTTGAAGCCTGATGATGGCTTGAGTTTTGATGTTGTCCAGATCCATCAAGGCTGTGCACACTGATGTGGTTTACAGAAAGAATTAGGCAATCAGGAAATATTTCAGAAAATCCAAACAAGGACACAGTATATCAGGCTTTCCCTACTTTTTGGTGCCTTTTGTACTCCAGTGAGCTGTCCCAAACTGTGAGCACTGGACAATCTGACATCCATGAGAGCAGTCAGTGCTGTTTCAGATGATGATGCGATGCAGGTTCCTAGTATCTGGTTTTCTCCTCTTTTCCCCCCCCCCACACCCACACACACACAACATTACTTGAATCCTTTGCGTCTGCTTGCAGAGATGTCTGATGCTGTCATGAAGTAGGATTCCATGGTCAACGGGGACTCTGATCCCATTAATGTGCTGCAACTAGGCTACCAGGAGGTGATGTGAATTTTTTTAACTGTTAGCGCCACTAGGTTATTTATTTTGGTGTCCTGAAAGATACTTCAGATATTCAATGGAGTGGTAGTTATTGGAGACTCTATTAAATAGTTCTGATGAAAGCTCATTGACCTGAACTCACTTTCCTCTCTCCATAGATGCTGCCTAACCTGCTGTGTGTGTCCTGTGACTTTTGTTTTTATTTTAGATTAAATTGGGAGTTGTGCAGCCCATGTGTTTGGCATGCTCTGAAGGGACCTGATGAGAGTGTTCATGTCAGCTCTTTGATTGCAAGCAGAAAAACTAAAGATAGCAATCATTGCAACATATCGTATGTTTTGTGACATTCATAAGGTTGCAAATTTTTCTCCCCATTTCACCCCCCCACATTTTCTTAATCCTTTGCTTCTCCCACCTCCCCGCACTTTATGCAAATTCAGTTCTCCAGCTCAGGTGATAGGCTGCTCAGGTGTTTTGCCAACCCCCGTCCCCTCCTCTCAACAATGTTGAAAATGTCTTGAGGGTGAATTCAGCTTTGCTCATGATGCAGGACATCCCCCAATGTCTCTGCTGAGGTTGGGATCAATCAATTTTAAATGCAGAGACTGGCTATATTTGTAGGCAAACACCAGAGCAGTTTTGCGTATTGCATGGTCCTGTAAACAGCCACGATGTGAATTACTTCATCTGGAGGCTTGTTGGCCAGGATGTCAGGATAGACTGCCTTCTCTTTTGAAATAATAATAGGATCTTTCAATGTCCATCTGTAGAGCAGGTAGACAGGACCTCAGTTATCTACCCACCAGAAACATTGCGCCTGCAACAATGAGGTCTTGCTTAGCACTTCGGCTCATAGTCCAGCCTGCCGCTCCAGTAATGTCCCTGTGTGGAGTAAGGAAACTTGCCCAACATTTCACCCTGCTGGGAATAGAACTCAGGTCTCTCGCTTGGGAGGCGAGTGCTCTAACCTCTGAGCTACAGGCCTCCTTTCAGGGTTTATTGTTAACATTCATTGGATAGGACTGTACCTTGGCCTTTATTTTACAATATAGCTACTACACTCTTTTTTGTTTTGTGCAAACAGAACAGGTGGGAAAAAAGTGTTCACACTGTTGTAAATTTAACCATGAATCTCTGAAATTGCCACCCTGAACTCTGATCTCGGTTAAAATTCACCAATATTTTTCCAAGCTGTATCCGCAGGTAATATTTGGTGTGCTTCTTGCAGTTGCTGTGATTCTGGTACCTGCAGTCTTTATGCTGGAACAAGAGACTGAAAGCTGATTATACAGAAGGTTATAGTTCTGCTCAAGGACCCTCCTCTTCTTTTTCCCCCCCTTCAAAAAAAAGTTGTAGCGCTATTGGTGACATTTACGAATACCGTAAATCATTACGGATTTCACATTTAAATTACATTCCTAGAATATGTGACCCTGTTGGGAATTAGTGCCTGCAGGCCAGCGAATCAGAATATTGAAGTACTGTACGTTGTAAAGTATATCTTTGGTGCAGCCTTTGCAGTGCCACAAGCACAAAAGGAAAGACAAGTCTGTGAAATGAATGAAACACTGAGAGCCTTTTTCTGATCGCTGACCTTCTGGTGAACTCAGCAAAGGTTAACTACAGTAGGAGATATATGGCAACTGAGCTAATAGCGGAGAGAGGGTGGTGGTAGTATATTTTGTGCCATATAATTCCTTTCATCAATAATAAACACTGTAGTGCAAAAAGATGTTGCCAGTGGTAGATCCGTGTGAATTTCTGTTGTGAATTTTGGGGTACAGTATTTTGTTAACCTTGCCTTTTTCCATGAGAAAATGGTTGAATTTTCTTTTCCCATTGTTTTCAGGCTTGAGGCACTTGGTCACGAGTTCATTCCTTTTTCACTAGCATTACATAAAGAACGCAGTGCATCGATAAGAATGAATGAATAAATTACTACACTCAGCTAATCTGCTCTCCCCACGTCGAGCCTTCAGCGACTATGCCTCCAACTCTGGAAGGTCCCGTCTCTATCACCCTGCCTCCCTCCCTTATTTATCTTCAAATCCCACATTATGACCTACCTCTTCGACTTTCTCCACCCTTCGTCAAGTGCTTCAAGATGCTACCCGCTATATAAATCCAAGTTGTTGTTCTTTTTCTTAGCTCGCTGTCCAATTCCACCACTTTGCTATGTTCTGAGATATCATCCTACTTAAAGGGAGTTATATAAATACAGTTTGTTGAAAATAAACATGAATATGAAGTGCATTATACAAGGCTGGTAGATATTGGGAAGCAAGCTCAATTACTCTCTGAACCTTCTTACTTGGATGACAATGACTGATGCTCATGGTTGTGTAATGAACAAGATCCGGCTTCCGCATTGACTAATTCAGTAATCTCTTGCATTGATTTGGTGCCTCCCATGTAGCGAATGTCTCCAGGTGTACCGTTGCACACTGAGGAAAAATAGCCTTAAGAATGTTGACCAAAGAAGAAGGTTTTGAGGAGGCTTTTGAAGGTAGGGAGACAGATGAGAATGTTCCCTCAAGTGAGAGCACGTATCTGCTTCGTGCCATGTTAGCGACGGTTCTCACCCCTTGATGTTCATGCAAATTTTATTAACGCTAAAGTGGCTCCTGCTTCTCTCCTAACCCTGTCAGTATGAGTCCCTATTTCAAAGGTGACTGAACCAAGTCGGAGTCACACACAGAGACTTATTCCCAGTTAACCCCAATGCCTGGTAATTGGACTGTCTAATCGGAGTCTGTTCACACTCGTAGACCTCCAATGTTGACAACTACCCTCCAAAGTGCTTACTCCTTTTCTTGTCTAGATTACTACAGCGACTCGAGGATAGTCAGTGGAAACAACAGTTCATTATTAAAGCGACCCTCGGCTACGTTGCATATAAGGAACACAACAATGGAAGATATAGAACAATGGGATCAAACATAACGATCGCACAAAACCATAACAACCGGCAGCACAATACCACATTAGTAAAGGAACATAAAACCCACTCTGACTGTACAGTAGTCCTGTACATGTCAGGAAGTACCAGATGATGACCAGTTAGTGACCACGAGGAGCGCCGAGCATTGCTTTATATAGGCGTGTGTCTCCGCCCACAGTGTAATGGGAACGTGAGGGTTCTGTCCCGCGCTGGTACCCACGTGTTATTTTACTCTGCAGGCTGCTTGTCCGTGCTTGTTACCTGAATGTCAATCAAGCAGTCCTGGACCTATACATAGCTGCAACTCATGCAGGTTGCTTGCAGCTTTTGCAACTTGGAATCTTACAAAACCCATTTAAAGGAGCAGGTCTCCCCATTTTCCTTAATATTATATAGTTATACATCCATATTATTTACACATGACAAAAGTCTGCAAGAATAGGGTAACCAGAACAATGTGGTTGCCTTGCACCTTTTTCTTTAGTTTCTGCAACCAATATGGCAACCTCTGTCCACGGAGGCAACAACTATTTGCAGATAAAATGAGGAAAACCTGAAACTCCTACACTAGGGCACTGCTGTACTACCTGTCTCAGTTGAGGGCTGAATGCACATCGAACATTAGTATTTGTAATTAAGTTTTTCTCCACGTGATGCTCTATTTGGAAAGTAGAATAAAATGAATTGACAGAATTATCGACTATTGCACAGGGATTTAGCTTCTGACAACATCTATGGTATCACTGGCACTCTTGTAAACCTAAGGTGGTGCGCAGATTGGAGCAACAGGCCATGAACTGGGTCAGTGGTTGCTGCTGGTGACATTTTCTGCTGGTGGTGAGCAGGTAAATGGATATTGCTGTAGAGAGGTAGTGGGGTGACTTCCTCATATTACTGGTGCTTCTGTTTTGGGGGATTTATTGCTAGCATTTTTTTTTAACTTGGGGTTTTTCACTTACTTTCAATGAAGGATTCA
The DNA here is from genome assembly GCF_018977255.1 of Callorhinchus milii. Lineage (NCBI taxonomy): Eukaryota > Metazoa > Chordata > Chondrichthyes > Chimaeriformes > Callorhinchidae > Callorhinchus > Callorhinchus milii. Next base: position 60,093,015 of record NW_024704744.1, on the reverse strand, counting down.
GACATGCCTGTGCATACAGAGGGGAGAGAGGTGCCTGGTGCTTGCACAGCGAGTGTCAGGAGAGGTAACCATTTATGGGGTTTTGCGATGTTTATTGGATAAACACTGATTTATATATTTTTTTTGTATTGAAGGGCAGTGGGGGGGGGGATTCGATTAAAACCGAAAATCAGAAGACCTACTTATAACCTATTGGCCGAGTAGGTTGACAGCAGTAGGGTGAGATCGGAGTTTGTGGGTTCAAGCCACCAAAGCTATGCCAAAGATCTATAAGACGCTGTCTGTTTAAACCGCAATCAGCAAGATTTTACTTATTTGTCTTTTTTAATGGTCTCAGCACTTCTAGTTTCAAAATTCAGAGTTAACTCAGATTTATCACATTTTGCTCTTATTGCTTGTCAGCAAAGAGCCCCTGAACATCTGGATGGTGTTTATTGCATTATGTTTTGATTTTTTTTAATCATTTCCATGACCTTTTGTATCTATAATCTACTCGGGGGGTGGGTGGATCGGGAAAGAAAAGGATTCTGAAAACGATCCATTTTTATGTATAAAATGTTTCTCAGTTTGCTTTGTATTTTGAAAGATTTTTGTGCTACTGCATCCTTCAAACGACAACAACTTGGTTTATATAGCATCTTTCACGTGGGGAAGCGTCTTGGAGCGTTAAACAGTGGTGGAGCCTGCTTCAAAGGGAAAGTGACGTGTAGCTTATAGCTTCGGATCAGCTTGGATATTCTTTGGGTTACACATACTGTGTATTCTGTGCATGTATTTAAAAAAACTGTATTGGTGACTAAGTGAATTATGACACTCCACAAAATGTCTTGCCGACAATGAGAGTACAGTATTTCATTAAAATGTAATCACTGTAATCCGCTCCATTTTAGAAGGACATTAATGTGATCCCAATGGATTTGACCCGCTTTTGGCTGGTAATGTGCTGCTGGATTGAATTGTGGCTTCTCTAGCCTGTTCAGTTGCTGTTGTGTGCTTTACCTTTTAAGCGCTCCAAGACCCTACCCCACGTGAAGGACGCTATACGAATGTAAGTTATTGTCGTTACCTATCACTTTGGCGGGGGCTGTTGCATGTTGGAGGACCAGGTTAGAAAGTAATAGGAAATGGGGTCTTCCTGCAGGAAACAACAACAATAACCTGCATTCATATAGTGCTCTTTGTGGGCAGCATCATGGAACGCTTAAAAAGGCACCCAAGTAACAACAACAATAACTTGGATTTTTATAGCGCGGCATCAGAGCGCTTCACAGTAATGGATCCCGGGGTCGAACCAGGGGGAGAGGGAAGAAGCTGACCAAAGGCGCGGTCGAAAAGACAGGTCCTCAGCAGAGACCTGAAAATAGGAAGAGAGGGGCCGAGGCAAAGGGAGTGAGGAAGGGAGTTCCAGAGCCTTGGGGCATACCGGTACCGGGCAGAGGAAGCTTTAGCTACATAATGAGTGCGTATACAGGAGAAGAGTATTCCATACCCTCACATCAATTGTACTGCAGTGGAGACCTTCAGTCTTATTCCCTGTGCGTCATTGGGGGTACAGGGTATGTTACATCCACAAAATATACGGACAAAATTCTTACAGACAAGTTCCATTTTACAGTATATCCTGTGAAGAACTTTGAGATGTCTCGACGATGTGATAAGGCGCTCTATCAAATGCGAGTATTATTATTACAGGATATGGCTTCCTGCCTCCAAGCTGTTCGAAAAGCAGGATAAGTCTTGTCTACGATTCCCACAGACAAGTAAAATTCTTGAGAAGATACCCGATAAGGTTTTATTTGAGCACTGAAACTTGATGCTCATAGTTAGCTGGACACAAAGCCCAGAAGAAGGTAGTACTGCAAGTCAAGGTTTTACATGTTGGCCCTGCTCCTGCAAGAGCCAAAGTGAGCTGGAGTGTTTTGGGGGTCAACCAGGTATTTGACGCATGTGGAAATCTATCACCATGCTTAAGAGTGTCCAAACCAAATGATTAGACCAACTGTATTGTTTCAGTTTGTCTGCTGTGCACCCTCTCCTGGAGAGACGCACCTGCTTACCTAATCCTGAAGCATTTGCGTGCGGGTTTGCAGGAGCAAACCCTTGGGAACCACACAGTGTGTTTTGCAGTATTGCTGGAGTTTGATCAGCAAAAACAGTGCATTTGCAAAACTGTCTGAGAAGCTTCCCGCTGCTTGTCCCCCAGTTGTGGCTTTGACTTGTATAAACAGGACACAACTCTTGAGGAATCCCTGCTCCCAGGTCTGGTCCCCACCAAATCCTGCTGATGAGCCAGGTTGACTGCTCTATAAGCTTGCAAGCGCGAGGACATCGGTTCGATTCCCGGCAGGGCGAAACCTTAGGCAAGTTTCCTTACTCCACATGCCTGTTTACATAGCAGTAAATAGGAACCCAGTTTTCCAGCACCCTGGGACGTCTTTCCAAGTGTAATTTGTTGTTGGTGAAGAGCTTGTGACTACTGTTGGAAGGTTCATGTGACAGCAGGAATGTTGGAGATTCATTTCCATTTGGGCATAAAGGTTGAATATATCAGTGTCTAGTGTGCCACAATGTTTTCCTCCCTAACATTCTCCATTAAATGCAAGATTGTGGGTTCAAGCCCCACAGTGGACGCTGACACTCCCACATAGTGCTGGGGGGGAACATTACCTTGTAAGGAGAGCCATCCATTGAATGAGCTGTTAAACTGAAGTCCCATCTGTGGTTAAGGTGGATGTTAAAGATCCCATCATACTTGTTGAAAAGAGAAGGGAGTTTCTCTGGTGTCCTGGACACAATCCTCCAGATAAGAAAATAATTTATTTATGGTTGGTTGTGGGACTTCGTTATGTGAACATTGGCTGCTGTATTTGCCTACAAATACACAGTCAATACACTTTTTGGTAAATCCTATGAAGTGCTTTGAGGCGTTTCAACAGTGTGAAAGGCTATACTAAGTCCAAGAATTATCTATTATAACTATTTCCAGATCATCATCCCTTGTCAATTGAGTTATTAATTTATATCTCATCTGCCTTGTAATTCCAGTAGACCTTTCTGTGTCTTATGTTCCTTCCTCATCTAAATTCAGCTCTATAATCTGAATCAAATGACTTCTCGTTGCTTGAAGGACAATGCTGGCCCAAATTAGCCAGCTTTCACTTCCTTTCTCATTTCTTACGTTCTGTGTAATGTGTTTTGAGATGTTTCTTTGATGCGAAAGGCGAGTGTCACATAAATGTAAGTTGTTGTGATCTTCCACTTTCAAATGTCTACAAGTGTCTGGGTTCCAGCAGTGACTTGCATTGCTTAAAGTCACATCACTCTGCACTTGTGCTAATCATTTCATATTTATAATATTAAACAATGCGCATTGTTTAAATGGAGGGGTTATGCCACTGGTGCCATTCAGTGAGACCTGATGGAAAGAGAAAGGGGTTTCTCACGGTGTCCTGGCTAACGGTCCACCAGAGGGTTTGTCATTCACTTCATGCCCTGGGACATTACTAGGTACAAAATTGGCTGCCATGTTCTCCCTCAAAATACACAGTTACTCCAACTATAAGTAAATTCCTGTGAGGTGTTCTGAGATGTCCTCCTGACATGAAAGGTGATTCATTAAATGCTATTAATGAAGCATCTCCACCACTGTCGAGCACTCTGGAAAGCTGCCCTGCATGAGGGGTGCTATGTAAATGCAAGTTTTTTTTTTATCCACGTCATGACTATTTGAGGGACATTGTTATTGGAACAACAGCTGCACAGGAAGGCAAAACTTCAGTGAGGCAGTCTCAATACTTGAGACTGTGATTACCTAGAAAGCGTTTCATGCTGTTTTGATGTTACAGGCACTATGTCAAATGCAATGATTATTTTGTCATAATAAAGTGACGGGTAGGGCAAAATATCACTGCCACCTTCTCCCTGTTCTTGAGCTTGCTTGGGTGTGTTGCATCCCCGAAGAGAGCTTCAGTGCCCCCTCCCCTCTTACATTATTCATTTGGAGGCAGAGAGCAAACTGAATGTGGGGGACGTGGAGCTTTTTTTTAATTCACCACAGGTGTTGAACTGTATACATTTAAGGTTATTACGAAAGGAATTAAATGGAAGATTATCATAAAACATATTCACACGAAGTTATGTGAAATTCTCTGCCACAAACCTTTGAAGCAGTGTATAAAAGTTATTGTGAAAGGCAATTGTATAAATGCTTGAAACTGAGAAATTTTATATTAAAGGGGAGCTATAGGATTGGACTAGGTAGCTGACATGGAGCAAAACATCAGGCCAGATTTAATAATAATCCTTAATAATAATAATCGTTACATTTGCTATATGCCTTTCACGTAAGGAGGAAACCTCAAATCACTTCACAGGATATACTATAACTTGCAGTGACTGTATTTGTGGGTGAACATGACAGTCAAATTGCTCACAGCAGTATCCCATGTACCACCATGAAGTGAATGACTTATTTGGAGGATTGTTGGCCAGAACACGGGGAGAAGTTTCCTTCGCTTTTTGAATAGGGCCATGGAACTTTAACATCCATCTGAACAGGCAGATGCAGCCTTGGTTTAACATCTCATGTGAAGGACATCACCTCCAAAAAAGCAGCAGCCCCCAGCACTGCATTGGAGTGTCAGCTTAGTTTGTGAATTTCAAGAATCCATGTGTGGCTTTAACCATCAACCTTCTGACTCGGAGGTGAAGAAAACAAAGAGTAGGGATAAATGGGTCCTTCTCAGATTTGCGGGATGTGACTAGTGGAGTACCACAAGGATCAGTGCTTGGGCCTCAACTATTTACAATCTACATCAACGATCTAGATGAGGACATCGAACATAATATATCCAAATTTGCGGATGACACTAAACTAGGAGGGAGAGTAAACACCGAGGATGACATTAAAAAAATGCTCTGACTTTTGTTTTCTATGCCCCTATTTAAAAAGCCTAGTATCCGGTATGCTTTTTTAGCAGCTTTATCTACCTGTCCTGCCACTTTCAATGATTTATTTATATAAACCCCCAGATCTCTATGACCCTTCACCACTTTTAAGATTGTACTTATATTATATTGCCTTATATTGCCTCTCTTCATTCTTCCTCACAAAATGCATCACTTTGCATTTCTCCACAAATTAAACTTCATTTGCCAAGTGTCTGCCCATTTCACCAGTCTGTCTATGTCCCCTTGCAGTCTGCTACTATCCTCCTCACTGTTTACTACTTTTCCTAGCTTAGTATCATCTGCAAACTTGGAAATTGTACTCCCTATACCCAAGTTCAGGTCATTTATATAGCCTTTGTGTGTGCATGTTATATCCATTGTGGTATTCTATGTGTCTATTGAGGCACATAAAAAACAGGTTGGCAGTAGGAATGACCTTAGTGGGTTAGTTTTCACTTTTCTGGCCCATTTCATGTTGAGTGTGCCTGCGATAGTGCACTGCCTCTCATAAAGTGTGTGTTGTAATGAAAAAAATGGTTGTAATTTATTCCATTAAAAATATTCTGATCCGAGCAACCAGGAGAATGAAAGGATTTGATTAACTTAAGCATGGAAGTTAGGTTTTATCCATGTCATTGTTCAGCACCATGCTTTATTAAATTTAATATAATACCATTTGATTACTCCTACATAAATCATTTCCATCTGAAGATTATTAAGCGGCTCAAAAGTTGAGCAAACTTTTCAGGGTTTTTTTCTTATGAACAAGCTTTTCACAAGGCTTGTAATAAGTTTTATTATCTAATTCTCAGTCTTTTTTTGTCATCTTGTCTCAGTTTGTTATTTTATTTCTGCTGTTTATAATATAATAAAATGTAACCCTTGTCGCCCATGGAGTTCCAGCAAAACACAATTGTGAAATTGGTATTTGCATTTGAACTGTAAAAATCACCCGGCATTATAGATCAGTTTGCCTGGAAAACTCAGTCATTGCACTTAATACATAATAATAACAATAATAATAATAAGAATCCTTGCATTTATTATAGCGCCTTATCACAGTTAAGATGCCGCATACTTTCCTGGACCAAACTCTGACCCACATCTCACCAGTTCTGGCCAGGCTCCACTGGCTCCCCATCACCGAACAGATCAACTTCAAGATCCTCACATTCATGTTCAAATCACTCCCTGTTATCTCCCTACCTCTCAGACCTCCTCACTCCCCAATCCATCACCCGCTGCCTCCGCTTGACTGGCACTGGCCTCCTACTCGTCCCTCGCACTCTCCGCCCCACCATTGGAGGTGGCGCTTTTACCACTAAGCCTAGAAGCTCTGGAACACTCCCTTAATCCCTCCGCCTTGCCTCCTCCCTTTCCTTTTTCATTTCCCGCCTAAAGACCTTCATCGGTGACTACTTACGGCCACCTCACCTTCCCCTGGCTCAGAGCCAGGCTCTGCCACTAAGTGCGCTGAGATGCTACCCTGTGTGGAGGGCGCTATATAAGTGCAAGTTGTTCTTGCTGTCTCAAAGCGCTTCACAGAATTTGTTGTCTGTGCTTTGTGGGTGAAATGCGGCAGCCAATTGCGAAGAGCAGTGTCCCACAAACAGTCATGGATTTTTTGTGTGAGATATATTTTGAGGTATGTCATGTGAAGCACTTTGAGACATCCTCCTAACGTGAAAGGTGTTGTATCAAATGCAAGGATCATTATTAGTAGTATTATTGTTAGCTGTAGATTGTGCTCTTGGCTCAAACTTCTCTCCAGATAAGACACTGATGAGGTAGCAGTGAGAACCAAGTTGTGGTGATGAATTTAGATACGAGGACTGTTTTGGTTTGCGATTTACTTTTCCCCTTTTTGTGTATCAGCACGAATAACCTAATAATTGTCAACGCTAGTTGGAAACATCATTTTGATTCAAACAAGGCTTGTTCCAAATGTCCACCCAGGAGGTGTATAATAATCCTTACATTAGATATAGCACCTTTTCACGTCATCAGACATCTCTGGGACATTACCATGTGTGGGGGGAGCTATATAAATGCAAATTGTTGTTGTCTCAAAGCGCTTCACAGAATATACTGTAAAGTGAATTGAATCTATTTGTGGGCGAAATGGTGACCAGAGGCACAGGCGCAAGACAGTTAGCCAAAGAATTAGGTGAGTGTTTAGAAGGAAAGTTGACCGGGGTTGATTGCATGTTGAATTGATTGCCACAAGTGGAAAAGTTAGCATTTTCAACATATAAAGGAGGCCACTAGGTCCATTGTCCCAATGCTGTCAGTTTCTAATTCTACACAAAAAAAAGATTGATGCTGCATGGAAATAAACCATTTGGCCCAAGTAATCTGTACTATCTTTATGCTCTACCCATCTTATTTTTCACTTCTATGACCCTCTGTACCCTTCATGTGTGAAACCACGATTCATTTTAAAAACATTGATGGCATTTGTTTCAACCATAGTTTCCAGCGGTGAGTACCGCATTCTCACCACCCTCTGTTTGAAGATGTTCCTCCTAAACTCCCAATTGGATTAGCTGCCGGCTACCCGATATATAATATAAAAGCAGAAGTCGCTGGGAGTACTCAGCAACATCTATGGAGAGAGGAAAGTGAGTTTCAGGTTGATGACCTTTCGTTAGAACTGGGGGATGTTGGAAGGGAGCAGTTTATATGGACAAACAAAGAAGGGGGCTGGGGAAAGAAACAACAAAGGAAAACATTAGGTGGACAGTACATGATGAGATAGAGGTGTTGAGGTGCAAGACAAAAGAAGGCACTAGTGGCAGATTATAGAAAGAAAAGATGTGTCCGGGACCCAGAGGATGTATGGATGTTTACAGATAAGGCTGAGAGAAGATGGCAGCTGTGTATAAGGTCTGAAGTGGTTAAAATCAAGTTGAGGCCAGGGAGCTGTAAGGTGACTAGGAGGTAGATGAGGTGCTGTTCCTTGAGCTTGTTTCGTTATGTTTCGTTGGAACAGCGTAGGAGGCCGTGGAAGGAGAGATAGATCACAGTGGGAGTTGGAAGGAGAATTAAAATGGCAAGCAACCGGAAGCTCAGGGTTGCACTTGTGGATGGATCAAAGCAGTGTTTAGGGCCCTGGATGGTGGCATGGGAGGAGGTGAACGGGCAGGTGATGCATCTCCTGCGCTGGATGGGAAGGTGCTGGGGGAGGGAGAACAAGTGTTAGTTGTGGGTACCCCTTATATATGCCCTCTCATTTAGGTTCAAAAAGTGAAAACAGCCTATCCAGATCCACTTTATGAAATGCTTTCATAACCTTAAATACCTCTATCAGGTTGAATCACCCATTTTATCTATCATATTAATAAAGACAAAATGTCTGTCTGTGTGTCCACCAAACACGCAATGACCGATTGATGTAATAGCATGATTTATATCTCATCGGAAACATCTTGCAGGGTGGAGCATCATGGGCATATTTTATTTCGGGTATCTCCTATCGTTGATGAGCTATATTAAAAGATATATTTAAAAATACTTTAATTAAGCCCCCAAAAAGGTGTGTATGGTATTCTGCAACAAAGTAGGGTCACACGCCCGTTAGGAATCCTGCCAACCAAGACTGCTCCTAACAGGAGTCCTCCCAATGAGTCTTCCCACTGAGTCCTCCCCACAGGAGTTCTCCCACAGGAATCCTCCCAGAAGGATATGTGTGGAAATATATGAACAAGGGATGCTAACGAGTTCAATAGCACATTTTTTTAATCTTAAAGGATAAAGTTCCCTAAGAAGTGAAAATCAAGCCTTTCAAGGACAAATAAAAACGCCAGATGAAAGAGAGAAGGCCGTTTAAATTAAACTGGTTGCAAGCGTAGCTGCAACATGTATAGCTAGTTAATAATAAAAACAGAAGTCACTGGGAACACTCAGCAGCATCTATTGAGAGAGGAAAATGAGTTACATTTCATGTCAATGATCTGAAATTTCAGATTTCCAGCATCTGCAGTATTTTGCTTTTCGTTTATCCTTTTTATTAATCCCACTTCCTCCATCCCGCCCACATCTCTTTATGATTTTACTTGTCAAGTACTTATCCACTCTCCTTTTGATTGATACTGTTGATCTAGCCTCAACAGCCACTTGAGCGGATGAATTCCACACCCTAAAGCCTTTGAGTAAAGATAATTCTTTACTTCTCACCTAATTCTTCTGCTAACAATCCTGAATTTCTCAGTCATTGATTGCACTTGACAGTCAAATCCTGGACATCTTGATGAGGTGATAAAGCAAGAGCTCTATCAAACGCAAGGATTATTATTACATTTCCAAGTTGCAGTTTAACTCTCCAGATCGTCTCATTCAACCTTTTGAACAGGAGCAATTTTGACAACAATGCCAACTTGCACTTGTATCCGCAGAGCACTACCCTTCACTCAGGATAGCGTCTCGGAGCTTTAGAGGGCTATTGCTTTCGAAAGTCAATACGATTGCTCTTCCTGTTTCAGTGAATCTGACCACATGTAGATTTATGTATTTTTCTTGGGTTCTTGTTTGTTGACTGGTGAATGTCACCGGGATGCTTGAAAATTAAATTGGATTTGTGGGTGGTCGGCCAAATGATCAGGATCATGGTTCGTATCTGAGTCACTGTGGAATTTATTTTTAAAATCGACTGTCATATGTTAATCCAAACCAGACAATTTCACTTTAACAGTGTTGTTTTCTTTAAAAAANTCTCCTTTTATCAGTCACTGTACTGTTTTAAAACTTGATAAACATTTCAAGCTAACCTCCTCTCTAAAAAAAGCCCTAGAAGTCGTGCACATCATTAAATCAAGCTGTAAAGTTGTCATGTTTTTTTAAATTAATTCTCTTTATCTTCACAGGAAGGAAAGCTTGCTCCGATGTTCCCAGTGCAAGGTGGCAAGATACTGCGATGCAGTGTGCCAGGTAATCACCAGCTCCACAGGACAGCTCCCAGGGCCAAGACCCGCAGAGCACATTATACAGTGGGAATCGGTTTTATCTGAGGTCGAGAGCGGATTTGCTTGAAAGAGGAGCTACGTTCGAGATCCATGATTGCTTTGCAATAGATCCAACATTTCAGGGGCATCTATTAATTGGACACGCTCCAATACTCAGGCAAATAACCTCGACATATTTGAGTGGTTTTCCTTGCTCTGGAGGCTATGCAAAATTGACATAAATGCACAGGTCAGTGGGGTGTGTGTAACTTCACACCATCCTCAGACTTGTATTTATTGGATCTCCAGTTTGTCTGATTCAGTCTGATTTGGTCTGATTCAGAATGAGTGGTTTACGCCCACATCTGCCAATGGTGCAGCCCCGCACTGTGGAAGTGCTCTTGTTCAGCATATAGCGATCAAAAGAGAGCTTTGGATGAAGAAGGCTCCTTGTGGCTCATTTGATCTCATCCTTTCAGAATAACCCTATGTGGTCTTCCCAGCCTTAAGCTGTTACTTTGAATTAATCCAGTGCCCTGGCTTCAACACACTTCCCGGTAACCTGCTCCAGCTTTGATTATTCTGTGTAAAGATGATCCTTCACAGACCTGTACCCACTTGTCCTGCTGCCTGGCCTGTGTGGCGATGCTAACCTCGCTCCTACTCAGCAGATCTTTTAAGAAAAACCTTTGATCGCTCTTGACTCTTTGCAACTTTCAAATTCATATTTTCTGTGTGAAGCAACCAAAGTTGTTAGTTTCTTGGGATAAATTGAATAAAGCCGAGCAGGCGGACAGGGGTTGAGGTCACTGTTTCCGGTTATCGCTACATGAGGTAACGCACTGCACTCCCAGAGTCCACCTGTTGGCATCAGCTTCGCCCCATCCTAGATGTTGATAAAAACTGATAAGCATTGAACGTAAAAGAGCAATTTTCTGATCTGAGCCAAAATAGTTTGCTTGGTTGATGCTTAGACTCCATCATTGCTGCTCTGCTGAGCCTAGTATTGGACGGTTGATGGTGAGCCAGGTCTCGTATTGTGTAGTTGCCGAGCCTTACTTGAAATTGCTAATGATAATTCTTATCAGCACTGGCTTGTTCAGGCAAGGAAGTTTTATGACAAATATACTGCTGTTTTGCTAAAACCGCAATTCCACTGGTAACGTCATGTGGAGAAACTCCTGATCACAATTTAATCTCATGTAGAATTGGTTTGCTGTTTGTTACACGACGGGTCAAAATGTCCACTCTTTTGTTGGCTCCACTTAATGTTATTTCTCCATTCTTCACTTTCAATAATTTGTTCCTTATTTGATTTAATTTCTTATTCTTCCTTTTGTTTGTTGTTTTGCTCTGTTCATGTTTATTTAATTTATTCCCTTTGTCTGTTTCTCCTTTTCCTTAATGAGGCCTAAAAGGACTCATTATTAAGCGACCACTCTCTGTGCATCAGGGTTTTAAATAACTTGCAGTTTAAATATGGAATATGCAGGAAAAATTAACCATGTGTAGATAATATAAGAAAAAATCCTGACAATCTTCCAAATTGAACTGTTGAACACTTCATAATTATTTGTGGGCATTGCTGTGTGCAAATTGGCTGCCAGATTCACCTATAAAATATTCACTACACTTGACAGAAAATTCTGTGAAGTGCTTTGATAAAATAGCTGCTTTATAAAATACAAGGACTATTATTCTTCAGAATGCTGTTAACTTTTAATTCAGCCTTTATTGTGTGTGTGAGTGGGTACAACAACAACAAATTGCATTTATATAGCACCTTTCACGTCAGGAGGGCGTCCCAAGGCGCTGTGTTATTTAGGTAAGCAAGTAATGCTTTCTCACTGCAGCTTGTGTAGGTGACATTCTCCGCAGATGGCTTAAAAATGCACGTGTTTGTACTGTTTTATCACATCGAAACATCCCAAAATTCTTCTCGGGTAAATTCCTGTTATGTGTTACTACATTTTTAATCAAGGTCCTACAGACAGCCAGATGAAATGAGAGTGACCAATTCTGTCATGAAGGATTCATGTCATGCCAGGAGAAACTCCCTTCTCTTAAATAGTGCCATGGGATCTTTAATGCTCACCTGAGAACAGGCAAACAGGATCTTGATTTAACATCCCATTCCAAATGCAGAACCTCCGATAAAGCACTGTTCGAGCCCCCAACACTGCATTACTCCTGTAGCAAGCGAGAGACCTGGGTTCGATTCCTGGCAGGGCGAAATGTTGGGCAAGTTTCCTTACTCCACACGCCTCTGTTAACCTAGCAGTAAGTAGGAACCCGGTTGTTAGTCGATTGGCATATCGCTTTTCCTGGGGGCAATAATTCTTTTAAAAAANTATAATAATACGGTCACTTAAATCCACGACTGTTTGTGGGACACTGCTGTGCGCAATTGGCTGCCGCATTTTGCCCACAAAATATATACAATCAATTCACTTTACAGTATATTCTGTGAAGTGCTTTGAGACGTCTGAAAGACGTGATAAGGCGCTATATCAAATGTAAGTATTATTATTATTAGAGAATCAGCTTAGACTACCATCTGAAGTCTTAAGTATAGGGTTAGAATCCACACATTCTGGCCCAGAGGTGAGTGCTACCAACTTGGCCAAGATGGGGATGGAATATTTCATTATATTGTTGCTTTCCATCTGGGGCAAGAAGAGGAATCAGAATATCTTGAAGGGCAAGAGCCCTTCATAATAGTCAATAACAGAGCAGCTCTGATGGATGGAGCTGGCTTCTGTGCTCTGCAGAGTCCTGCAATACAAACAAACTGTTTATTTGGAGGAGATGATGAGAAGTTGAAAGCAGGACAATTAAAATACAGATGTTGTATTTAATTCCATTGCCATGAGGAAAAATGTTGAAACCAGATGTGTAACCCATCTTTAAAAAAAAGTTTAGAAGCTGCAACCTTTCAGATGCCGGGAAGAATCTGCATCAGATTCCTGATGTAGAAACATTGTGCTGAGCCCCATTGTAGAGGAAATAAAGGAGAGTCTGTGGGTAAATTACAGGGGCAGATATGACCCAGAACCAAGCAAGATCCTGATAAAATGCCTCATTCGACCTCTTAACAATCCCATCACTTCACCTCACTTTGTTTGCTCATTTAACTTGTTTTGTATCATTCTGTTCTGAGCATAAAAATCACGCCTCCAGCAATAAGGATCAGCTGCTTCTGACATCAGACAAAAATCACAGCGGAAAGTTCTCCTGCTGTTTTGTGTGAAGTCAGATAACAACATGGATGTAAGTTATGCCACTGTGCTTCTGGTAGTCAGGCAATTGGGCCTTAACTCCTTGCTACCCCCTCCCCTCATTTTTCATGTAACAGAATATTATGGCCCATCTCTTTATATAATGCATGCATTGCTTTTCTTTTTCTCTGCAAAAAAAAACGCTGGGTGGGGACTGCACAGCAAGCTTGTGTTAGCTGAGGGTAGGGTTAGAGCGGATCAGAGAAGTTGTTTGTGAAGGGATTTATATTTGAGGGTGAAGATCTGCTCAGTTTGATCGGGAATCAGCTGGGAAAGTAGCCTGGAAGCAGAAGCTGATCAGAAGGAGTGAGAGTTAAATTAATCTTAAATATAAAAATAGAATGGACTGCTTGTTGCTGTGTTGTGATGTGCTTGGTTAATGATGTTGGTGTCACCTGACTCATATTAGGGTGCTTCTCACATTTGGTGACTTTGATCAATGACAGTATGTAGAATAATGTCTTGGAGCACTTCCCAATGGTGTGGTTGGGCGGTGGGGGGGAAGCAACACAGGCAGGGTCAAAAAGGAAGGTTTTGAGATAGGATTTGAAGATAGAGAGGGTGAGGCGACAGAATTCCAGAAGTTAGGGACATAGTGACTGAATGTTTGTGTGGACGGGTGGGGGATGCACATAAGGCATAATCATGTTAGTTGAGGGTAGAGGTCGGGGCAGAAGAGTGGAGTACAAACAAATCAGAGAGGTAGATTTTGAAGGGGTTTATATGTGAGACTGAGGACCTTCAATCTGTTCGGAGATGGGGAGCCAGATGGTCCATAATATTCTGTAAGATGCAATAATAGTCTTGAACTCAAAATCCTGGGAATATCTCCTGTACAGAGGGAGTGGTCCAATGTCAGAGGACCTCGGTAATTTCAGGACAGACACCAGAATGTTTATCTTTGCTACAAGGGTAATTGATGACTGGAACAGGTTGCCAGGAAGGGTGGTTGAGGCTGAGACACGACTCATTTAAAAAACAGCTTGATGCTGTGATTGGAGAACAGTGAGATAGGTATTCTGAAGGAATGAGATCAGTTTGGCTGATCTTGTGAGGTCTTGTCCTTTAGATAAAGGGTTCTCTATGTATTCAGGTCATACTTGCCTGTCTGCCTGCCTGCACCGGGCTCTGTGACCCGACTACCCCCACCCTCACCTGGCTCCCAATCCTCCAGAGGATAGAGTTCAAAGTCCTCCATGGCCTTGTTCCTTCCTACCTCTGTGACCTGCTAACGTCATATCAACCTGTCTGCTCCCTGCGCTCAACAAGCTCTGGGCTGTTCCACATCCCCCGCCCGGCCCGCCCCGACCCACCATCGGTGGTCGAGCCTTCAACCTCTCTGCTCCACCCTTTGGAACTCCATCCCACAGTCCTGTCGTCTTGCTCCCTCCCTTCCTTCATTCAAAGCATGTCTCATATCCCTCTTCGACCGCGCCTTCGCAAGTGTTGGCATTGTACTTCTAGTTTATAGATCCAACTAGTTTATGTTACCATTTCCTCTCCGTTGATTTCTAACCTTGAGAGAAGATTATTGTAACTAATAATAAAATAATCTTTGCATTTAACGTGGTGCCTTTAACATTTCAAAGCCCTTCATAGGATTTAGTGTAAAGTGTAGTGACTATAACTTGTTGTCATGTGAAGCAATAGAGATTTGAATCCAGACACCTGAATTAGACTTAGTATAATGAATTCGGGTGTTCGTTTTAAAAGATTGTTACACCACTTACATTTTTTTTGTTGTGAATCCCTGTGTAAGTTTGAGAATCGTCGAGGCATTGACCCCAAATTGCACTGGAGTTATGAGTTATTTTCACAGTGGTAGATTAATAATGGTCTTGTAACTGTACTGTGCAGCTGGACTCTAGCTCCTGCTTGGGGTGAGGGGGCGTGAGATTCATGGGGGTTGTTTATAATAGAATGTCTTAAATCCCCTTTTGCCCGCTTCCAAGGACACTTATATCATGTGTGAGATGCATAATGAAGAAGACATTGGCTTGAACTGTTTTGATTGCCGTCAGTAATGGAGTTTGTGATGCTAAAAAGAAAAGCACTTGCATTTTTATCACTTCAAAATGTCTCAATACTTTTGAGTAATTACTCTCATCGTAGTCACTCTTTGCAGACAAACAAAATACCAATTTGCACATCCCAAGGTCCCTCAAATAACCATGCGGTGAATGGCCAATTTATCTGATGGAGCGCAGCCAGGTCAGTTTGTTGGGGTTTGTTTGGCAATTTTTTTGTGCATCGCTTCTTCAGTTGGAGAGTTATGAGCCATTGATCCACTGCAGATTGAGAGTTGGAAGCATAATGACTTTTGTACAGTTTTCAATGCCTTATATGTCTGCAGGGTCTTTCTGTCATCAGACATGTAACAGTATCTGTGTGACTTGTTATATGTCAAGGGAAACATGTCATGGAATGTTTCAATTCAACCAAGAGCATCCATCATGATTGACAGCTCAATAAAGGCTAGTAGTTGCCTCCAATTATTGCGATTAAAATGCTCCTTCAGGCGACTGTAGAAAATTAATTGCTTTATTTTGGAAACAAAAACCAAGCTTCTTTTATCAGTGTTTTCATGGGTTATGTATTATATTTCGGACCATTTGGGTGTGAGGAAATGGCTCTCTTAGACATGATTGTGCATTTTGTTTCCCTTACTGTGGTAATGCCTCACACTTTCCTTGTACAGTAAGGCTGATTGCATCATGTAATAGAAGTTCTACAATTTTGCTCAGTCAGTTCACTTTATAGTATATCCTGTGAAGCGCTTTGAGACATCTCAACAATGTGAAAAGCGCTATATCAAATGCAAGTATTATTATTATTATTCCAGTCACCTTGGCAGTGCACTTTAAAATCGTCTGCATAGGATTTTGTATCTTGCATCCAAAGAGACTTCACCTCAAAAAGCTATTCATAAAAGAAAATCTTTCTCCCCCAGTGATTCAGTACAAGATTGTGCCATCTCTGGTGCTGTATATACCAAGGGGCGTCCCAGAGTCAGTCTCTGGGTGGTGGTGCTGCTGATAGCCTGAACAACACTGATAAGAAGAGGGGAAATGTTAGCATGTCTCGACGTTTTGAAAGCTTTCTATTACCCGAGGGGGCCTTGGATAGACTGGAGATCTGAAGGGCACAGGGTTGATTTGGGGAATGATGGCCCTTGTGGTTAAATAGCTTGACATGTCTTCCTGATGAGCTTAATTCATGTAGAACGACACTTTGTGATGGACCTAAACTTAGTTTAGCAACCAAACATACAAGCACTATTGATGCCACTTGTGGGGTTTTCTGCAGGTCGGCACATCCAACTTCTTAATCAAGGGACGAGGCAGTCGTAGGTAAATGTGGAGAAAAACACATTATTCACAGCATTGTATTTCTGTATTGCTTTGCATTCTTGGCTTTGTGCTTTTAGTTTATTTGTGCTGTTTAAGCATTGGTTGACATTATATCTTTACATTTTCTTTCACTATGTTCACAAGGCTCAACTAGTAGCACTCTTACCTCCAATGTGAGTTCAAGCCTTATGTTGAGCTCATAGTCTATGCTGACTTCAGTGCAGTGTTGGGGGTGTCCTGCACTGTCAAAAGGTGCCATCCTTCAGATGAGGCATTAGATGAAGGTTCCATCTGCTTGTTTAGGTGGATATTAAAGATTTCATGGCACTATTTATAATAATAATAATAATAATAATAATCCTTGCATTTGATATAGCGCTTTTCACGTCGGGAGGACGTCCCAAAGCGCTTCACAGAATAGATTGTAAAGTGAATTGACTGTATATTTGTGGGCGAGCGCGGCAGCCAATTGCGCACAGCAATGTCCCACAAACAGTCGTAGATTGAAAATGACCAATTTATTATGTTTTGTTTTGGAGGGATTATTATTATGCATGTGGAGTAAGGAAACTTGCCCAAGGTTTCGCCCTCTGCCTGGAATTGAACTCAGGTCTCTCACATGCAAAGCGAGTGCTCTAACCACTGAGCTACAGGACTCCACGATTTGTAAAGAGAAGGAAGTTTTCTCAGATGTTCAGGCCAGCAATCTCTAGATATAAGCGGCCATTCACTTTATGTCTGTATGTAGGACATTGTTGTGTGCAAGTTGGCTGCTGCAGTTACCTACAAATACACAACCACTTGTCTTTACAGTAAGTCCTGTGGCTGTGGAGTCCTGTAGCTCAGTGGTTAGAACACTCACCTCGCGAACAAGAGGATCTGGGTTCGATTCCTGGCAGGGCAAAACGTTTGGCCAGTTTTCTTACTCCGCACACCTCTGTTTACTTAGCAGTAAATAGGAACCCGGTTGTTAGTCAATTGGTGGATCGCTTTTCCAGGGATAATAATTCCTTCAACAAATAATAATAAATTGGTCACTCAATCCACGACTGTTTGTGGGACACTGCTGTGTGCAATTTCACCCACAAAGTATACAGCCAACTCAGCGCTTTGAGACGGCTCAAAGATGTGATAAAGCGCTATATCAAATGCAAGGCTTGTTGTTATTAATTAAACCATTGTGAACTATAGTTTTGATTTACCCACTTAATTATGTAATAGAACTAGCAATCAAAACCATTGCAATAGTTTTGACACAGTAGTTTGGTTTGGGATATTATAATCTGAAGTGAAGAGTCAAATGGCGATGGAATAACTGTAATGTGAAAGAAGGGATATGATTTTTTTCCAGGGGCCATTAGGTTTGAAAATATCTACCTCAATATTGTAACTGAGACTACGGCTTCATTTGTGTATCAGATTGCAGTGATTTAGCCACTCCAATAATTTCAACTGAGATCCGTGCCTACACTGTGCACATATAGTCTGAATTCAGGCCCTGATCAGAGGAAGAAAAAAAACACCATCAGCCCAACAAGCGTATAACTGAAAGCAGCTGTGTCACTGTACAGTGGATTCTATTCATAAATGGAACAATATCCCAATTCAATTAGTATGTAACTTAATAGTCTGAAACTCCTTTTAGAGTGAAATTATTCCCAGTCTATAATGAAATGAGCACACGGCACAGCTACGCTTATGGCCCAGTTCAATATTGTCCTCAAGGTCTTTAGAAGAGAAAATACTTATTTCATTCAGAAATGGAGTGAGACAAGAGCCTACAAATTATAGACTATATTTGGAATATTGGGTGCTGTTTTGGGTAACCTTGGAGAAACATTCCAGTAAGCAATACCCAAAGCACTTTGCCTATATTGGCCATTAATGGGATATAATCATCAGAGACACTTCAGGTCAGCAAACCATGGAAATTTACAGCATACAAGAAGACCATTTGGCCTAGGCTGGAGTCTTGGCTGACTCTTTGAAAGAGCAATCCATTCATTCCCATTAACCTGATTTGTTCCCATGTGTCTACAGATTATTGAGTTTTAGATATCTATCTAGGTTCCTCCTGAAAGCTGATATGGGTTCTGCCTTGACCACTGCTCCCAACAAGACATTCCACATCCTAACAACTCTCTGTGCGTGCAACAAAAATCGTCCTGATCTTCCACTTTGCTCTGTTGCTAATTATATTAAATTGATTTCCACAAGTCATTGACTCAACAACCAGTGAGGTTTGAACCTGCAACCTCCTGACGCGGAAACAAGAGTGCCACCAAGGCAGGCACACACCTTCTAAAGGACATTGAAAAGAGGTCAGAGAATTGAAACAAGGAATGATTTGGGATTTATTCCTCAATGTTATGTGGAGATGCTCAGAGCTGAAGTTATTCTCATTGGAGAAAAGATTTGAGCGGGGGCATGACACAGATCTTTAAAATGCTGAGTAGCATTGATCTAAATGTGAATAGCCTATTTGACTTAGACGATGAGTGTGGAACTTGAGCAAAGTTTGAAATTCAATCCATCAAGTGGGAATAGAGATTAGAAGAAAATTGGCATAAATTAGTGAAGACCTGGAACAGTTTCCCAGCAAAGAGCAGATAAGTGTGCTGACTCACTCCTTCAAAAGCAAACTGGATGAAAGATATCAGGATAGGTACAGACTGAGGTGAGGAAAATACTCCACAAGTTGCAATAAATTCTGCACTGCTGGGTGGGACGTCCTCCCAACGTGAAAGGCGCTCTATAAATATAATTTTATTGTTGTTGTGGGGGGAGAGGAGGAGGGAGAGATAACACTATTTGTGGGAGGAAGAGGCAGGTGGGTGTGAGGAATGAGGACGATCAAGTTTTTTTATTGGGGACTAGAGACCATTTATTGGAAGACCTTCCTCAGCAGATGGTAGAATGTGTGCCGAATGGACTCACTCTATTCCTAGAGGATGCACGCTGCTTATCAAATTCCGGAGATTGTTAGGTGCAGGTTGGCGAAAGTCAAGGCTTGGGGAGCCCAAAGTGTGAGTTTGGGTACTGCTGCAGACTAACCAAATAAACAGCAACAACAAATTACATTTGTATAGCGCCTTTCACGTTGGGAGGATGTCCCAAGGTGCTGAATAAAACCCTAATCCAGAGGAATGCTGGACTTGAGAGTTGCTGAGGCCATGAGTGTGCCAATGAGTTTTATTTAGAAGTTGAGTATGGAGGAATTTTATTTACAGTAAGATGTTATTTGTCATGTCAAAGTGCAGTGTTTACTTGTTTAACAAGAGTTGACACCCAACTCTACCTCTCTGGCTCCACCCTCGACTCCAGGACCACTGTTGTGCTAACAGAATGTCTGTCAGACATCAAGTCCTGGATGAGAGCTAACTTTCTCCAGTTGAACGTCAACAAGACCGAGGCTCTCCTGATTGGCTCCCGTCAGTGCCTCCTCACCTCAGGCGCTGACAGCATCACCATCCATGGTTGCACACTCCACCTCACTAAGCCAGTCCTGAAACGTGGCATCTTGTTTGAACCCTCAACTATCCTTTCTACTCCACATCCGTGCCACGACCCGCTCTGCCTTCCCCCACCTCTGCAACATCGCTCGGCTCCGCCACCGTCTCAAACCGCAGGCCGCTGAGACTCTCATACACGCCTTCATAAAATCCAGGCTTGACTATGCAAGCTCCCTTCTTGTCGGCCTCCCCAACTCCTCCCTCCATAGGCTGCAAATCATCTTCTCTCCTGCACCAGGCTCCGTGACCCTATCATCCTCATCCTCATCCGCCTCCACTGGCTTCCCATTACGCAGAGAATACAGTTCAAAATCCTGGTCCTCACCTTCAAAGCCCTCCATGGCCTTGCTCCCCCCTACCTCTGTGACCTGCTAACCCTCTACACAATCTGCCTGCTCCCTCCACTCAGCAGGCTCCGGCCTGCTTCACATCCCCCAGCTTGCCCGCCCCACCATTGGCGGGTGGACCTTTAGCCGCCACTCTACCCCTACCATCTGGAACTCCATTCCACAGTCCCTCCGCCTCGCCCCCTCCCTTGCCTCCTTCAAGACCTGTCTCAAGATCCTCCTCTTCGACCTTGCCTTTGATCACCCTCCTTCCCCTCCTGTCCACCACCCTGCCTGATCCCGACCCCCAGCTCGGGTCTGAAACACTAATTGTCCAGCACCTTGGGACGTCCTCCCGACACGAAAGGCGCTATACAAATGTAATTTTGTTGTTGTTTACGAGGTACAGACAGCCATTTGCATGCAGCTCTTCTACTCCAATTGGACGACTAGATGCAGGAAGATGGGAATGCTTTTCCGAATCGATTTCTTGTCACTGTCGGCAAGATCACAATTTGAACTTGCTCTCGACAAGAAATCAATTTTGAAGGCTGTCCTCTTGATGTGTGCAGTCTCCAGATATGAGTCTGGCTCTATCTGAAGCGTCTGTCATCAGCAGTGCTCGGCTGAAAGCTGTGCTGTTCACAGCTAGCCAGGGTCGGGTGAGAAAGGACTGACTGAAGCATCAAGCAGTCGGATTATAGTTTATTACAGCTAATCCATCCCTGGGGCAGCCGTGTGAAAGCTTCCCAAAGTTGCTGAGTCAGCCATTACTCCTCAATTCCAATGGTTGTGTTGTGTGTGTTCTACCATATTCAGACTGCGATGATTTCAGTATAATGGGAGTTGCAGGCTGCATGGTGATGGCTGTGCGTGTTAGGCGGTTTTACTTTGCCTCTGATCTCTGCTTGCTTCTTTCCTTGTGCGCAGGTGGAATCTCATTAAAAATAAAAACGGTTGTGAAGAAATAGAAAGTTTCATAGGACAGCATTGTGATGCCAGGGTCCGACAGACAGAGTCTGAACTCTCCAAAATGGGATCAAAGCTTTACGTAACAGGGTGGAATGTTGAAGGCTGTTTAGCTCATTCAGCAATACATTACCATTGCGAACTTCTCTCCTCCCCCTTCCCTCCCCACCAAAGGCAATCGAGCAATAAATTGAACAGAGTTCATTCATCCTCATGCCTCAGCCACTCATTGCAAACATCCGCTTTCTGCATAGATGTTTTTCTCCTCCTTCCAGCCTTGGCAGCAGTGTCTTGTGCCGTATTCATCTCAAAATATTCTGGGACGTCCTCTGGACGTGAAAGGAGCTCTATAAATGCAATCTTGTTGTTGTTGTTTTCAGTACAGTTTTTAAATTGATATCCACCAAGTTTTTTTTAAATATAAATAAATGCAGCATCCAATTATTTACTACTACTACTACAAGCACCAAGGTCTCTAAACTGCAGCTCCATCCACTTCCATCTGGGCTTTCTTGCAAGTCAATTTTGGTAGCATCAGCTACATGCTGCTTCTTCTCCGAACTCTTGATGCTTCAATCTTCGTTTGAAGTTACATTGGCCAAAACTACAAGCTGGCTTCACTAGTGATCTGTACACTTTTAGAATAATTTGTTTTGACTTGTGGTTAAGCTGTACTGCGGGTCTTGACTTGCCTTTATAAACTATAAGGTACTTTTTTCCTTTTGTGTTTTAGTTACACTCTGATTCCCACAGATAGATCTCTGTCTCTTTTGGAGAAGGAGACGATACCTTAAAAGACACTCAAATTTCCTTGCAGCACCAAGTGAACTTTGGAGCTTCATTCCTTCATTCACCGTCAGCAATTTTCCAATTTATGTAGCACCTTCTGTGTTGCGAGAACAGATGTAATATGAGAGGATATCTCAGTGCTTCACAAAGCAAACTGGGAGAACATGCTGGGGGGTGGGTGGAGCTCAGGAAGGAGGGATGAAAGGTGAATGTGGCAGAGAATTTGTGTAATCAGTGGCTCACGTGCAGACATGGGATTTTTGACATCCACCTGAACAGGCAGACAGGACCTTGGTCTAAAGTCTCATCTGAAGGACGACACCTCTGACAATGCAGTGCTCCCCCAGCACTGCATTGAAGTGTCAAGCTTGTTTGCTAGCTTGATTATTATTTATCATCTGAGCTCTTGGATAGTTCTGTGTACCTGGCTTTAAAGGCAGGAAGCGGTGGCTTGCTTGATTTTCTGTGCCATCTGTATGCATAAACTAGAATGCAAATTTATTAATTGGTTGTGTTCAAGCAGCTTTTTACCAAGATCATTCGTGCCGATGAATCTTAAGTTCTTCCACCCGTTGTGTTTTCATGTACATTGTTTCAATTTTCTTTGCTTTTCACATTTCTGTTTCCCTTTCACTTAAATTTGTTTCAGCATCTCTGTGTTTCCCCAAAACAATGAGAGCATTTTGTGTACTGTTATTCGGGCTAGAAATTCAATCAGGTTTTGGTTTTGAGTGACTAGAGTCCTATAGCTCAGTGGTTAGAGCACTCGCTTTGCAAGCGAGAGACCTGAGTTCAATTCCAGGCAGAGGGCGAAACCTTGGGCAAGTTTCCTTACTCCACACAGAACCTAATAATAATCCCTCCAAAAAACCCAAAACAATAATAAATTGGTCATTTTCAATCTACGACTGTTTGTGGGACATTGCTGTGCGCAATTGGCTGCCGCGTTCGCCCACAAATATACAGTCAATTCACTTTACAGTATATTCTGTGAAGCGCTTTGGGACGTCCTCCCGACGTGAAAAGCGCTATATTAAATGCAAGGATTATTATTATTATTATTATTATTAGATCAATAATTCCCTGTGGGTTCCAGCAAAACATGATCCCTTGTGTGTCAGTCTGTCGGTTGGCAGCACTCTCACTCCTGAGTTGGAAGGTTGTGGGTTCAAGCCCCACGTTGGGACTTTGAACTCGCATTGTAGGCTGACGCTCCAGTGCAGTGCTGAGGGTGCAATGATTTGTTAAGAAGTGCCGTCCTTCGGATCAGATATGAAAGTCAGGTCCCGTCTGTCTGTTCATGTGGACCTTAAAGATCCCATGACACTATTCAAAAAGAGAAGGGAGTTTCTCCCGTGAGCTAGCCAATAATCCTGTAGTCCTGTAGCTCAGTGGTTAGAGCACTCGCTTTGCAAGTGAGAGACCTGAGTTCAATTCCAGGCAGAGGGCGAAACCTTGGGCAAGTTTCCTTACTCCACACGCCTAATAATAATCCCTCCAAAACCAAAAACAATAATAAAAAAAATTACTAAAATATTAATAAAAATAATTTTAAAAAATTGTTCATTTTCAATCTACGACTGTTTGTGGGACATTGCTGTGCGCAATTGGGTGGCGCGTTCGCCCACAAATATACAGTCATTTCACTTTACAGTGTGTTCTGTGAAGCACTTTGGGACGTCCTCCCGACGTGAAAAGCGCTATATCAAATGCAAGGATTAAATTAAATAATCCCCAGATAAAATTGGTCATTCACCCCACATCTGTTAGTGGGACATCGCTGTATGCAAATTGGTTATTGTGTTTGCTTACAAATACACAATCATCCTGTAAAGCGCTTTTGAGGTGTCTCAATGATATGATAAGGCGCTATATCAAATGCAAGCAGTAGAATTATTAGCCCATTCTGCTTCAGTTTGTCTGACTTTAACAAATGGTTTCAGATGTTCAGTCCAGCATGATTTTTTTCAGTCAAGGTACTTTTAAAGTTCTCAGCACATTTTATATTAATATTTTTTAAATCTAATAAAAGACAGAAACTACACGATTGATTAAAAGATTGAGATGGAAGCCACGAGTGATGAAATTCTATTTTACTTTTATTATTTTAGGGGTGATCAATACCTCTGGCCAAAGAAATGTCACCTTGTATTAATGGGTTTTGTAAAGGGTTGATTCTCAAAATTGCTGTGTTCCAAGTTTTTAACCTTGGAATATTACAACTAAAACTCCATCCCCAAATGCACTTGTTTTCTCCCCCTGCTCAATCCCATTTATGCCTTACTTTGTACTGCAGTTGGCTGATCTGAGTGTTTTCACATTGAATTGACTACCACTACAATATAATCCAGATATCAGCGACATCCATTCATTTTTGAACCAAAACTTTCAGAACTACCATCTCGACTTGAATCAAATGCCTCAATGCCAATGTAAATTGAATTTCCATAAAAGAACTTTATTTATTTCCGTCCTAGCTTTCTCACCTCCCTCCTTTCTACTGCAGATGTTTTCCTCCTTTTTTTCTTCCTATTACCATAGAATTCCCATGATGACGTGAGCCTTGGAATTCAGGGTTGACAGGCTCTTTTATTGTGTGGACATCTCAGTCTTTTCAAGCCTCATCCTGTTCATTTGAAATCCACATATCAGGTCATTTGTTGCTGTTTGTTGCTGTTGTTGTTGTTGATTACATTCTCAGGTCCTGACCCCTGACTGTCAGCGCCTTGGGACGTCCTCCCGACGTGAAAGGCACTCTATAAATGTAATTTTGTTGTTGTTGGTGTTGATAACTCCTCCCCTCAACTCCTGGTGCTGAAGCTAATTGCAGTGGCTTGGCTGATAACCGCAAACTCAGCACAGCCTCAGAGGCAAACCTGAGACCACTAGTATGGGTATGGGTCCGGATAAAGTTTGAGTCAATGAGAAAAGCTTTGCAAGAGCATTTTTGTTTTGTTGTCAAACCATAAAAGGGCTAGTTGCGGGACAGTTTTTTTTAATAGTGTTGTATCATTACAAAACTAAGACGGTTGGCAAAGCAATAGGTTGTACTCACGCAGCCCCTCGAGCCTGTTCCGCCATTGTATAAGATCATGGTTGATCTATATCTCATATCCATTTATCCACATTTGCTCCATATCCCTTGATACCTTTCCCTTACAAAAATCTATGAATCTCAGTCTGGAAAATTTGAATGGATCCAGCATCCACAGCCTTACTGGGGGAGAGAGTTCCATATTTCCACTACTGCCTAAGGTGGTGCAGCGTGAAACATCAACTTAAGAGCAATGGTGGAGCGTGAAACATAAATCCTATTACTCACTCTGGATTGCTTTACTCCTGGAAGTGATGGCTCCAGATAAAGGAGTCCTGTCAATTCTGTTTGGGATTGTGTGTTGCAGTGGGAACCGCACACCACATTGCCCTTTCCAAGCCTAGACTTGTGTTTGAAGCCATCCCAGACCCTTGCCAGCTGTAAGGCTGCATGTGGAACGGCTTTGAGCAATTTTCTGACATTATTTAGTCAAAGACTGTCCATTATACCTGCAGAAACAAAGAAGGATTTTATTTGAAGGAATGGAAGTATTCCAGATGTGAAGTTTGGAGATGCTATTTAGTGCTTAAGGGGCCTGACTCCTTTTTAATATTTGTAGTATGAAAGTGCTGGCAAATGTCTCTATTTTTGGTCTATTGTGTGTTTTTTATATAGTTGGATCTGAAAGGACTGAATGCTGGATGTCTACAATATTGTGAGATTATCCCAGAATATCTTCCTCAGTGAACTTTTGATTAATAAATTGTTGACGTATGTGTTTGGTCAGGGGGAACTGTAATGCACTTTTACAAAAGATGCCAATAGGCAGGTATATGCAAAAGTAGAAAGATAATTTTGCTGCTAGGCTGAGATGGCTTTAAAGCCAATTCTCAACGGAGCTTATTTGACACCTGTAAAATTATACAGGATGAGACTCGAGTCTGTATCCATCTGCTCGGGATGCAGTGTGAAATTAGGTACAGAAACCCATCTGCTACGGTATTACACTGCCTTCTGGAATAAAACTCATCCAAGGTTTTTTTTATGTACTGAAAAAAATCTCCCTCCTATGAGGGCTGACTGAGAGCTCTGCCTCGTAACTGTATATTTATGAAGAAGAGCTTTTACAGTTGGTCCTCACAGGAAAGAATTTTTTGTACATATAAAAATAACACTTGGAAGAATTCTGCCTGCTCATGAAAACCAAAGCCCGGGACTGGGTGGATACCGTCCCTCAGAGGATGGACCCCTCCTCTATTTGCTGCTTAGAAGCTGGTTCTGTGTGATTTGTTTGCTGGGTCACAACCTAGGTTGTGAGCTCAATGTCCTAACTGCTCCTCATGTAGCACTAAATTGGCGAGGGAATTGGACAGTGTACAGTAAAGGTGCTCTCCTGAGACTCGGAGACTTGCACTATGGCAAATTTGAGGAGAAATTCCACCTGGGTCTATATTTACTTTGTTTTCTTAACATTTGCAAGTGTCTTCATTTGGCAAATTCTTAAATACAATCTTAACTATGTATTTAAAGCCTCATGAAGAATTTTCTCTCGTTCCCTCCCTTATGACTGTTCGGTTTGATAGTGCTGAGTGCTTTTTCAACATGACAGATACCGGATGGCTGTGGGGTGGGAGGTAAATTTTTGCCAAAAAATATTTGTGTATGGGGAGAGAAAGAGGAGCATGGGATTAGTATAGATACTCCAGGAGGAATGTGAGTACCAATGCAATCTGATGGGCCAATTGGCCTCTTTCCTTCTGTGTTATAAAATCGCTAAAAAAAAAATTGCCAAACTGTGAGTAATATTTTCCGGATGCCCTCCTGCAGGGAGAGAGCATGCAATCTAATCCAACAAATATTTCTGAAATTTCCATTTCCATCTACGGGTGGGATGCAGTGATCTCCGTTTGGTTTGGATGCTCTTAAGGAAGGTGATGGGTTTTTGCATGTGTCAGACAGCAGTTCCTGTGTTTGCCATGGAGGAATTCAGGCTGTGGACGGGCAGTGCTGTTGTCCCATTAGAAACCACAATGCGTTTTACAGCCGGGACACTTGATATATTTTTAATGCGCAAAATGGGTCTCAAACATGAAATAAATTCTTTACTCGCTGCGTTTTTAATCTCAATTCGCTTTATGTTGGTTCGGTTTGACAGATGTTGAGCAGAAGTTGTATACTTGTGGTCTTCTAATCCGCTTCTGGTTCAGAAAGAAATTCTGTTTCCACAAAGATGTAGCTTTTTAATGATTACCTGATCCTGCCCAGTATTAAGAAGGAAGTTAAGTCTGTAAATTTGCAGTTTGACCAATCACGCTGTTAAAATTTGCAATCATTTCTGTTACTCACATATAGATTGTTTTGAAGCCAGAAGCCAAATATGGGATTGGAGGAGAAAAACTGAAGATATTATGTGATCCACAGCATGAACACTCCTGTGCAAACGCAGGGCTGAAGGCAGGCAGCAATCCCGATCAAACGTTACTTTGGCAGCATTTGTCCCAGAATGAAATCTGAGCTGCGGTCGGCATGCTTTTCTGAAAGGAAGCCTGAGCCCAAGTAAATGGATATATGTTTGACCAGTGTTTGAAAATAGTTTGGTTTGATGTTGGGTAGATCTTAACTTAAGTTTCATTGAAAATGCTCTCACAGGATAGAATAAAATGTGTATGTTTGCCAGTCATGCCTTTGACACCACAACCTGTTCTAGACAACAAAGTTCAAAAACAGAGCATGTGGGTATACATGTCAATAACCTCTGACTGTACTTTACCAGGAAATTAAGGATTTTTTAAAATTGCTAACTGGCACTGTGTGTCCTCAAATCGCATGTTGACTGAAAGACTGTAGTTAATTCAGCTGAAGGATGAAGGTACTAATTATGGAAATATCTTATTTATCAATACGTGAATCAAACACGTGACCCTGCGATGGAGTGGAGACCATTCATGGATTGGAATTGCAGAGGATTGGCAAATGTTGAATGGTGCTAATAGCAGGACATGAGTCAGGCTAACCACTCCGAAGGAATTATTTGTGGCTGTTTTAGAGCATAGTAGGTCGAATTCAGAGCGGGAATTGTGAATACTGTGCAACTCCAGGTGTGAATACTCTATTTGTGACCTCTAGTAATATCTTATTTGCTGACACCAGGCTGGAAGGACATAACGCATTAGAACAAGAAAAACCCATGTGACCTATCAAACTGGCTTCTTTCACAGAGCTGCCCACTTTCCTTTCGTCCTTGCTGTCTAAATACTCTCTGATCCATAAAATTCATCTGGACTCAATTTCTGCCCTCCACTATTAAACGCTGGCAAACTGCCCTCCACAGAACCCACACCTGCTGTTTTGTGTACTTTGAAGTATTTGATAATCCAGGACAGGGAGAAGAAACCTTAGGAAAGTTTCCTTACTCCATACGACTCTGTTTACCTAGCAGTAAGCAGGAAACCGGTTGTTAGTCAGTTGGCAGATCGCTTTCTGGGGGTAATAATACCTTGCAATAAATAAATAATAATTTGGTCACTCAAACCATGGCTTTTTGCCCACTAAATAGACAGTCAATCCACTTTACAGTATATTCTACGAAGCACTTTGTGACATCTCAATGACATGATAAAGCGCTATATTAAGTGAAGGTTTATTATTTTATTTTATATTATTTTATTATATGATGATATATTATATAATAATATATAATATTATTATCATTGCTTAGGCGTTTGCCTATGAAGTACACAGTCACTACTTGTGCAGTAAATCCTGTGAGGCACTTTGAGATGTTCTCCCCATAACAAATGCCTGATTTTTCTTCTCTCTGCCTATCCCACTAACCTTTAATTCTGTTCATACCCAGATTTTTAGCCATTTCTTTTTTAAAGGAGTTGATTAATGCAACATTTTTCTGGGTTCAGTGGGGGAAGAAGTTTTGGCTCCTCTGTTGTGTTGCTTGAAGCTTGTTAAATTCTAATCCTAATTCTGTGCTCAGCCAAAGTGAACAAACCTGCTTTACATCTGTGTTATCTTTGATCTAATAATATTAAAACCTAGGATCATGTACCTCCTAAATCATTGCTTCTCCAGTCTTTGCTCTTTCCTCTCAAACCTCAAATATGTTGTCCCACATGTTCCTCCTCCTCACTGTGTTGAAATCCAAGCACATTGCACCATCACCTGCTCTTCCAGTATTAAGTTCCTATGAAATTCTTTACCTCACATGAACTTCCTTTTCCTATAATGTACAGCTTTTAAAACTCAAACTTGGCTTTGCTCATTTGATTTATGTTACACCTCCTCGCCTGCTTCTTTCGTTTTTTTTTTAAAAAATGCTTGTATTTGATATAGATATATACATGCTAAGCATGAACACCATAGATAAGTGTCCTTAGGAACGAGGAACGGATTAAGATATGATTCACTTAAAAGTTTGCAATCAATATGAGGCTTTTATCAATGCAGCCAGTTTAAGGACTGGGAATCATAAGTGGTTTCATTTTAAGGCGAAACTAGTTACCATAACAGTGGGCTATAACTTGCTCCCTAAATTAAGTTTTCGTAACAGAATATGAATTACAATAAACTCCTGAAAACACTACCCTGACTTAACATGTCACTACCCCTTAAGTCATCAAGCTGCCAATATCTCGGCTGTATTTATTTATGTATTTATACTTATGCCTAATTTGCCATTACTCCAAGGGTCCTTTCCCCTTGGAGTTATCAGGAGTTTGCTGTATCTGTACGCGCTGGAGCAGACCCTCCCTCTCTTCTCTGATGTCCTTTTCAATGCTGCTGTCCAGAAACCGGATTGCACATTCATCTTCCAGCTTGCAAACGCTGGGTAGTGCATTGCAACTTCATTGGAACTGAAAGCTGTAACCCTGTTAACCGGCAGTCAAAAGCCATTGTCATTGAGAGTGCTGCTGGGAGAGGGGCAGTATTGGTAGCCAGAGCTGATCTGGGCAATTCATATTCAGTACCTATGGAACCTCTTAATTTAGATGACACATGAAGCACAGGGTGTGCCTCATGGGTAACAACAACAACAACAACAAGATTCCATTTATAAAGCGCCTTTCACGTCAGGAGGACGTCCCAAGGCGCTGCACAGTTGGGTCATGACCCGAGCAGGGGAAATGGTCAGGGTGAGGGGAGGGAAGGGAGGGAGCGAGGAGGGGGGAAATGGTCAGGGTGAGGGGAGGGAAGGGAGGGAGCGAGGAGGGGGGAAATGGTCAGGGTGAGAGGAGGGAAGGGAGGGAGCGAGGAGGGGAAAGAGAGTCGAGAGGGTTGGAATATTGTACTTGGGACTTTGATGTGTTCCAGACGGTTTGGAGAGGGGCGTGGATGATTCTGGGACTAAATTCACGCCAGAAACTCTTCAAACTCTGAGATTATTTTCACTGGAAAAATTCTGATTGACAGGGTACATGATCCAGGTTTTAAAGTGCTAAGATGCTTTGATAATGTGGATATAAGCAGGATACAGTATTTAAATTGCATTATAATCTAAGAAAAAAAAGGAAACTTTTTCTTCAAATGAACAAAATTAACCAGACTCAAGCAAGATCAGAGATTAAAAGATTTATTTTTTTCACATTGTGGAAGAAATGTATCCTAGTTTCTAATCAGAAACAGTAAAGTTGTGTAAATGAATCTGGTAAATAGGAGCTGAATGAATGTTTCAGAGCAGGGTTGAAGATTAGGCTGAAATAGTGTGGGACTCTGAGCATGTCCTCCAACATGAAGCCACCTCAGGACTCACTTCTGTATGTTCGAGTATTAGTTCACTTGCTTCAGCTTTTGAATTTTTGCATCCGAGAAATAGTTTTACCAAAAATGTCATAACTGCTAATCACTACCTTCATGGGATTAAGTGGTAAAAAGAATCAGCTGCCATTGGGCAATTCAGCTTGGCCGGTGTGAGTGAGGCTGCCAATAATATAGTAAACGGGAAGATCACCTTCACAGGAGATTATCTTTTAATTGAACTCTTCCTTTTCCATATTGGCCTTCAAGAAAAAACTAGACAAATAGCTTAAAAAGAGTCAATTACAGGGGATGGGAAAACGGCAGGTAAATGGGACTGAAAGGTTTGCTCTTGAAGGATCCGGCACAGACACAATGGACTGAATGGCACTCTTCTGTGTTATATGTTTCTATGGTTCTCTGATGACCTGGTGTATGCGTGTATTAGATGGTTTCTCCAAAGAGCAGCAATGCTCAGATGGTGATAAGCTTTCACTAGGAAGGTTAGTTAAGGCCAGAACTTGATGCTATGGTGGGAGGACGGTAGGGTGAGTGTTCTGGAAGGATGAGATCAAATGAGCAGAAGGGCCTTCTTCATCCAAACCCATCTTGTGATCTCCAAGAGGCGATCTTCCTGTTTACTGTATTATTGGCACTCACACTGGCCCATTTACAGAGAGGCAAGGTCAGAGCCTGGAGCTGGTTCTCGGCCTTTCCCAAGTTTATTTCTTCCAGATTGTACTAAAACAATCGCTAAGGACAATTTTATGGGTTTGTCGAAAAAAAAACTCTGATGTATGAGAAAAAAACTCCTAAGCCTGAGCATATGGAGAAAGGGGTTGAATGTAAAATGAAATAAATGTCTCTTGCATGTTGGAAGATTATTGCTTTGTTTCTGGTTTATCTGGAAAGAGAAAACAGTTCTTCAATACTGAAATCCCTCCTCTTGCCAGCGCTGTCTTCACATCCTGCTTTAAATAATCAGTGGGGCTTCTGTCTTATTCCTGTCTTCAGTGCTCTGTGGAATTTGTTCCAGGATGTTTTGACTCAATGCCTCAAGTCTTCCTCAGCTTGAAACCCATTGGAGAGCTGAAGACGGAGAAAACTGGAGGCGGTGAAACATCCTGGAAGAGTTTACACACAGGACTGGAGATGGGATTGTGGCTGAAATGCAATTAATTGTGCATTAAACTCTGTGTACTGAGGAACACAATACAATACATTCATGTAGCACTTTTCATGTTCAAAGGACACCACAAGATGATTAACAATAATGGCTTCGCACCCGTTCTGGGGGAGGGAGCCAAGGGGGGTGGGGAGGAGAAAGATGCCTGAAAGCACGGTCAGAGACGTAGATCTTGAGACGGACCTTGAAAGGGATGAGGGAAGGTTTGAACACTTGGAACATGCACGTGTGGCAGCAAATTGTATTCTGTTAAAATCTATTTTCTTACTTGTTCTTCATTGTCTGTAGTGAAGTGAGTTGTGTTCTCAGTGAAATTCCACTCCTTGCCCTTTTAAAACCCCTTGGGATGTCATTGTCTGATATTTATTTAGGGTGCTGTGGATTTCTGGTAAATGCTAAAAATAATACAGAATCTTAATGTATCCTGATTGTTTATAATACTGAGTTTTCCGTTCACCACTATCATATATATATATAATATTTCGCCCACAAATATACGGTCAATTACAGTCTATTCTGTGAAGCGCTTTGAGACATCGAGAAGATGTGAAAAAGTGCTATATCAAATGCAAGTATTATTATATTGCAATTTGTAAAGCATTCTGTTTGAAGTTATAAAATCTACTTCACTGTTATACTGCTGCTAAAATTCTTGTATTGAATATCACACGTCAATGTCTCAAAGAACTTCATAGGATCTACTGTAAAGTGTAGTAACTGTGTATTTGTAAGTGATCATGGCAGTTAATTTGCACATAACAATGCCCCACAAATAGTCATGAAGTTAATGAACAACTTTTTTTNCTTTGGAAGCTTGTTGGCCAGCACTCTGGGAGAAACTCACTTCTGTTTTTNAATAGTGCTATGTGATCTTTAACATACACCCAAACATAAAACAAGAACAAGCAGATCTTTGTTTTTCAATGTCTCATCAACTAGTCCTCACTTCAAGTCTGTTCTCTTCCAGAAACTGGCTTGGGCCGAACATAAGCGGGAATGCAAGTGTCTGAGAAGTGTCTATCCAAAGATTCCAGCTGATATGGCCAGACTTGTTGCAAGGATTATCTTCAAATCAGTAAGTCCCGCAGCAAACTATGTCAGTATCAGCCAAATTTCAATGAAACTTGTACAAAAATCAATTTCCAAACCTCTCTTCCAGCTGCCTCCTTTTCTCTAGCAGTACATCTCTGAATCATTTCACTTTCTGCAGGGTTGGAAGAAATCCTGTACACCTTCCCAGCACTTGTTCATCAGATTTTTAGTGTAAGATTAAAAAAATTACACCACTGTCACCACATCCATTTAAATAAGGCAATCAATTCCGAGGCTCCTGATAGTCCACCTCCTCAATTCTATTGCTGTTTCTTAGGATTTGTATCTGTTCCTTATGCACGAAAGTCAATTAAAGTAAAGCAAACTAGTGAGTGGTCTTTAGTATGCTATTAATTGTAGTTGGTGTTCAGTTGTTGTTTCATTAACCAGGAAAGTAATAGCCAGTTTCTCCAGACAGCTTCTCGAAGAATAATGATGACATCTCATGCACATACAAATTGTTGTTCTGTGATTTTATGGAGAAGCCCAAATTTAATGAAAAGATCATTAATGTTAAAGTAATGTTAATGATCTGAAGGGGAAGTTTCTGCTTTAATTTGTGTAGCTGCATTTGTGGTTGTCATTTAGTTGGCGGGTTGCTTTTCTGGGGGTAACAATCCCTTAAAAAAAAATGTGGTCACTCAATCCACAACTGTTAGTGGGACACTGCTGTGTGCAGTTGGCTGCTGCATTTCGCCCACAAAATACACAGTCAATTCACTTTACAGTATATTCTGTGAAGCGCTTTGAGACGTCTCGAAGACGTGATAAGGTGCTATATCAAATGCAAGGATTATAATTATTATTTAAAAAACAGCCTTCTTCACCCAAACAAATATTGTGAACTACTTGATGCAAGTAATTCAGGTGGTGTCAGAGAGACTTGTTCACCTTTGAAGACTAGGACAATGCTGTTGGGATGAGTCAAGGGCAATCTTACCTTTTATGCAAAGGGAACAATGTGAAATTTGATACGGGAACAACTATAACAGATTATATGGACCCTTCACATGAAGTAGGATCTTGGTACACAGTAATAAATTAGGAACAGTTACTTGCGTGTTTTAGTAACAAAATAGTGCTTGCATTTGATGTTGTGCCTGTAACATTGCATTAGCTTAGAATTGTTGTAGGTAACATCAGAGCCACTTTACACACAGCAGATCCCACAAATGGCCATGAAGCGAATGATCAGTTAATCTGGAGAGTTGTTGGACAGAAAACTGGAAGAAATTATTTGTTTTTGAATAATAATAATAATAATAATAATCCTTGCATTTGATATAGCACTTTTCACGTCGGGAGGACATCCCAAAGCGCTTCACAGAACACACTGTAAAGTGAATTGACTTTTTGTGGGCGAACGCGGCAGCCAATTGCGCACAGCAATGTCCCACAAACAGTCGTAGATTGAAAATGACCAATTTATTATTGTTTTTGGTTTTTGGAGGGATTATTATTAGGCTCTGTGTGGAGTAAGGAAACTTGCCCAAGGTTTCGCCCTCTGCCTGGAATTAAACTTGGGTCTTTCGCTTGCAAAAGCGAGTGCTCTAACCACTGAGCTACAGGACTCCACAAAGGTAGGGCTTTAAAACCACTCTGGTTGCACCACGCACCAATTTCTCTCAATAATTGAAATATTATTCAATTATTTATTATTATTAAATTATTATTTGAATAGTGTTACAGAAGATTTGAAAAGGAGGTGGAACCTTGGGTTAATGGTTTTCCACCATACTTAGAGGCTGGTGGCTGAAGAAACAATTGTGCATTTATTTATTTTGCTCTGATGTTAAGTGTTTATGTATATTCCACAGCTATCTGCGTCACCCTGTTCTTCTGAGGAGCTCTATTCCATCTCAGAACTTCAGTCCCGTGAGTACATTGTGCTTTTGATAAGCTTCACTGTGAACAGTTTACTAAAATTACAAACGTAGAACAAACCTATGATATTACAGAATAAAGTGGAACAATTTGCATGGAAATTATTTCATGTGCTTCTTTCCTGGTTTCACTAAAAAAAATCGCAGCAGTTTTTTTCTTAAAAAGGCAGATTAGTGGAGCTCAAAGATGCCTGGAAGGCGACATAGCAGCAAATGTGAAACATAACATCAGAAAATATCACAGCGAGAGGTAGTTGCAGGACAAGCTAAATTCCCAAACAAGTTATAATCAAGGGAAAACAAGAGATAGTAAACATTTAAAATAATGGAACTCAAAATCTACAGGATTCCATAAAGGTTTAGATTTGTTCCTGTCAACTAAAAGGATTCTGGTTATTGAAATTAGAAATCTCTCAAGATTACTTTAAAGTAATCTTGAGAGAAATTGGATGTCAGCCTCTGGAGACTGATGGAATTATCACTATGTTACTATTCGGAATGGACAAAGCTAATTGTAAAAGCACCAAAAANTAAAGTTTCCAAACCACAACCCATTGTAAGTGTTAAATTAAATTCAAGAAATACATTTGCCAGTGAGGACATCCTGAGTTCTGGCATCGCCCTCACTGGTGATGCTCAGTTATACGCTGCTGGCTACAGTGCTATCACATATTTATAATTTTTAAGCTACAGTCAAGTGTGTCTTCAACAACCATTCGGGAGATTGGGCCAAAATGGCCTTTGCATATGGTGGCCTCTGAGTAAGGGTTCGTTGATGTATTAACTGAGCTGTTCTAGGGTCGTTGTTAACAGAATGGCGTTCAATCCAGTTAACAAATTGTTTGAATAGGTTTTAAAAGATTGCAGGCGGGGTCATCCAGTGGCTTCACACGCAGAACCTCATCACTATGCTCAAGAGTATCCAAACCAGACAAAGTTCAAATATGTATGGGACCATTCATGGAATATCCTTGTGTCTGGAATGGAATGCACATTCTCTCCCTGGAGGGATGTACCCTGTTTATCTAATTTCTGAGCATGTCATGCGCAAGTTGGAAAGAGCCAAGGTTTTGAGTACTGGTTAGTGGAGTCCTGTAGCTCAGTGGTTAGAGCACTCGCTTTGCAAGTGAGAGACCTGAGTTCAATTCCAGGCAGGGCGAAACCTTGGGCAAGTTTCCTTACTCCACACGCCTAATAATAATCCCTCCAAAACAAACCAATAATAAATTGGTCACTTTCAATCTATGACTGTTTGTGGGACATTGCTGTGCGCAATTGGCTGCCGCGTTCACCCACAAATATACAGTCAATTCACTTTACAGTGTGTTCTGTGAAGCGCTTTGGGACGTCCTCCCGACGTGAAAAGCGCTATATCAAATGCAAGGATTATTATTATTATTAGGTACTGCTGGAGTCTAAGCAACTAAAACCGCGTAGTTTTCCATTGACAGCACTGTCTGGCAAGCTTTCCAACTGCTTCTCCAAGATCCGCCCTTTGGTTTGCAGGGTTGACAGGAGATGAGTGGGATGACTCTCTGCCCCCAGTGACTGGTCTGGCTTCCAAGTCCTGCTGTGACCAACCTGGCTCAGGACCCAGACTTCTGAGACCACCACAGAGAGTTGATTCAATCCAATGTACTGATGCCAAGCGTGTCACCTTGGAGCTAGCTCAGTTCCAAGGAGACCCTGCTTAACTTCGTCCATCCCTCCCCACCCCGAAGGCAGGCATAAAGGAAAAGCCAGGGGTTTGAAGCAGATTTCAAATATCTAATAGAATTGCTAGCAATGTGGCTTTATATAGTGAATCTCAATAAAAAAATGACAGCATTCATCAGAATATTTATTGAATGATTCCATATATTATGCCACTTACTTATGGAAATTTCCCTGTGTCTGGAATGGAATGTGCAATTGTTGCCTGGAGGGAGGCACTCTGATTCTGGAGAGTATTAAGTGCTGTTTGGCAAGAGTCAAGGCTTTGGGACCACAGACTGTGTGTGTGTGTTGTTGGGGTACTGTTGGGGTTTAACCAGTTAAAACCGCAAGGTCCCCTACCCATTAGGACTTTGACTTGCAGGGTTAACACAGATCTGCCGCTCCAAATCTTGCCGGTGAGCCAGGCTGGCTGTCCTGTCATCAGCAGTGCTCTAGAGTACTGTGAACCTGGCTGGCTCGGTAACTGAGACTGCCACAGAAGGTTGGCTCAATTCTGACACTCTTTGGGCAAGCATGTCAAACAGGAGCCAGTTCAGCTCCCAGGAGACCCCACTGACCTGCCCCCCCCACAATCATTTGACATCTGACAAGTGCAGGTTAGAGCCCTCACTTGGTGCACAGCAGGTACCAGGAACTCCCTGCGAGCTTCCTGGTAAGCAACACAACTCAGCATGAAACGGGTGAGAGTATTGCCACCATTGCCCGCAGTTCAGACACACAACCATACTCACTGAACAATGGTTCCACCATATTAAAAAAAATAGTACTGTTTCCATTGTACAGGGAGCAATTTTTTCTTGACCGGTCAAGGTGACAAATAACATTCTGTCTATCTGTGACCAGGGCTCCCTCTGACTCCTCGTTTCCCTCGACCTCTCTGCTGCCTTTGACACTGTGGATGAATCTTTCCTCCTCCACCGCGTCTCCTCTCACCTTAACCTTCGAGATTCTGTCCTTGAATGGTTTAGGTCCTATCCTCCTCCAGCCCTCTGCATCGTCTTGTGCAATGTTCCTCAGGACTCTGTCCTCAGTCCTCTCCTCATCAAGCTGTACATGTTCCCACTTGGTGACATCATCCACAGACATGGAGTCAACTTCCACATGTATGCGGATGATACCCAACTCTATCTCTCTGCCTCGACCCCAGGACCACTGATGTCCTGACTGACTGGCTGTCAGACATCACGTCCTGGATGAGAGCCAACTTTGTACAGTTGAACCTAAGCAAGACTGAGGCCCTCCTGATTGGCTCGTGCCAGCGCCTCTGCACCTCAAGCTCTGGCAGCATCAGCATCCATGTTTGCACACTCCACCCCACCAAGCCTGTCAGGAACGTAGGTGTCTTATTCAACCCTCAACTATCCTTTCTCCCCCTCATCCATGCCATGACCCACTCTGCCTTCCCCCACCTCTGCAACATTGCCCGACTCCGCCACTGCCTCACCCCTCAGGCTGCCAAAACCCTCATATACCATTCGTCACCTCAAGGCTCAACTCTGGAGAATCCCTCCTTGTCAACCTCCCCAACTCTTCCCTCCACAAGCTGCAGATCATCCAGAACTCTGCAGCTTGTGGCCTCTCCCGCACCAGGCTTTGTGATCCCAT
The DNA here is from genome assembly GCF_018977255.1 of Callorhinchus milii. NCBI lineage: Eukaryota > Metazoa > Chordata > Chondrichthyes > Chimaeriformes > Callorhinchidae > Callorhinchus > Callorhinchus milii. The sequence goes on along the minus strand of NW_024704744.1, from coordinate 60,054,640 downwards.
CACACCCACTCTCGCCCGACTCCATTGGCTCCCCATCCCTCAGAGATCGATTCAAAATTCTTGTGCTCACCTTTAAAGCCCTCCATGGCCTTGCCCCCTCCTACCATTCCGACCTGCTAACCCCTTATCAACTAGTCCGCCTCCTCTGCTCAGCAAGCTCCGGCCTGCTCCATGTCCCCTGCCCACCTCGATCTCTCCCTTGCCTCCTTGAAGGCATGTCTCAGAGGATCCTCCTCTTTGACTGTGCCTTTGGCCACTCTCCTACCCGTTCTGCCCTCCCCTCTTTGACCCCCCCCCCACCGCTTGGGTCTGAATCTCTGACTGTTCAACGCCCTGGGATGCCCTCCCAATGTGAAAGGTGTTTACAAATGTAATTTTGTATTGTACACAATGCAGAGAAGAAGAATTTTCATTTGTTTGCTCTCAGCCATCTGTTCCAAAGGCTCATCGTTACGGTGTGATGTGCTGTCATCGAGTCTTGTCCTCCAACACAAGTGAAGCATCCATAGACTCCACTCGTTCACTGCAGAGCAAATCATCCAGAACTGTTGGCTCTGATTACTACACATAATAAATAAATGCACTGAGCCTTTGAGATTGACAAGGTACCAGTGTTCATCCTTACATCTATGCTGTAGTAATTTTATGCTAGACGGATGTTTCTCAATTGGTTTACTTTTGCCAGTGGCTCCGTCTTGTATAAACCCAAACAAATCACGCTGTTTGCATCCAATAATTGAAGAAAACAAACCCTTCCTGTAGCACTCTACCACTTTTTGATTTATTTTCCCTTTTCAGAGTCTCTTGTCTCTTTTTTTCTCAGCGCTGAGTTGAGTCGTCAGAATGTGCTGTGTGCTTCATGTATGTTATTTAACTGTCAGTCTTGTGAAAGATGTGCGTTTGTCCCCACTTCAAATTGAATTGGGGAGTGGATGTGTCTAGACAGCACAGATGCATGAGACACATCTTTTCATGGTTGATGTTTGAGTTTCGCTCATTCTTTCCCAGATATCAAAGAGATGAATGAAGAGATGATAGAAGGCCTCAGGCATCTTACAGCCATGCTACAATTTTATATGAAAGAGGAAATTGAGGATACATCCCAGCTGCCTCCAGGTTTAAATCCTCTGCATCTCTTCGGTCAAGTAAGTTAGAAACCTTAGACCTACTGTTACGGTGTTTTCTCTGAATAATCTGGCATTGCTAGTTAGTAGTGAAGTAGTTTGGTATATTACTGATCTGATGCAGTATCATTAAGCCAAGTCTCTGTGCACTTTAGCAGATAAATGCACCTGACAGCAAATTGCTTCTGCTTTAATGGAAAACACTGTAATCACGTTTACATGCTTTCTCGGGTCCAAGTAAGATGTTGTGTTACATATTGCCTACTACCTGACAATCTGCAAGCTAAGGGCCTTTGAGTTGTGGGACAGCTATTTATTGGCATGGCTGGAAATGCATAACACTCAGTCTCTGGGGTCCTTTATCTTATTTTGTGAGCTCTAATGCCACTCTGCATTAACAGAAGTGGCCAAGAAAACTGCCATCAAAGAAATAGTTTGCGGTCAATTAATGCGTATTCACTGAAAAAAATATTTATGAAATGAATTACCTTTTCAGTGTGTATTGCAAATAATACAAGATAGCTGTCAGTGGATTAAGTCAATCCAATCTCTGGGTTTGCAGGGAGAATATTAACAATTTTAGCTTCCTTCTCATGGTTTGTCATTTGAGGCCTTCAATTGAAATGCTGCGTTTGTAATTCTCTTAGAGCGATGGTATCTCTGCATTTAATATATACCTATTATTGAAAATCACAGTGAGCCGCTCTCCTAGTTGCGTGATCTCGATTATGGCAGGGTTTTTATTGCTGAACTCTCTTCCCCCTTGCTTCATGTGCACACCAGCAGAGACTGTAAAATGACTGATGAAAACAGGCATGTCCGTGCAATGACTGGTAACTAGAAATGCAGACAAACTGTGTGTAACTGGAAGACGGAATGCTTGCTTTGTAATGTATTGCAATTTTTAACCAGCAAGATAGATGTTCAGGTGTAATACAAATGAAATATTGTGCTGATGTTGTCATTAAGTAAAGCTTCTCAGTATGGATGTCACTCTTGTGAGATTTGCTGCAAATGTATCATGAAATTCCATGCCTAAGATGGTTGTAGTTGGTTTGTGGTTTGAGTGACTTTGCACTGAAATAGCACCTTTGATTTATATCATCTGAACTAAACTATAATCTATCCATTGTCATATTTCAATGCCAGTGCGTGATTTAAACACATCGGCTTTAAACTGAACGTTTCTTCAGTTGGTGCTTGTGCAATGGCCAAGGTAAATTGTGGTCAAATTGTGGTCCTGTAGAGGCGAATAGTTTTCTGTATTAGGGGTGGTGGTCAACGTGACGTACGTTTGTGGAGTCCTGTAGCTCAGTGGTTAGAGCACTCGCTTTGCAAGCGAGAGACCTGAGTTCATTTCCAGGCAGAGGGCGAAACCTTGGGCAAGTTTCCTTACTCCACACGCCTAATAATAATCCCTCCAAAACCAAAAACAATAATAAATTGGTCATTTTCAATCTACGACTGTTTGTGGGACATTGTTGTGCGCAATTGGCTGCCGCGTTCTCCCACAAATATACAGTCAATTCACTTTACAGTGTTCTGTGAAGCACTTTGGGACGTCCTCCCGACGTGAAAAGCGCTATATCAAATGCAAGGATTATTATTATTATTATTATTATTACTTCCCATTGCCGGGAGGAGTTTCCTATTTTTGTGCTTTGAATTCCTTATTCAGAAAATCAGTCAATAGATTCCATATGTCATGGTCATTAGTCATAACAGTGGTAACCTCCCACCAAACCCATGTGTCCAAGATAAGTTACCAGCAACCATATTATGAGGATTGTTACAGCTGCAAGTCATTTATGTGATTGTCTGAATTATTCAGCGACCTACACTGCCCATTGTGCGTTCTTCCTTCCACTCCTGGTGACTTGGCTGCTTTAGACCTACGTTGTGTCGGGCAGAAAGAGCGAAAGCTTTATACTGTACAACGAGTGATATTGGGATTTTCCTGATTTC